>NC_143072.1:9171250-9482500 GCF_052426305.1 Pelodiscus sinensis | reverse complement strand
CCGGGGCCTGTCTGTGCCAGGAGGGCGAGGGTCCAAACCCCCCCATCACCCCCTAAAGAAGCCCCGACAAGGCTGCAGTTAGGCGCCTGGCTCGCCTTGCCCTGCCTTTGCCAACACAGCCCCCAGGGCAGGCCCGGCTGGATGCAGAGCTGCCAGAATTGCCGGGGTTCTTGTGGCTGGAGCCCCCGGGCTGGTCACGAGAGCCGCCTGGGCGGGTGCAGCGCGACGCTCAGCAGCAGCGCCAGGCCGGGCAGGAGGGCGCTGGGCGGCAGAGCAGAGAGCGAGGGGGGGGTACCTTCGCCTGCCGCTGAGGGGCCAGCAGGAACGTAACCTCGCGTTAGCAGCTCCTCCTTGGCTTCCTCGCTCTCCAGCTCCACTTCAGACACCATGTTGCAGGGGATGTAGCCGGCCCGCCCCGCGCACTCGCCTCTGTAAAAGCCATCGGCGTCCTTCTCGCCGCACACCTGGAAGAGACGCCCAGCTGCGAGCGGTGCCGGCGCCAGGGCGGGAAGGCAGGGCTGCTCCGCAGGCAAAGCACTTCCAGGAAGGCAGCAGCCAGGCCCCGCGAGTTCTGCATCCCGACGTGCCAGCCCTCGGGGGCCAGGACAAGGCCGGAGAGCACCAGCGCGGAGACCTCGCGTAGCACGTTCTTACCTTCAGGACCTGCCCCTCCCTAAACGGCAGCTCCTCCTCTGCGGCATCGGGGTTGGGCGACATAGAAACGGGGTCGTAGTCAAAAAGGGCCACAAATATCCGGACTGGGCCATCCGTGCCTGCAAGCAAGGGAGCCGACGTTAGCCCCGTGCTCCAGGGGCTCACACGGCCAGACCGGCCGGGTCCCAGGAGAGCTTACTGGCTTCTCTTTCCACATCTCCACAGGGATCTGTCTCCCTCCATCCCCCTCCCCTCCCTGCGCCATGCTCCCCGGCAGAGGGAACCAGCCCGGAAGAGGAGCCCACCTGAGCAGGAGGTGGAAGAGTTCGATATCTGGCTTTCGTTCCCTCTCTGGGCTGGGGAGCCAAGTGAGCCGTGTGACCTCAGATCTCCATTCCCAGAGGCCTGCAACAGAAACCCCGGAGAGTTACCAGAGGCCCTGCCTTGGGGTGCAGCAGGGACCCAGCTCCCCCACCCCGCCATGCGAAGCGCACCACACCAAGCAAGGCGTCCAAATGCAGTGTTCCTCTCTCGGGTACTCCTGGAAGCCTCAAGCAAATCAGCCTGGCCAGGTGCTTTTGCAGGAGACCAGTAACGACTCCACTGGTGCTGCGAGGAGGCCCCGCCAAGGAAAAGCAGGAACGATCGGGGATCACCATTAATTTGCTGCACATTTCCCTGGGACCCCCAGAACAGCGTCCGGGGCTAGGCAGGAGGGCCCGGGGGAGAAGGAATACTGCATCCGAGAGGCTTAGCAGCCAAGCAACGGCCCTGCCACCTTTCTGCAGCACAAGCATAAGCAGAGAGCTCCAGGCAAGCTTCAGAGCCGCGCCGGCCACGCCACGAGTCCCTCTCGGCACAGCACGACGCACAGAGCGCACAGCGGGAGGGGAGGACGCTACGGCCCGACAAGCTGCGGCAAAGCCAGAAGAGGACAAGTCACCCGGACCCTGGTGTGCAGTACAGCCCCATGGGCCCCCTTCTGTGGGGGCTCCAGCATTCTCCGCCAGCCGGCCAGGCTGCCCTCTGGGTCCCAGCCTCGCCCGTCTGCACCAGGCATCTCCTTCTCCGGGCAAGATACCGGAGACCCAGCCCACTCCGCGGCCACCTCTTCTCCCGACACTTGCTGCTTCCGCTGGGTTCTCCCATCAGCCACGGCAGACTCAGACAGGCTGGAGCAATCGCTCCACCCTTCCCAGCCCACCTGGGACTCCTCCATGCGGCCAGCGGGCCAGTCCCTCCTCCCCGGGCTGGAAGGGGAGCTCAGGTCTTGGTCTTCCTCTGAGTCATATTCAATACTGATCTCCATGCTGCTCGAGTTCGAGCCGGGGCTGGCGGGTGTGGCAGGCAGGGCGCTGCTGTGGGCTTGGCTCACAGGACCACAGATTTCAGCCCCCTCCACGCTACTCGCCCTGCCTACCACGTTCAGTTGCCCTGCGAGGCTCTGAGCTCTGTACAAGCTGCCTCCCGCCGGGTGGCTCCAACCCTTGGTGACGTCGCTGCATTTCTTCCTGCCTTCCTCAGCCAGCTCACGGGCCCTGTCTGGAGAACTGCCCCCTTCCTTTCTGCCCCACTGGGGGCTCACGTCGACAGCGGGCGTCACTCGACCCTCCCAGCAACCCCAGTCACAGCCAGCCCTGGTCTGAGTCCAGCTCAGCCCCACATCGGCCGGGTTCTCACTGTCAGAGGCTTCCCTGCTCCTCTGCAGGGCCAGGGCCTCTCGGAGAGCTTGCAGGGGCAGACTTGGGTAGGCGCGGTGGCCACCTGCATCTGGCAATGCCAGAGGGGCACTTCTGGAAAGGGGCGTCCCCCTGCTTCCTGCATGGCACGGGCGGCTCTCCGGGAAGTCAGGGGGGTCTCTCTTCCCCACGTGAACACGCTCCTCCTCCTCCTCCTCCTCCTCCGTCACTTCGGGGATGCTGAACAGCGTCTTGCTGCAGTTCTGTGGCTGGAGCCTCTCCAGAATCTCCTCCTCGCTGTCGGTGTCGCACGGGTCCGGCTGCAGCCCAGCCCCGGCACACGCACAGGGAGAGAGAGGAGAGAAACATTAGCACAGCAGGGCCGCGTGTGACGCCCCGGCGAGGGAGGACATGGGACAATGCGGCGCCAGAGCGGGGCAGCCACGCGCCTGCAGAGGAGCAGGGGCAGGAGCCCACGGACGGTTCCAAAGAAAACAAGGAGATGACCTAGTGACGCAGCGGGAAAGGCCAGGCGTGGCACTGTCTCCCCGCCAAATCGGCACCGGGGTGCCACCCCTTTGGCTGCAGCGTCTGGCTGACACAGGGCCCTCGGGGCTGCCGCAGGAGGCTGGCGGGGCTGGGGGCCCACAGGCTGTCTCAGCCCACACTGCACACACGGAGCAGCCAGAGGGACAAATGGCTCCTGGCTCGTGAGTCCTGCCTGCTCCCCACCTCTCTTCCGCAGCCTTCTCCCTGGGCAGGAGACATAAGGGAGCCCTGAGCTAGCAGCAGGGCAGGGGCTGCTGCCGCCAGACGCCCTTTGCCACGGCCACGCCCAACGGCCCAAGCAGCCACTTTGCAACTGCAGCCAGCCTGTAAATGCCTACGGCGGGGAGGGACAGCTCAGTGGTTTGAGCACTGGCCTGCCAAACCCGGCGTCGGGAGCTCAGCCCTTGAGGGGCCATGTGGGGATCTGGGGCAAACCTGCCAGGGGCGGTGCTGGGTCCTGCCGCGAGGGCAGGGGCTGGCCGCGATGACTCTCGAGGTCCCTGCCAGCTCTAGATCGGTAGAACATTGCCTATTGATTTAGGAACGGGCACACGTGACCCTGCAGAGCCTGTTTCCATTCAGACCTGCAGCCGAGAGAGTCCCTGTGCACTAGGGTGTGTGGCCCTGCTGGTGCTGAAGCCGGGTTTTAGCCCCGGATGTGAAGTGCGGGCTAGCACCTGCCTTTCCCTGGGCTGCTCACACAGCGAAACGCTCCCACTGACACAGCTTCGAAAGGGCCTCTCCGCGATCCACATGCTCATGACGCAGGCGAGAGAGAACCCAGGAGAAGCTCACAAGCAGCCTGCTGCCAGCTGGGCCCCGTAACACTTGATTAGCCGTCTAGGGAGCCCGCTTTGCCACCATAAGGAGGCTCACATCCAAAACTCAACCCTTAATCTAGATACGCACGAGCAAGGTGGGTTTTGATGAAGTCGAACGGGCTCTATCAGCTCTGCTAAGTCTGCACCTCACGCAGCGGCGGTAGCTACTGGCGTCTAGACTGGAGCAAAATCAATGAAAGGAGGCGGCGCTGTGGATGTCGGGGAGAAACCCTCCCGCGCAAGGTCTGCGTGACCAGGCCACATGTCCCCAGGGATGTCGGAGAGGCCAAACAGCCACAGCCCTGCCCAGGTGGCGGCAGAGAACTCGACGTGCACAACTGCGGCCTCTTTCTCGGAGCCCCGAGCACCCATAGCCAGGATGGGGAAACCCCCCTCCCGCAGGAAACGCTCCACCCCCCGCTCCAGAAGATGGGCCCCTTCGCGTGGATCCCAGCAGGCTGGCTTCCTCACGGCTCACGCGAGCGGGGCCCTTTGCAGGAGCTGTGGCTTGGCCGCAGCAGGGCTGTGGGGTAGGGTCAGTCCTGCCACCGCCAGCCCCAGAGAGGAAATGCCTGTGCTTCCCCCAACCCCCTCAGGGCCCCTCCGGGTGCTGGGCAACAGCCTGGCCTGTCTGTGGATCTTCTGCAACGGGCCGTGTTTGTGCTGCCAGGGCACATGGCTACCGCCGCCTGCCCCTTGGCTCAGCCTTGCGTCTCTGTGTTGAGAAAAACAAGCAGGAACCCAGAGGCATCTTGAAGACTAACAGTTGTATTTAGGCGTCAGCCACTGGGCTCCATGCTGGGTTTGCTGAAACAGGGCCACCTCTAGCACCTCGCTGTGCACAGAGCAGCTCAAGCCCCCAGCCAAACTAGAAACTCTCCTCATCTGGCATGAATAAAGCGCCCCCCACAAAGAAACCCAACGTCCATCCCCTTAGTGCAAGGACCTTCCCCCTCCCAGCTGCCTGGCTCTGAGCAGGGCCACACTGAATTTACAGCCATGCAAAACGCATCACGGACAATGAGATCTGGTCTCCCCTGTGAGATCTGGTCCTCCGCATGCTTCAACTGCCTACGAGGCAGATTTCCTGGGGAGACCAGCGATTCCCAGATTGCAGGGCCTGACCCAGAAGGGAGTTGCAGGAAGTCACAGGGATACTGGGGGGGGGGGCTCACACAGGACTCCGTTTTGGGTCAGGGTCCCTACAGTTACAAGACTGTGACATTTCAGATTTAAATCTCTGAAATCATGACATTTACGAGTTTTGAAATACTACAAACCTGATATTGACCAAAATGGACCATGAATTTGGTGGAGCCTTGCCCATCATGGCTCTGAGCCTCCCTTCCCCCAGCCAGGTCCAGGTCAGGGAGAGTCACACGGGCAGCTGGGGGAAAGCTGGACTCCGGGCAGTGGGTTAGGGGGCCAGGCAGGAGGCTGCTTCCATCCCCCCTCTTCCCCCCAGTGCTTCTTGGCCCCACTCCAGTTTCTGGCTTGGTAGCTCTGGTGCCTGCTCAGGGATGATTCCCCACTTCCAGTTACATGTTGAGTCCAGTCTCAGAGGCGTAGCCATGTCAGTCTGTCATTATCAAAACAATAAGTAGCCCTGTGGCTAGAATCATGAGCTTCCGTAGGCAAAACCCACTTCATCAGAGGAATTGGAGTGGAAATAACAGAAACCAAGAGATATATACATCTATATATAACAGTGGAAGATTACATTACAAAGGCAATTTCTCCTACCTTTAATATCTGCATTTTCACATAAAAAGCTATAAACAGGTCACATCCAGCCCCATTAAACATGGCTCCCACAATTGACAGGTACTTCTTCTGCAATTATATATAAATCTTGGTTTCTGTTATTTCCACTCTAACCCATCTGATGAAGTGGGTTTTGCTCATGAAAGCTCATGATTCTGTATTTTTTGTTCGCCTCTAAGGTGCCACAGGACGACTGGTTATTTTGAGAGCTGTCAGTCAGCCATGCTTCAGTCCATTGTGTAAGTTCATATGGATTTGTATCCTTCTTGTTCCTTAATGGGAATGTCAAGCAGAGCTTTTCAAAACCAGAAGGACTTTGAGGCCCAGTTTGTCCCCGGGAGAGGTTCTGAACAGAGCACAAAGAACGTCCTCAGCTTCACAATTCGCTGTGGAGGGTACGAACACGGGGCAGGCGGGGAAGCCTGGTACCCCCTGCATGGAGCTGCCAGACCACTGCGGTAGGCCAAACCCCAGCAGTGCCAAGTCCCCCTTCCTAGGCAAGCCCGCTGTCTCCAGCTGTGCCTCCCTTCTCCCCACCTGTCTTCCAGCTGCCCTGAACCTTCCCACCCAGCCACCTGGCTCCCTCCTGAGCAGAAGGAAAACAGCAGCAAGAGGTTCCGCCCATGGCTCTGCTAACTCCTCCACACCATGCATGCTGGCGGGCGTCGGGCCCAGGCCAGCGAATTGTAGCTCCCAGGAGGAGGCGTTCAAAGGCCTCAGGGTGTTTTCTTGCTGCAGACCCTCTGCAGGCACCACTCGTTCCTGCGTTCATTTCCAACCCAGCCACGCTTCCCGGCCACACATGTCACGAGCGCCTCACGTGCCACCTTTCAGGCCGGGGTGAATGTAGCGGCATTTCCTGAGAGACTGTGCACGCTCAGCCACGGGCCTGCAGAGCACGCGTGTGTGTAGCTCTCGGGCCTGGAGCCAGCCAGCGCCGCCGTGTGTCCACAGCCAGTCGGGCGCGGGGGCGTTCGCAGGCTGCAGCCGCCGGGCAGGTTCCTACGGGCTCCGTGAACAGGGGTTACAGACCGTTTGCTTTTTACAGCTACTGGGGGTCAAACCCCAGCCCCAGGGAAGTCTGTGGGAGTTTTGCCCTTGATGTCAATGGGGACAGGATTTCAGGCTATCGCGCTCGTTCTGGGGAATAAAACGTTTGCACCACTTCCCATGGCCCCGACCTGATCTCTCACGGCTCCCCCATGGCTGGCGGGAGAGGAGTGCTCGGGGCGCAGGGGCTCAGCGAACCGCTGCCGAGAGCACGTGGGCCCGTCCTCGTGGAGGGAAGGGGGTGATGCTGCTCAAAGGCCCCTGTGAGGCGTTACCTGGGCCCCGCTCTCTCCGCTGCAGAGCACTCCGGGATCCCACCGCTTCCCCCCCGGCATGTCCGAGCACAGCTCCTCCTCCTCCTCCTCCAAAATATCGCACAGGTCGGAGCTGCGGCCGTGCTCAGCGAGCAGGGTCAGCTGCCACTTTCCCGCGTCTGCTCTCTTCTCTTCCTGCTGTGGGCGAGAAAACACGGCCGTGGCGCTCAGCCCGGGAGGCAGGCCGCCGCTCCCGCAGTGCCGCCCCGGACGCGGGAGGAGACGCGCAGAATTGTATTGCTTTGGGATATTTGCACGGAGACAGAGGGGCAGCATCGGACTGTCGCGGGGGCGGGAACGGGGTCCCACTTATGACCAGGGCTCGCTGCTCCCGGGTTCAAAACCAAACTCCCCCAGGGCAACACCAACCTCTCTTTTGACTTTGGGCCCCGGCCCAGAAGAGTCTCCCCGGGAAATTTCTTTCCTCAGTTTCTTTCCAGGAGACCCTCTTGCGAATTCCTGAGCAGAGCTTCCGTTCCGTTCGGAGTCTCTGTCACTGGCCGCCCCCGGCTCGGCCGGGCAGGTGGGGCACAGAGGCTCCGTACACAGGGGTCGCTCCTTCGCCTCCCTCCCTCGGGCGCTGGCCGGCTCCCCACCACCTGGCTGGCTGGTCTCCATTGGCAGCTTCGCAGCGCTGCGTGCGAGCTCGGGTCCTCGGCCCCCAGAGAGCTCCTGGCAAAGAAACGGCTTTGGTGAGGAAGAGGACACGGCTGGGTCACTTGCCACGCCCACGTTCCCGGGTAGCGGCTGGGGAGGACGCCCACACAGCCACGGGGCCGGTGGGCACCTGGAGCTTTACCCTCTGCAGGGAGTTTTGTGGCTGCCATGACAATCCCCCGCCCTATGGCCAGTCATTGCGCAGGGAGGGGTAGCCAGGCCTCCCCCACGGCCGGGTCAAGGCAGGCGAGTCAGAGCCAGCTCCGGCAGAGCACAGCACCCCCCTCGGGACCTGCCACAAACCCCGCTGCTTTCGTCCTGGGTGACCCACACAGCTCTGCCCTGCCCCCCGACCCTACTCGCCAGCCCCCATCCTTCCCTCTGCTCCCCCCGCGCAAGCTACAGGCCGTGGCGAGCGCAGCGGTGGGTTTGTGGGAGCGAAGCTTCCATTCCGGGTCCCGCTGGACGCCCCCCTGTCAGACCCGCTGAGACCACGTATGGAAACACAGTCCGATGGGCCCCCTCTGCTGCAGGCAGGTCTGCAGCCAGCGCCTCCAGCTGCCTGCTGGGGGGCGCGGTGTCACCCCCAGGGAGCCGCACCCCTGGCTGCGGACGGTTTCGGTTTCAAGGAGCAGGCTGGCAGCGAAGGCGCATGGTCAGCAGGTTTAAACAAAGCAAGGGATGGTTTTCTTCACGTGGTGTGACGTAGTGGGGGTACCTGGCTGGTTTCTATGCTGCTGGCTCTGGGGTAACCCCCCTGGCTGCCGTGGGTACCATGACCCAGCAAAACAGGATGAGTCACTATGCAAACCAGTGGCCAGACACCCCCCATGGAGAGGAACAAAGGAAGGTGGAATGCTGCCCTGGCTGGGGGGCAGGGCTGGAAGAGTGTTAGTTAGTTGCTGGCTGGGAGCATGGAGGGAAAGGGGCTGGAGTTTAGGGGCCCGGTCTCCCCCATCTCAAGGGGGCCTGAGGCATCCTAGCCCAGCTCTGTGACCAGATTACATCTGTGCTGTGCTGTATCCTGGAGAGGCAATAAACTTCCTCTATTCCACCGGCTGGTGCAGTCTGTTTGTGCCATTTTGGGGTGCAGGAGACGGGGGACCCCCAACGCGCCGTCACACTGGTGTCAGAAGTGGGATACACTGCACCCCGTGGATGAGGCTCCCAACGGCGAGCGACAAGGCGCAGTAGAAGCAAGAGCCCTGGAGCCAGGCGTGCTGGAGACAGAGCGAAGCGGTTCCTGGGAATCGTGGGGTGCTGCAGCACTAGACTGGTGAGTCTGCACCGAGGGGACCAGCGGGCAGATGGCCTACGCCCGACTCTTGAAGGCAGAGCTGGTGGGGCTGTGCACAGAGAGGGGCTTGCCTGTGCAGAAAGCAACCAAGGCCCAGCTGATTGCCCAGCTGGAAGAGAATGACCAGCCACAGGGCCAGGATCTTGTCCCCAGGGGAAGCAGCCAGACCCCCCCCTGAGAATGTGTCAGGCTCAGAGAGGGGGAGGAGCGCTGGAACCCACCGGAGAGATGAGACAGCGTCTCCCGGGAGGCCTGCAAGCCGTAGCCCATCTAGAGCAGAGGCCAGCCCAGCAGAGCTGCGGCAGTTGGAGATCCAGCTGCGGATAAAGGAATTGGAAGTAGAGGACCGAGAGAGGGACCACCAGGACCGAGAGAAGGAGCGCCAAGATCGAGAGAGGCAGCGACAGCATGAGCTGGCCATGGCAGAGCGGAGAACCAGCGGGGCACCGGCTGCGCCAAGTGCCAATGGGCCCCAGGGTCCCGGGACTGCCAGACGCTTGGAGAGGCTCGTGGTGGCCCAATTGAAGGACATGGGCGACATAGACGGGTTCCTCAGCTCCTTTGAGAGGGCCTGTGGACTGCAATGGGTCCCCCCAGTGGACTGGCTGCAGGAGCTCATCCCCGCACTGAACCAGGAGGCGGCCGGAGTGCTCAGTCAGCTGGAGGACCTACAGCCAGGGGATTACAACCGAGTCAAGGAGGCCCTGCTGCACAAGTTCGGGCTGACCCCCGAGATGTACAGGAAGAAGTTCCGGGGGGTACAGAAAGGGCCACGGGAGACCTATGTGGACCTGGCCTCCCGCCTGGCGCAATACTGCCGCAAATGGGTGTCTGGAGTTGGAGCCCAGGCCGCAGAGGAGCTGCTCAAGCTGGTCCTGATGGAGCAGTTCTATGAAGCGTGCCCACCCAAACTGAGGCTGTGGCTCAAGGACCAGAGACCAGAGAACCCCCAGGAGGCCGGGAGGCTGGCGGATGAGTTCACGGAGAGCCGGTCCGGGTGTGAACGGGAGTCCCGGAGAGAAAGGGAATCGCGCAGAGACCGGATCTCGGCTGAGCGACGGAGGGAGTCAACTACGAGGCGAGCCCAAGGAACAGGTCGTCTGTGCCCCAGAGAACCAGCCAGGGCCAGGACAGAGACAGCCCAAAGCCTAACTTGCCATCGCTGTGGGCAAAAAGGCCACAAGAGGGCTCAGTGCACCAGGTCCCAGGACCGGGGACTTTCCAGGGTTAACTGGCTGGGGCAGGAGGAAGGGCAGGCTGCCCCAGAGGCAGGGGCTGGCAGGCAAACCTCAGCTCAGAGTGGGGGGAAGGATGCTCAGTGCACCTCCCCTGGGAGGTCTGATTCTCGGGAGGCGGATTTCTCCGTGTACCGGGTGGGGGCAGGGCACCCCCTGCGGAGCAAGTGCCTCTTACCCCTGGAGGTGGATGGTAGGAAGGTGACGGGCTTCTGGGACACGGGGGCGGAGGTGACTCTGGCCCGATCTGACATAGTGGCCCCAGACCGGATACTACCCCACACCCAGCTGACCCTGAAGGGCATAGATGGGTCCCCGTTTAAGGTGCCTGTAGCCAGGGTGCATCTGAAATGGGGGGCCAAGGAAGGTCTCAAGGAAGTTGGGGTGCACCCGCACTTGCCCACCGAGGTGCTGATGGGGAATGACCTAGAGGAGTGGCCCCATGAATCCCAGCGGGCTCTAGTCACCACCCGGAGCCAGAGCCAGCAAGGGGCTGGCAACCTGGGTCCAGGGAAGGACTCCCGGCAGAGTCCTCAGGGTCCCATCCCAGTGGACACGGGGTCCAGCCAGGCTGGGACTCCGGACCTAGGTAAAGGTGGGGAACAGGTCCCGATACCTGCCTCAGCAGCTGAATTCCAGGCTGAGGTGCAGGCAGACCCCTCCTTGCAGAGGCTGAGGGACCAGGCTGGCCTCCGTGCAGCTCAGCCCCGGGGGAGAGGTGGCCAGGAGAGATTCCTGTGGGAGCAGGGATTCCTGTTCCGGGAATGGCTTCCCCCCAGGAAGGTGAGGGCATGGGGGGTCCAGCGGCAGCTGGTCGTCCCCCGAAAGTATCACCTCAAGCTGCTGTATTTGGGCCACGACGTCCCTGTTGTGGGCCACCTGGGGGATCCGGAGCACCCGGCTGAGGCTGCTCCAACACTTCTATTGGCCGGGAATCTTTACAACCGTGCAGCGGTACTGCCGGTCCTGTGACTCCTGCCAGAGGGGCGGGAAGGCCCAGGACAGTAGGAAAGCGGCTTGGGGGTCTCTACCCCAGACAGAGGACCCTCTGGGCTCGCTGAGAGAGTTATGGGAGGGGAAGACCCCCCCCTGGATGGAGCGCCGGATGTGGAAGCCGCCCTGGCTGTCCAGAGAAGGCTCGCTGGGCTCATGGCCCCGGCCCGAGAGACCCTGGCCAGAGATCAAGGCCAGCGGAAGGGTGGGTGTGACCCCCGAGGACAGGCCTGTGCCAGTCGCCCTGGAGCAGGGCGGCGAGTGGACAGAGGGAAGCTAATTCATATGGGGCCTCGCCGCGGCAGGCCCGAGTCAAGGGGAGCACCCATGTCCCCAGGGCGGGTTTCCACGCAGAGGACCCGAACTTCCCTAGGTCACGAGCGGAGTGACCCTGCTCAGTTCGCTCTCGGAGGGGGGAGAACTGTGACATAGTGGGGGTACCTGGCTGGTTTCTATGCTGCTGGCTCTGGGGTAACCCCCACTGGCTGCCGTGGGTACCAAGACCCAGCAAAACAGGATGAGTCCCTATGCAAACCAGTGGCCAGACACCCCCCATGGAGAGGAACAAAGGAAGGTGGAATGCTGCCCTGGTTGGGGGGCAGGGCTGGAAGAGTGTTGGTTAGTTGCTGTCTGGGAGCATGGAGGAGACAGCCTAGGGAAAGGGGCTGGAGTTTAGGGGCCCAGTCTCCCCCATCTCAAGGGGGCCTGAGGCATCCTAGCCCAGCTCTGTGACCAGATTACATATGTGCTGTGCTGTATCCTGGAGAGGCAATAAACTTCCTCTATTCCACCGGCTGGTGCAGTCTGTTTGTGCCATTTCGGGGTGCAGGAGACGGGGGAACCCCAACGCGCCGTCACACGTGGCGCACGGGACATGGGGCTGGCCAGGCCTTTGGGCCGACCCCGCCTGACCGCTCTAATGCTCTCAAAGGGCTTATGGCAGAGAAGACCCTGGGCTTGCTGGGGTTGCCAGGTGTCTGGTTTTCTACCGGACGGTCCGGTATTTGCGCCCTCTGCCCGGTAGAAAAACTCAGACAATACCGGACACGTGCAATGTGCAATGTCGGTATTTTCTGAATTCCCGGCTGGGCGCCGGACGGAAGCCTGGCGGGGGCGGGGGAGCGACGGGAAGGCGGGATGAGATTGGCACTGGGAGCCCTGTGGTTGCGTGCAAAAGCCGGAGGAGAGGTGGTGGCCGGGACTCCCAGCAACTCCCCCCGCCCAGCTTTTGCACCCGACCAGAGGGCTCCCAGCGCCAATCACAGCCCCACCCCCCAGCAGGGAGCCTCTGGTTGCCTGCAGAAGCCGGGCGGGGGGAGGAGCTCTCAGCCCTGCCCCCACCCCCACCCCCGCCCGGCTTCTACTAGCAACTAGAGGGAGTGCCTGCCGGGGGCATGGCCTGTTGGACTCTGGCTACGGCCAGTGGCTGCACCCCCCCTTCCCCTCTCTCCACCAGCTCCACTTTCCACCCTTCTTCCGGGCCCCCCTCCTCCTGTCTAGCCCCATGGCCCCCGATCCCCCCCCCCCCTTCTTCCGGGACCCCCCTCCTCCCATCCAGCCCCGCCGCCCCCAACCCTCCCCAGCTCTGCTTCCCGGCCCCCCCCCCTTCCTCCTGGCTAGCCCTGTGGCCCCCAGATCCTCCCCCACCAGCTCTGCTTCCTGTCCCATCCCCCTCCTGACCAGCCCCACCCCACTCCTGGTGGGTCCCCTCCCCCCGCCCATGATCAAGTGTGTCCGGTTTTTGGTGGGGTCTACCTGGTAACCCTGCTCCACACACAGGCCAGTATCTGGAGGGCACCCCTGGCGCAGCATGAACACCACCTCTGCTCCACCTCGCCCAAAGGGGGAGACCCAGGAGTGGCAAAGGCAGGACTGGGGCAAAGATTCTCCCCTGCAGCTGGGCGCCAGGGCGTGCAGGGCTGGGCAGGGAATGCCGGCAAATCCCGCCCCCCTGTGCCCGGGAAGGAGCCTTTTCCATCACCCACATTCCTGACCCGCCCCCCAGGTGCAGCGGAGCCGCGAGGCTGGTCCCCCGTTCTGTGCGCACACGGATGCAGGCAGCCCTCTCCCAGGCACCTGGCGCCAGCGGGAGGCCCACGCACTCCGAGCCAGGAGACCACAGCCCTGCCAGGCACACTCGCTGCGCTCCCCACCAAAGCTGCTCCGCTTCCCCTCCCCGGGGCCTTCGATTCACGGCACTTCCCGGCCACTCACCGACCCCTGCAGCTGGAAGCCTTCATCAGGGCCCCGCGGCTCGGCTGCCCTGGCAGGCTCCGGGTCTCCGCCTGCTCCGGGCTGTGAAACGGGCGAGGAAGGCCGGGGAGAGCAGCGGGGCAGGTGTGCGGGGCTTTGCCCTGGCAGGCAGCCGGCAGTGCTCCTGGCATCTGAGCAGTGGGTGCAGGGAGGGAGGAGCCGGGCGGGGCTGCAGGCGACAGGCGTTCGTTGGGGAGGAGAGCCCCTGGGTTCCCCATGGAGCAGGCTGGAACGGAGACTGAGAGAGCCGACAGCCTGCGGGAGTGAGGGATGTCTGGACGCTTTCAGCAAGGCGGGGGGGATCTGGGCTGGCACCGAATCTGCCGATTCTCCGTACAGAGACATGGTCCTCACAGAGACCTCCCGGCACATCTGGAACATCTGCAGCTGGGACAGCTCCACCAGGACACTGCCGGCGGTGGGCGACGCAACCTCCATCACCTACAACAGAGAAACGGGCAGGGATCCTCTCCTGGGCACAAGTCCCGGCTCCCAGGAACCGATGGAGACACGCCTGAGCCAGCAGCAATAGCAGCGGCTGCACACGTCGGCCCACGAGCCGAGGCACGTGGCCTCCAGCAGCCACCTCCCCCCTACTGAGGCACGTGGCCTCCAGCAGCCACCTCCCCCCTACTGAGGCACGTGGCCTCCAGCAGCCACCTCTCCCCTACTGAGGCACGTGGCCTCCAGCAGCCACCTCCCACCCTCCTGAGGCACGTGGCCTCCGGCTGCCACCTCCCACCCTCCTGAGGCACATGGCCTCCAGCAGCCACCTCTCCCCTACTGAGGCACGTGGCCTCCAGCAGCCACCTCCCACACTCCTGAAGGGCTGGGCTTGGGGAACAGGGGGGGTTGGCCCAGAGAGGCCGTGGCAGAGAAGGCCCTCGCCCCGGGCTCTCCGGAGTAGCTCTCCGGTTCACTGCCCGGCTCTCAGCGGTGCCTGCGCAGGCAAGCTCTTCTTTCTGCTGCTCCTATACGCCCGGCTAGCTCGGCCGCCTTCCTCCCTGCCCCCGGCAGAGCGCCCACTTGCCCAGGGCACCCGCGCCTCAGCCCAAAGCGATTCGTCAGGGGGGCAGTGGGGGGTTCACGCTCTTTGTGGGCGTGCTCAGTGCAAGCGAAGCAGCAAATCGGGGGAAGGGACACGACCCTCCACACATCCCCCTGAATCGACTGTCTTGGATTTGTCTGAAACGTTCAAATGTGGAACCCTAGAGCCCCGGGGCTGCAGAGCCCTCAGGAGGCATCAAGTCCAGCCCCTGCTCACGGCAGGACCAGCCCAATGAAATCAGCCCAGCCAGGGACTCACACGCCCCTAGGGACGGAGCTTCCACCCCTCCCCAGGGAGCCCAGCCCAGCGCTTCCCACCCACCCAGGGAAAGAGCTTTTCCTAATCTCCAACCCAGACCTGCCCCTGCAACGTGAGCCCATCGCTCCTGGTTCTACCCCCATCTGAGAACAGCCTCTCTCCAGCCTGCTCTCAGATCCCCCCCTCACTCTTCTCTGCTGCAACTGAACAGACCCAGATCCCTCAGCCTCTCTTTCTCGGTCATGCGCTCCAGCCCCCCCCAGTATTTTGGTCGCCCTCCGCTGGACCCTCTCCAGTGCGTCCACATCCTTCCTGGAGTGGGGCACTTTCAGCCAGCCGCTGTCCCCGGCCTGCGCTCACTGACGTGCTAGGGCCCAGGTCTTTTGGCCGTTGAGGTTTCAGCTCCAGGCTCTGGTGCAGAGACGGCGTCTTTCGCATCCGCACCTCGCTCACTCAGCCAGGATGCAGCCCCCCCCCCCCCCCCCCCCCGGGCACTGCTGTCTGCACAGCCAGAGAATCAGCGTCACCCAGATGGCTTCACTGGACCCTCTGGAGCGTCCCTACGAATGTGCCTGTTGCCCCCAGCCCTTCCCTCTGTCCCGCATGCAGCCTGGCGCTGCGCGGCTGGTACCTTCTGCCCATCGGCATACACGGCATAGCCAGTCACTCGCACCCCGTTGGAGGAGCCCTCTGCGTCGATGGTGACAGGCAGCCAGCTGATCCCCAAGATGCCTGCCGAGGGGCCCGGCTCTGCTTGCACATCCAGCGGTGCATCGGGGGACCCTAGGAGAGACGGGGGAGATTTGCCTTTGATCTGTCAGGGCAGCGGCTCCGTCCAACTCCTCCCAGGAAGGAGGAATGTAGGAGGGCGGCTCCTCTCAGCCTCGGGAGACCCTCAGGGCCCAGCAGGCACCGAGTCCTGCTTTTGCTTTGGGAGCCTCCGCGGGCAGGGATCAGGTGTTTGCCAAAGGCCGTGTGGATTGGATCGAGTTCTGCAGCCAGGCGCAGGGGTCCTGCTACTGCCGCTCAGTCTGACTCGGGCAAACGACAGCAGAGGCCTGGCTGCGCTCGGCGCTGGGGCAAGCTCGGGGGCACAGCATGCACCGTGGAAAGGGCGAGCCAGCCGGTGTCTGCGCCGGGCAGCCGTTTGGCGTCGCCAGCCCTCCCGCTCCGCCCGCCACGCGCTGGCTCGGCGCCTTCTCCGCGGGAGTCCTGCCCCCGCGCCACGCGGCACTCTGCCATTCAGAAAGCGCCTCGGCGCGGCATTGCCTGTCCCCCAATACCTGCCACGGGAGTAGTGAAGTGTATCACTGCTGAGTCCTGCTCCCGCCTCTCCTGGGGCAACTCCCAGAGCACCCCGGGGGGCCGGGCCTCCACCTTGGCCACATACTGCGTGCTAGGGCGCAGGCTGCGGAAGGTGTACCAGTAGACACCTGGCTTGGCGCTGTGGCACTCTTCCTCGCCAAGGTACACGGCGTGGACGAAGTTGCTGTCGCACGGCACCCATGTCAGCTCTGCCGAGGTCGCTGTCACGCTCCGGACTTCCAGCAGCCCCGGCGCGGGGCAGACGCCTGGCCCGACGCAGAGCGTGCAGCGCAGGGCGTCGGAGCGGCCGTGCTCGGCCACACTTTGCACGGAGACGCGGTAGGCTTTCCGCTCCAGGTCCACGTTCTCGATCTCGGCCTGCGTCTGGGCGCCGCTCTCGACGCTCTGGCAGAGCTCCGCGTCCACGGAGACGTCGTAGCGCCGGACGGCCGGGCAGCCAGCTGGCAGGAGCGGCGGCTCCCAGCCCACCACAATGCTTCTGGGGAGCTGTTTGAGCAGAGTCAGCTTTCGCGGGTAAGGCACTGCTGTGTGGCGGACGGACTCTTCCCGGTCTCCCGGCCCGCTCAGCGAGGAGCTGGCGCTGGTCTCGGCGCAGGAGTCATCGCTTTTTTCTCCGCTGCTCGTGCTCCTCCCGTGGCTGGAGCTCTGGGTGAGGTCGCTCGCTTCTGGCGGCAGGAAGGCCACAAGATCGTCGTCTGGAACGCGTTCCACAAAGTTGGAGGGGACCAGCCCTCGCCTGCCATCCATCAGCTCCCCTAGAGGGACACAGGACACCTGTTACCACCCTGCCTGCCCTCCAGACTCCAGCCCCAGCCGTGGGAGAGAGACCAGAGAGCCGCATCCCTGCCAATCACTAGCCCACCGAACCAGCCTGCTGGGGCATGGCACGCAGCTCTCGGCTCCCTCCAATTTCTAGCACTTTGTCCCATCCGCTCCTACATGTCGCACCGCAAGGGCTCTCCCTTGAGAAGTTCTCTCCTGGCTGCCTTGCACGGCCTCCCTGAGGAGACGTCTGCCTGCAAGGCCGCTGGCAAAGGGCAGTGGGGGCACCACCCTGGGGGTACGGAGGGGCCCGGTGGGAGCCGCATTCTGGCTATGAGCTAGCAGAGGGAGACACACACAAATGGATAAAACCACTTCAGACTGGCCACGTTGAAGCACAAAACCTGAAATAAATGTCGGCTTGAGCCAGCGGAACACGCTCTGGTTGCCCTGAATCCAAGGCAGGAAAAAGAATCATTTCTAGTCGATCAAAACTCTTTTTTGAGATTTCAATTCCATTAAAAAATGTGAAATGTTTTTGTTTGAACCAACCCGGCTTTCTTTGAGTGCTTGCCCCTGAACTGAGGCATCTCGTAGTCGCTCGGCTCCATTTCTGAGTGCGTGGGGACACCAAACACCGGCGGGGGATGGGAGGGGGTTATGTTGTGCAGCCCACCAGGGCGCTAGCAAGTTTCTGGGCTGCTAGGAAGCGCAAGGCAATTCTCACGCCTTGGCGCAGGGCTGCATGGTGGCATTACCAGCTCTGTGGGACGCATACAGCTACGGAGTCCGAAAGAATTCAGACACAGAGAGGTGGGTGAAGTCCAGGTTCCAATAAAGCTCACGGCAAAACTCCAGTTCACTTCAATGGGGCCAGATTTTCACCCTCAGGACTTAATGCAACCCTGGCGCAACCATGAGTAAATGCGTTTCTCTTAGGACTGCAGGCCCGCTCTGCCCGTACGAGCCTTTGTGCCCTGATCGCTGCAAAAGCCATGAAGCTTCCCCCGCTTTCCCATGATGCCAGGTTCTCACCTTCAGAGTCACGCCTCGTTCCCTGGCACCCACCTTCAAAGAAGCCGTCCTCGTCCATGTGCCCATAGACATAAATATACTCTCCAGCCGTCAGCGGCAGCTCTGCCTCTGGGTTCTCATTGGGGCCGTCCAAGGGGTTATAGCTGAAACCGATAGAGCAATAAAACGTACTTTGTACAGCAACTTCCCCTGCTCACACGGGAGCAGCGCATTGGTCCACGCAGGTGGGGCTCCTGCCTCTGGGCGTGGCCAACGCTTCGCAGGAGGGCAAAGCACAACCTGGATCCTTGGACCCAACCATTTTGAGTCCTAGGCTAGGTCTAGAGGACAAGCCACTTTCGAAAGAGCGTCTAGACTGCAACCACTTCTTTCGAAAAAGCGAGCCGCCCCAGGCAGTCTGGGCACTGTCTTTCGAAAAAGCCCAGTTTGCACGCAATACGCCTTCTTTCGAAAGCACTGCGAAAAAAGGGCGTTCTTCCTCGTAAAATGAGGTTTACCGCGATCGAGAAAAATGCCGCGTCCTTTCGATTTACTTTCTAAAGAACGCGGCTGCAGTCTACATGCAGGGGACGTTTCTTTGAAAAAAGGCCATTTCTTCCATGATGCCAGGTTCTCACCTTCCACCGTCACGCCTCATTCCCGGCACCCACCGTCAAAGAGAAAAGGCTACTTTGTTTCGAAAAAACACTGTAGTCTAGACACTCCCCTAGTGCAGGGCTCAGCTAAGAACATAAGAGCGGCCAGACGGGGTCAGACCAAAGGTCCATCCATCCCAGTAACCCGTCTGCCCACAGTGGCCAGTGCCAGGTGCCCAGAGGGAGTGAACTGAACAGGGAATGATCAAGCGATCTCCGTCCTGCCATCCATCTCCCCCTCTGACAAACAGAGGCTGGGGACACCATTCCTTGCCCAGCCTGGCTAATAGCCATTGATGGACTTAACCTCCATGAATTTATCTAGGTCTCTTTTAACCCCTGTGTGACTGCGAGTCGGGGTTCCCCGACGCTGCAGCCCCGTCGCAGCAAGAACAGGCTCTGCCAGCCGGTAGAACAGGGCGGTTTATTGCTTCTCCAGGACACAGCCCCGCACAGACGTGACGTGTCTACAGGAGTCAGGGCCAGGATGCCTCAGCCCCCTTGAGATGGGTCCCTGGGCCCCTGGATTCCAGCCCCTCCTTAGTCTGTCCCCTTCATGGTTCCTGCCCAAGACTGACCCTTCCCCCAACACTCACTTCCTTTTCCATCCCTTCCCTTAACTGGTAGAACCGGTTTGGTCTCTGTCATGGGGGCCCTCAAGACGCCCCCCGCTGGGCAGTGCTACAGACAGAGGCCAGTAGGGGTCGCCCACAGGCCGAGCACAGCAACCGGCACGGTACTGACACTACGTCACCCTGCTACATGCTGGATCCATTCATGGTGAGCAAGTGATTGTCCCCGGCCATTTGCAGCTAAGAGCCTCTTATGCCTTTAAAATTATATTTGCATATAACGAACAGTAAATGGGCACACGTGTTTCCCACACCTGTCTTGGATGTCAGCATTACTGGTTCACAGTCATCATCAGAGCTGAGGAGAAAACGGGGCTTTATTCTGTGGAAAATTTTGAATTTTTGCTGGAAAACAAAAGTGAAGCCAAAACTTTTCAGCCTAACCCCGAATGTGTTTGGTCACGAACTGGACGTTTTTGTTTGGCAGCTGCACGTTTTCAGCTGTTTGGGTGCCTGGCTGTTCGGTGGCAATGGGACATGTTCTCCAACAAGAAGGCACTTTCACAAAAACGATGCGTCACCAACCCCCCCCCCCCCCTTCCATGAACAAAACAGTTTCAAAGAAGAAGTTTTCATCCAGCCCTATTGGTTCTGTGGCTTGTGAATTTGCTGCGTTTTGACATGTGCAACGGTTATTTTTCTTCGTCTCCCTCCATAGAACGGGGGCGTTCCCACACTGTACCGTAGGCACCTCCATCGACTCCAGCAGCTCGTCCCCAGCAGAGGCTCATAGAAAGGAGCAAGAACCCCCAGATGGGTAATTACGGGACAGCCTGCTCCACTCATCAACCCTGCAGCCAAAACTCCCCTCAGTCCACCCTTCCCTTTGCGCAGAGGCCCTGTGTGGAGTTCGGTACCTGTAACGAGCTAGGAAGACCTGCAGTTTGGCGGGGCCGTGGCTCTCTGGCACTGGAATCAAAGCGACGCTATCGGCATCCAGGTCTTCCATTTCACTGGCAGTGTCCACCTGAGAAAGGCATGGCACGGAGGCTGCGGCTGACTGGCAGAGCAGGGGCACAGAGCCCCGCCTGGAAGCCGCGAGGGGCTAAGCTCTCTGCAGGGGCAGCACTAGGAAGGCAGCCTGGGCAGCAGACACACGCTCGGCTCCAGGGCACAAAAAGACAAACTCCCGCCAGGGGCCAGGGATCTCTGGAGGGGTCAAAGGGCAAGGCGCTGGCAAGGGGCCTGGAACCTCTGCCGTCCCCAGCAGCTGGGAAAAGGCTACATGCCGGGACCCGGCTCCTTCCCCCGGTGAGACCCAGGCCCTACGAAGGGCAAAGACGTTTGGCTGTTGTCTGCAGCTATTGAGCAGCCAAAGGCCGGAGCTACGGAAAGCAGAGCCCAGACGAGGTCAGGGGACAAAGGATGGAAGCCGGGCGTGGACACAAGGCCAGAGGGTCAAAACCAGGGAGCCAGAGGGGCGCAGAGCAGAGAACCCTGCTCCTCCCAGGCCTGCAGGGAAGCCCGAGAGGCCGCCCAGAGGAACTCTGGCCAGATGCGGGTTGAAGGCCTGGCAGCCACAAGGCTCCTGCAATGGTGGAGGGTGCCCGGGCAGGGCCGGGAGCAGGCCAGCGGGTCTGGGACTCTGCGGGGCCGTGGATGGGTGTCGATCCGCAGGTGCAGGGCAAAGGGCCGCCGGAACCTAAGGAGACGCTCCTCGAGGTGTGAGAAAAGGGCCTGCAGCCTGGCCCCTAGCGGTAGATGCGCAGGGTCTCCCTCGTGCCGCAAGGGCAGGTGGTCGGGGCAGGGAGGGGGAAGCCATGTACTGAGCCTGTGGAAGACCTGGCAGCTACTATGGGCCAAGGTGAAATGCAGGCTGGGCCCGGGCTCTGTGTGTGATGGAGTCAGCGTGTCACTGGCAGGGGCTTATACTGTGCAGACCCCAGACGGCGGTCTGCCGGAGGATGAGAGAGCTTTCTCCCCTCCCCTCCCCTCCCCTCTTCTCACCTCCCCTCTTCTCCCCTCTCCGTCCTCACCTCACCTCTCCCCTCCCCTCCCCCTCCTCTCCTGTCCTCACCTCCCCTCTCCTGTCCTCACCTCACCTCTCCCCTCCCCCTCCTCTCCTGTCCTCCCCTCTCCTCTCCTCTCACCCCCTCCCCCTCCTCCTCTCCTTTCCCCTCCCCTTCTTTTCTCTCCCCTCCCCCTCCTCTCCCTTCCCCTCCCCTCTCCTGTCCTCACCTCACCTCACCTTTCCCCACCCCCTCCTCTCCTGTCCTCACCTCCCCTCTCCTCTCTCCTCCCCCTCCTCTCCTCCTTTCCCCTCCCCTTCTTTTCTCTCCCCCCTCCCTCCTCTCCCTTCCCCTCCCCTCACCTCACCTCTCCCCACCCCCTCCTCTCCTGTCCTCACCTCCCCTCTCCTTTCCCCTCCCCCTCATCTCCTCCCTTCCCCTCCCCTTCTTTTCTCTCCCCTCCTTCCTCTCCTCTCTCCCTTCCCCTCCCCTCTTCTGTCCTCTCCTCCCTTCCCCTCCCCTCCCCTCTCCTGTCCTCACCTCACGTCTCCTCTCCCCTCCCCCTCCCCCTTCTCTCCTTGCTTGGCCTCACCTCACCTCTCTGCTCCTCTTGGGCATCTCCCGGGGGTTGTGAGTGGGGCCAGACCCACCTCGTCTACCCTCCTGGCCCCTGGGAGCAGCGAGGAGCACTGGGGAGGTGCCTTTAGCCTGACCTGTCTGCCTGTCTAGGTGTTTGTACCACTCCCACCAGCGGGGCACAGACACGGCCCAAGGCACTGCGTGTGGCCGTGGCCCTCGGGGAGAAGGCCCTAGCTGGTAGATTGCCTGGCTTGCTGGAGGAACCTCTGGGGCCATGAGGGGAGAAAGTCGGGGCAGTTACCCTGAAACTGTCAGACAGTTCATGCTGGGGGGTTCCGGGCTCCACTCCTAGCTAGGACTGTGGCTACATCCACTGATCAGTCTGACTCAGTGATCCTGCCAGTACAATGGGGATAATGGCATCGGTTCCCCTCGCAGGAATGCTGTGAAGCTTATAGAGGGCTTGTGAAATTCCACATGCTAAGCACGAGGGGTGGGCCTAAAACTCAGGTTCTCCAGACTCCCGAACATACTCTGCTAGGCCGGGAGCCCGCCGGAGAACGGACATTGCGTCAGAAGAACGAGGCGCTGTCTTTCCAAGCCGAGATCTCCACAAGCCCCCTACGATCTGTTGGCAACATTCAATGAGGGAGGGGGCAGGACTGAGCCCCACAGGAATGCAGAGACCTGCGGGGGGCGGGAACAGGGCCGAGATATCACTGGGTCTGAGAGGGGGAGAAAGCAAAGCCATCATAACCTGGCCTCGTCCGCTGTCGCCAGCGACTGGCCCTTCGTGACGGTTCCCTGCCCCAGCTGCTGTTCAGGAGTCTAACGGGATCCGCTGGAACGTTGCACCGGCCTCGCTGCACCGCTCTGTGCCCGGGACAGCGAGCTGAGGGCATAGGCCAGCATGCTGCTGCAACCCAGGGCCGGGACGGCACAACGAGACTGCCCAGGACCGAGTCCATCCGGGAACAGCCCAGGGACCTCGCTGGGAATCCCTCAGGGCGGTTCTTGGCTGCCCACACCCCTCAGGCGGTCAGCAAAGAGAGCAAATCCCTCTTCCCCGGGCTCTCTGGCTCTGGCGGCAGTGCGGACAGCACCGATCCCTGCGTGCCCTGCCCACCAGAGACCGACCAGGGCACCGCACACAGCACTGACCTCGGGCGTGGGGCAGGACGTGGGACTCTCCGGCACGGAGTCCGATTCCGAAGGGCTGGGCTGTGACGCCCGCCTCTCGACTTGGCTCCAGGACGGGGCGGCAGCGCCTGAGGCTGGAACGTGGGTGGCACTAGACGCGGGGTCAGGGATCGGAGGCTCTTCACGCCCTTCCTCGGGGGTCCTCCGGGCGCCCTGGGGAGCAGGACGGGCCGGGGCAGCAGCTGGCTCTGGAAGCAACATTCCATGTGTTACGCCAATGGCTGGCAGAGCCCGGCTCCAGTGCTGGGAGCACCCAGGAGCCCAGGCTGTGGACAAACTCTATGGCAGGGATCCCCCCCCCAGGGTTCGGCTCAGCCCAATTTTCCCTCCCACCCAGAATCTCCCCCAAAGCTTGGCTCAGCCTGGCTTCCCCTCCCCCGCAGGATCCTCCCCCAGGGCATGGCTCAGTCCGGCTTCCTCTCCCCCCAGAATTCCCCCCGGGGCTCGGCTCAGTCCGGCTTCCCCACCCCCCAGGAGCAGTGACACTGGAGTTACTGGGAGATCAGTAGAAGCTGGTGGGGAGCTCGCTGGGGCCTGCTGGACCGGGGGGGCTGTCGGCTCCAGCCCCAGTGCGAGCGAACTTCCACCGCCTCAACGCTAGTGATCGCCTGCCAGCTGAGGCTCCAGGAAGCCCAGCTGCCCCCGGCCCTGTGACGAGGCTGGCTGGGCCACGGCAGCAGCTGGCTCAGGATCTAGCTCGGCGGCCTCCCACCCGCTGAGAGCCCCACTGCGGCAGCGCTCGGCTTGTCACTTGCAGCCACGTCCTCACCCCTTTGCGCCACCCCGGAGGAACCGAGGAGCCGGGCTGGGTAAAGGCTCTGCCCAGGGTGTCCCGTGCCCCACAGCGGCGAGCGAAGCCATTCGGGGCAGTGGCTGTCCCAGGAGAGATCGCCTCGCCCGCCTTGTCTCTCGGACAGCAGTTCTCAGCCCACGGGCCACGGGCCACCTGCAGCCCCATCAGCACACGGCTGCCGCTCACACACGGCCTCAGGGCCACGCACCTACTATAACTGGTGTGAGCCTGCGGCCCACAGAGTCACACAACCCTCGGGGGGGACGAGCCCTTAGGAGTCCTGGCGTCCAGCCCCCTGCCCAAGGCAGGACCAGCCCCAACTCAATCAGCCCAGCCAGGGCTCTGTAAAGCCAGGACTTACACACCTCTAGGGACGGAGATTCCACCCCTCCCCAGGGAACCCAGCCCAGCGCTTCCCGCCCGCCTAGGGAAACAGCTTTTCCTAATCTCCAACCTAGACCTCCCCCGCTGCAACTTGAGCCCATTGCTCCTGGTTCTGCCACCTGCCACCACTGAGAACAGCCTCTCTCCAGCCTCTTTGGAACCTCCCTTCAGGGAGTTGAAGGCTGCTCTCAACCACCCCCTCGCTTGTCTCTTCTGCAGACTAAACCAGCCCAAATCCCTCAGCCTCCTCATAGGTCATGCGCTCCAGCTCCCTAAGCATTTTGGTTGCCCTCCGCTGGACCCTCTCCAATGCGTCCACATCCTTTCTATAGTGGGGGGCCCAGAACTGGACACAATACTCTAGATGTGGCCTCACCAAAGCTGAATAAAGGGGAATAATCACTTCTCTAGATCTGCTGGCAAAGCTCTTCCTAATGCACCCTAATATGCCATTAGCCTTCTTGGCTACAAGGACACACTGTTGACTCAGATCCAGCTTCTCATCCACTGTAATCCCCAGGTCCTTTTCTGCAGAACTGCTACTTAGCCAGTCGGTCCCCAGCCTGTACCAATTCTTGGGATTCTTCCGTCCCAAGTGCAGGACTCTACACTTGTCCTTGTTGAACCTCATCAGATTTCTTGTGGTCCAATGCTCCAATCTGTCTAGGTCATTCTGGACCCTATCTCTGCCCTCCAGCGTATCTACCTCTCCCCCTAGCTTAGTGTCATCTGCAAACTTGCTGAGGGTGCAATCCATCCCCTCAGCCAGGTCATTAATAAAGATGTTGAACAAAACTGGCCCCAGAACTGACCCCAGAGCTTGATGCCAGCTGCCCACTAGACCTGGGAAGCTGCATGTGTCCTGCAATGGTCAATGGGGGGAGAACCCCGGTTGTGGGGACTCTCTGGCCTATACCAAGCCATGCACAGCACAGCAGATGCTACACACACCGATCTACTGCATCTGAGTGACGAGTAGGAAAATGGTTGGCAACGTTTCCCCAAAGCACTCAGTCCCTCGAAGAACATTGAAACAAAAGACAGGACTATGCAGCACTTGAAAGACTAACAAGATGGTGAGTCTCGAAGAACATTGTGAATTTCAAACATTTTCAAACAGCTTTGAGAGCTGATTTCAGTGAAAGGGTGGCAAACGATTCCGCTTTTGTTAAAATATCAAAGTATGGAAAATGCTGATCAGACTTAATCTAGTCTAGAAAAACGTGTGCGCAAAGGCGTGTGGCCATGTTATAAGTGTAGAAGAAGAACACATCTGCCAGGGGGCAGAGCTATGGGTTTCGGCAACTTGTTAGATCTTTGCCATCCCACTTCATACTGTAACTCTGGAACCGACACCCAGGAGATTGTGTCCAACCCATCAGACCATCAGCAACAAAACAGTAACAATTCTGCAGAATGCTGCAGCTTTTATTTGTCAAAATAAGTAGGGCTGTCAAGCAATTCAAAAATGAATAATGACTAATCACACACGAATCATACTGTTACGATCCAATACCATTTACAGGCATTCCCCGGGTTACATGGATCCGACTTACATCGGATCCCTACTTACAAACGGGGTGAGGCAACCCCGCACTAGCTGCTTCCCCCCAGCAGACCAGGGAGACGCGAAGCTAGCGCCCCCCCGCCTCCCCCCCAGCAGACCAGGGAGACGCGGAGCGGCTTTTCTCAGCAGACACCTCAGCTTGAGAATAAAGGACTGAGGGAAGTGAGGTGTGGGAGAATAAAACTGAGCTCTGGAGAAATGTTTGGCTAGAGTTTCCCCTACAATATGTACCAGTTCCGACTTACATACAAATTCAACTTAAGAACAAACCTACAGTCCCTATCTTGGGACTGCCTGTATTTCAATATTTTGGAGGTTTTCTACGTTTTCAAATGCATTGCCCAATTACATCACAGAACACAGTACCGTGCTCACTTTATATTGATTTTTATATATAAAGAAATATTTGTAAACATTTATTTACAAATATTTGTGCCATAAAACAGCCCAAAAAATAGTCCAGGAAGCCCCACGTTAGAGCGGGTGGTGTTGCCGCTGTTTCTCTGCAGGTGGGAGATTCCCTGTTGTGTCCCCTCCCTCTGGGGCACCTAGCCTCTACCACTGCGGGCAGATCGGACATTGGGCTGGAGGCACCTTTGGCTTGACCCAGCCTGGCGGCTCTGATGCTCTTACGTAACAATTCACTTGCCAGTCGGTTGTTTGGAACTTGCAACGCATTTGCCATAGAAACAATGTGATAAATGGCAGTTAGGTTCCCGGGCCAGCCCACAGAAGCCTCTTTAACACGGATGATAGCTGCAATCCTGCGGATTTGCAATGAACAATGGTAGAAATAGCTTTTATTCCCTGAGTACCGGTGCTGGAGGAAGGCAGGGTTGGTTACAGGAGGGGGAAGAGGTAGGTGGAGATTCTGAAGGGACTTTTGGAGATTACCCCAGCCACCATCCCTCCCCCTGTGGGCTCAGCCCTGTCCCCCGGTCATCTGCCCCCTCCCCCACGTGGGCTGCTCCCAGCCCTCTCTCACCAGGAACCAGCCAGCAGCGTGAGCACGGGCCGCAGCACTCTGGAGGAGCAGGAGACGCAGGCAGCCTGCAGCTGGAGAGACGCGACTGTTTCCCCTCCAGAGTGCGGCTTTTCTCCAGCCACTGGCTGCGTGACCCCCCTTGCTCCTCTGGAGTCCTCCGGCTGCTCGCTACCACCTGGGCCCCTTGCCGGCTCCCCGGTTGCAGGCTTCTTTTGCTCACATGTTCGTCAGGTGGGTGTTTGAACTCGGGGAGTGCCTGTATTTTTTGAGTCACCTCACACAAGTAGGGGGGTGCAATCGTTTTACTGGGAAGGTTGAACTTATCAAGGCAGAATTATGTACAAAAAATAAATGCACTCAGAAAAAAACCCCATGCAAAACTAGAGAGTCCATTCAATGCTTGTTCAGCCAGTCACTCAGACAAACAAGTGCCCGTCATTTGCAAGGATACCGCTGCCCGCTTCTCGTTTACAACGGCACTAGAAAGTAAGGGCGGGTGTTTGCAGGGCACTCTGCTAGCCGGCCTCGCAAGATATTTAAGTGCCAGATGCGCTAGAGGTTCGGCTGCCCTTCCAGAGAGCACGTGTCCAAGCTGATGTTGGGTTTGCTCGATAATGGCCCAAAGCCGTGCAGACTGACACCATTTCACGTTCGTGGCCTGAGGCAGATGCCACCAGTAGCGGGTTGATTTTCTTTTTTGGTGGTTTGGGTTCTGTAGTTTCCGCATTGGAGTGTTGATCTTTTCAGGCTTCCGAAAGCGTGTTCCACACCTCATCCCGCTCTGATTTTGGAAGGCACTTCAGATTCTTAGCCCTTGGGTTGAGTGCTGTAGCTGGCTTTAGAAATCTCACACTGGCACCTTTTTTGTACTTTGTCAACTCTGCCGAGAAAGTGCTGGGTCATCATCCGATACCGTTATAACATGAAATATCCTGCAGAATGCAGCTAACACAGCAGGAGGCATACTGTTCTCCCACAAGGAGCTCAGTCCACATTTAATTAATGTATTATTTTTTCAATGCTCATCCTCAGCATGGACGCGCTGGCATGGTGGCCAAAGCATGAAAGGGCATATGAATGTTTAACAAATCTGGTACGTAAATACCTAACAATGCTGGCTACATACCTATTCTCACTTTCAGGTGACCCTGTGAACCAGAAGCGGGTGCCATTATCTCCTGCAAATATAAACAAACTTGTTTGTCTCAGCTATTGGCTAAATGAGAAGTAGGACTGAGTGGGCTTGTAGACTCTAAAGTTTTAAGTTGTTTTGGTTTTCAGTGCTCTTATGTAACAAAAAAAATTGACATTTGTAAATTGCACTGGCACAGTAAAGAGATTGCATTATGGTACTTGCATGAGGTGAATTAAAAATACTATTTCTTTTATCATTTTACAGTGCAAATGATTGTAATAAAAATAATATAAAGTGAGCACTATACACTGTAGTCTGTGTTGTAACAGAAATCAATGTATTTGAAAATGTAGAAAAACATCTAAAAATATTTAAGACATTTCAATTAGTTTGACAGTGTAATTAATCATGATTAGTTTTTTAATCGTGATTATTTTTTGAGTCAACTGCATGAGTTAAGTGCAATGACAGCCCTAAAAATAACACAATTTAATTACGCCTGTTTCAATTATTCTGGGTCATTTATTTCAAAATACCTGTCAGAAAGTATGTCCGTAACGATACGGACAACAAAAAAAGATTATGGAAATGGTTTTTGAGCAATGGATTCTTTACTGGGCATATCAATACAGAACTCCGAGGAACAATTCATTGAAACTGCAACACAAAACTGTATTTCCTATCCCACCCCCCACGCAGTTCAAAGGTAGGGGGAGCCAGGTGTGATGGAGGAGCTGGGAGAGGGGGAAATAATTGGGAAATGTGAATGTGAAGAGTTGTTGGGTATGGGGGGGGGGGACAAGTATGGAACAGCCTGGGGCAGAGGGGGCTTTTCCAGTGTGGATCCTGGCTGCCCCTTAGCCTCTCCCATACAGTCAGGCACATGCCCTGCGCCCCTATCTCTGTGCCCTCACTACGCCCCCCTGCCCCTACATGCCCTGCCCCCCCCCTTGGCCCCTGCCCCCTAGCCCTGAGGAGCCCGGTCAGCCCAGGCACCGCCCCACCTGCCTGTTCCCCCAGCCCGGCCCCTGGGCCCCGCAGGTGGGGCAGAAAGCACTACCCCTCCCACCCCAGCTGCCTGGGAGCAGCGGCTCTGTCCTAGTGCCGCGGCGCCCCCTGCTGGGCAACTGCAGCAACTTTTCAGCAGAAGCTTTTTCCTGAACAATGTACAGTACTGTAAAATATTTGCAGCTTATTAATTATGCATGCACGGAGTGGCACAACATCCCCCCCCCCCTCAGTGGATGGTGCTGGGGAGTCCCCTGTTCATTGTTTCTCAAGGACTCTAGATAATTGCTTTCAGGGTCTTCAAGTACAATGCCTGGTTTGCCCGTCAGCCCCGCAAAGAGCCAGGCTAGTGACCAGTAATGCAAATGCAACCAGGCTGAGCGATCATTTTCCTCTGGTTTACGTGGAACTTTGCCCCAAGCTGGGCACAAATTTTCAGAAAAATGCCCTTTCAGTCAGCCCTGAACCATCTGTGGCTCATGCTGACTTTGCTAAACAGTTTCCACTCCACCCAGAAATGCTGCAGCACTCCAGGCCAAGGCCTGCAAAGGTGGCTCCCTCTCCCTGGAAAGGTGACACTGAAACAAAAGCTCTCGCAGCAGCCCAGACAAACCTGTGTTAGACCCGACTCAGAGCGTTCTCCGGCGCTGCAATTCACCACCAGCCTCGGAACGGGTCACTTTTCATTTGACTCAGAACAAAGCTTCTCTCCAATCTTTTCAGACAGACAGCAACCCCCAAGCCCCATGCACTCTGCTCCACGTGGGATTTGCGTGGTGCACGAGTCTTGTGAAGACCCTCTGCACACGGGGAACTTCATCCCTCCCAGAAGGAGCCCCGAAGATGCCTGGCTGATTTCCAGAAGGGAGCTAGGATAATCTCGTTTGACCTCCTGCATGACTCCGGCCCAAAAGCATCTCCCTTGGCAGAGCCAGAGACCCCCTGCACAGTGGAAAGCTCCCGGGGTGGAGAACCCACCTCCTCCCTTGGTCAGTTCTTCCATGGCCAGGGAGGGCACTTGGTCAGGGCTGCCCCTTACGAAGGGCCCGGCTGCTGGCCCTCGGCCCTCTGGCATGTTGCCTTCAGTTTAAACGCACGTGCTCTGGGGGCATCGGCCCCGGCTCCAGGGCCACGGCTGGGCTGCACGTGTGGGGGCACCAGCAGTGACTGCACCCGCGTCCTCCCTAACGCACGCCCTCTGGCGCGGGCCCACGGGGCGTGAACAGGTGAGAGGCTCGTTCCCATTATTGCCCCGGCTGGTTCTCGGGGCCCTCGGGGAAGCCAGCAGCCAAGGCATTAACTGTACAGCGCCCGCCGGCCTCTCGCAGCAGTTACCCTTCTCCCACTGGCAACACTGGGGCTGAGGGACGCAGCAGCAAGGCAAGAGCGGGAGCTCAGGAGTCACCCCGGCTGAGGTCGGAGGGTCGCTCTTCCCTGCCGGTGGGCGGACACGGCGCAGTTCCTGCGAGAGGTGGCTGAGCTGCTCCACGTGGCTCCGGCACTGGTCCTCCAGCGCTTGCACCCGGGCCTGGCAGGGAAGCAAAGCACAGTGAGGCGCAAACCCAGGCCTGGCCTGGCGTGGGCTGGGAGCAGCAGCAGCCTGTGCCGTGTCCCGCAGCCGGGATTCCCAGAGGGGCGAAAGGAGGGAGGTGCCCGACCCAGCAGGCAGCAGAGCCCCTGGCCACCCACCCTTTGAAAACCCCTGTCCCAGGGGACAAGTTCGGGACTGGACCCACTCTGAGCCCCCTGCGACCTTCCATGCCTGCTCCCCTGCAGGAGAACAGGGAGGGGCCTCGAAGCATCGGAACAGATGGGAAGGGTTTTCACATCCAAGTCACATCTCCAAAAGGGGCTCCACCAGACCTAGCCAAGCTAGGCTCCTGGGATGGCCTCCAACAGCTTCCCCCCCAGAACTGCTGGGAGCCGAACAGTCCCCTCCAGGCAGGGTTCCCCATAAGCTGTGCACTCGGGCAGCCGCCCAGGAGAGAGTCAGATGCCGCCCAGCTGATTGGCAGAGCGCCCACAGCCAACAGCAGGTGTTTCTCCTGGTGGTGCACATCCACACATGCATTGGTGCATACAACAAAAGTTATTCCACACATGGCTAGAAAAAATTAGAGGGCGCACTTCCTGCTGGGCCAGGTCCCTCCACAAGTGAGACTCCAGGGAGCAGCAAAGGTCCAGAGTCTGCACATGAACCTGCACCCGCCCCATGCTGTGGCACAGCCCCCCTCCAGGAACTGCTTGCCAGGGGACTGGTCTGAACGTCTCCTCGGGAGATGCTGGGGAAGTGTCCGACATCCTTTCTATGCAGCGGGAGGGTTTGCTCCTGCACCTCGATAAGACGCCTTTAAAATCCAGCCAGCTCCCCCGGACTCCTTCCCCCTCGCATGAGCCTCTCCGGGGATCCTGCCCATCAGTTCCCTGAGGGAGCCACAGGCTGCTTTCCTAAGTTCAGGGTCTGAATTCTGCTGCTCTCCTGCTTCCCTTTGGCCAGGACCCTGAACTCGACCGTCTCGTGGTCGCTGCTGCCCAGGGTGCTGCTCACTCCTACTTCCCCTGCCAATTCCTCCCTGTCTGTGAGCAGCAGGGCAAGCTGCACATGGCCCCTGGCTGGTTCCTCCAGCACTTGCACCAAACACCTGGATGGTTTGTGCACTGCTGCATGGCTCCCCTGGTCGTGTCCTCATCCCTGCCGCTTCCTGCAGCTCCCATTGGCCGGGAATTGTGATCCGTGGCCAATGGGAGCTGCGAGCGGCCGCACCTGGGGACATGCAGGTACATAAAGCGTCTGACAGCCCACCAGGGCTAACCTTGGCAAACTACGTCCAGCCCCACCCTGCCTTGACAGCTGCGCGGCCACACAGCAGAGAGCCAGGTGCATTGCTTGCGAGGGAAGAGTCCGGCCCGCAGAGCAATGAGCCTTGGGGGTCGCGGCCTGGCTTTGCCTCCCCGTCTCACCTCTAGCAGCTGCACGGCTCCGGCGTGTTCCCTTTCTGCCGCCGCTTGGGCCTGAAGTCAAACAAGAGACAAGGTGTGACTGCCCAAGCGCCCTCGGAGCTCTCACCTCGGCCGCCCCGTCTCACGAGGCAGCCAGACTGGTGCGTGAGCCTGACCCAGCCACAGGTGCAGGGATGACGGAGACCCCCGGGCGGGCAGAGCCCTCAGGAGGCATCGCGTCCAGCCCCCCGCCCAGAGCAGGACCGGCCCCAATGAGAGTCCACCCCTCCCTAGGGAACCCAGCCCAGCGCTTGCCCACTGCTTAGGGAAATTGATTTTCCTAATCTCCAGCTCAGACCTCCCCCCCCCGACCGCAACTTGAGCCCATTGCTCCTCGTTCTGCCCTCGGCTACCACTGAGAACAGCCTCCTTCCAGCCTCTTGGGAACCCCCTGCAGGGAGCTGGAGGCTGCTCTCAGACCCCCCCTCCCCCCCCCCCCGGCTCTTCTGGAGACTAATGTGCTTGCTCTGAGGACTACAAACCTCGGCACATTCAAAGGCGCGTGTGTGAGAACAGCCCTTGCAGTGCGCCCCTGACACAAATGCACTTGTGGGGAACGCTCAGGCCCGGCCCCAGGCCTGGCCCACCCAGGAATCGTCTTTTCCCAGGGGTTCCCGAGCCCCCGCACACGCTGCGCACCTGCTGCAGCCACCCGACTTCCTCCTGCTTCTGCTGCAGCGCCAGCAGCGCCTCCTCGTGTGCGGCCTCCAGCTGCTGCCTTCGCTCAGCTGCGTGGCTCAGGTGCTGGAGAAGAAGTGACACGTTTAAGGGCAGCCCGGTCGCAGCACGGCCTCTCGGAGCTCTGCGGAGGGCCTCACCCGCCACGTCTTCCCCAGGGCCATTAGCAGACCATGTGTTTTCCCCGGGTTACTTTCCAGGGTGGAGCCCCAGCACGCACTGTGCAGATTCGTGGCCTCCCCGAGGGCTCACTGAGCCACGCCAGCAACATACATGGGGTTCCCAGCAGCTGCAGGCAGCTCTACGCCGCCAGTGCCCTACAGCTGCAGAGGCAGGACAGGTGCGCTGTGCTGGGCATGCCAGGCGGGAAGGGTCATCGCACACCCGGCGCTCTGACCACACAGCCCCCGGGGCGCAGCCCCCAGCAGCAACTCGAGTCTCCCGACCGACAAGGCACCTGAACAGAAACCTCCCTGTGGAAGGCAGAGGAGCCCAGCCCGAGAGATTCCCTGTGTGCGGGGAGCAAAACTACACCCCAGTGACCCAAACGAACCCACCCTCCATCCTTCCACTGGATCCTGGCCCAGGTGGGCTTCTCGCCTGGCAGACCAAGGAGCACCAGGGAACCGTGATGAACATCAGAGCGGCCAGACGGGGTCAGCCCAAGGGCCCATCCCGCCCAGGGTCCTGGCTGCCCACAGTGGCCAATGCCAGGTGCCCCAGAGGGAGGGGACAGAACAGGGAATCCTCATGTGATCCCCTGTCCCCCATTCCCAGCCTCTGACACACAGAGGCCAGAGACCCCTCCCTGCCTGTCCTGGCTAATAGCCACCGATGGACCTAGCCTCCATGAATCTATCTAGCTCTTTTTGAACACTGTTAAAGTCCTGGACTTCTCAACATCCTCTAGCAAGGAGGCTGACTGTGCGCTGTGTAAAGAAAAACTTCCTTTTGTTTGTCTGAAACCTGCTGCCCGTGCGTTTCATCTGGTGACCCCTAGTTCCTGTGTTATGGGAACAAGTAACTAACTCATCCTTATTCACTGTCTTCGCACCAGTCATTCTGTTCTAGCTCTTTATCCTATCCCCCCTTAGTCTTCTTTTTAATAAGCCAAAAAGTCCCTGGCTATGTCTAGACTGTGGGTTTGGGGGTTGGGTTTTTTTGGGAAAAGATACGCAAGCCTCCATTTCCATATCTTTTCCCCCTTTTTCTTTCTTTCTTTCTTTCTTTCTTTCTTTCTTTCTTTCTTTCTTTCTTTCTTTCTTCCCCCCCCCCTTTTTTTTTTTTTTTTTTTTTTGAAAAGAGGCTTTTCCGAAATTTGGCCCATCTACCCAGGGCCAAATTTCAGAAAACCCTCCTCTTTCGGAACATCCCTTATTCCTCTCACCGAGAGGAATAGACGGATGCCAGGAGAACGCACCTGCTTTTTCAGAAACTGTTCCGAAAAAGTGGACACCCTCCCTGGAGGCGGCAGAATTTTTCTGGGATACTAGAGATATCTCGGAAAAACTGTGCAGTGTGGACAGAGCCCCTGTTTTATGAACCTCTCCTCTTACGGCAGCCTTTCCAAACCCCTCCTCATTTTTGTTGCCCTTTTCTGAACTTTTTCTAATATCTTTCTGAGGTGAGGCGACCGTGTCTGCAGGCAGTATTCAAGATGTGGGCGCACCACGGATTGATACAGAGGCAATGGAATATTCTCTGTCTCATTCTCTATTGCTTTTTAAATTAGGCCTAATTATTCCTAATTGGTGCCTCATAAATCTCCAATTGCACTAAGAGACGATAACAACCACGTGTCTCCTATACGACCTGCCACCAAGCAGGCACATTCCTAGGTCTCGCTTCTTGCTGCTCATGGCCGACCTTAGACATCGCTAAGAGGCCTCCTGAAGCAGTGTTAGATTAGCTGGTGGCGAGCTCAGACAGCCCAGACTCAGTAAGACAGAGGGACCATCCTGTCCTCTCCTGGTCAGACCAATCTAAGCAGGGTTTCAGGTGTCCACAGGCTTCTCCACAAGCTCTGCATCCCACCAACTTTCAGCACCTGCTCTAGATCCTCCAGCTGGGCTTGGAGTCCTTGGCTCTCCTGAAGAGCAGAGTCCCGTTCCTTAGTAACTAAAAGCACCTGCAGCTTCAGCGCAGCATTTTCAGAGTCAACCTGTGGCGAGAGGAGAGCTGATCAGTGCCAGTGCCCCGGCACGCTTCGTATCAGTCATGGGGCGCTGTCATTTTACACCGTCTGAACCCCACCTGAGACTTGGGCTGAGACACGCCTTGCGTTGCCAGTGACCTCGACCTGCGCCTGACTCTCCCCTCGCTCCCACAGGACCCCGCCGCAGTCATGCGAACGCTCCTCCCTCCGTCTGTGCTCAAACAATTCATGAGTTGTCACTACTGGCTAGTCACAGTCTGGATTTGCTACGGAAGCCACCTCCCGTCCCCTGGGTGGGCTCCTGGCTCTGATCTGTGCTGCGGAGAGCCAGGCTCTGCAATCTGGGCAGAGTGATTGTGGGCTGCTGACCAGCCTCCCTACGGCGAGCCGCACTGGTGGGACTGTATGGCTGGCCAGCACTGCGCTACCGAGAATGACGGTCCTGCCACCCCGCCCCAGCAGCAAACCAGGCGCTGCTTTTGGAAGCTCTGCCCTGGCACTTTTCTGCATGGAACCGCCGTGCGCCACAGTGTGAAATTAGTAATAGATCTCGGCTTCGGGCGTGGCCATGACGCACGGTGGGACAAGGCCAATATTGGATACGTGTGTTTATAAGCAATAACATGACTGATATATTTAATCACTTCTGTCCAGCATGGCGTCCCGTGAAGGCTTTCTCCCTAGGAGACCACCCTGCTCACTTACACGGTCGGGATGCTCTGTGGATCATTGATCACTGCCCTCTCCATAGCAACGCTCAACGTCTCACTGAAAACTGCGACCTTGTCCCCTCTGTCTCCTTGTCTCGAGACCAACCAGCCCAGTTGGCTTTTCTTCAACTTTGCTTCATAGAGCGGGGCTTCTAAATCATGCAGCCTCCATGCTGCCCTCTCTGGGCTCTCCCATTTAGCCACGTTTCTCCTAAGGTGCGATGCCCAATTTGCTACGGTTGTTTTGAATTCTAATCCGGGCCCCCAAGGTGCTCACTCCTCCTCCCAGCCGGTGTCCCCGCAAAGTGCGTATGTCCGCTCCCCTCCCCGCAGCACCGGCCACAGGATGGGCCACACTGGCAGGGCTCGACTAGGCCCGCCCTCCTGGGTTCCCAGCCAGCCTTTGATAACCACCCTGTCCGTCTGGCCACTGCTTTCCCTTGCCCCGGTGCTAAGCTCTGCTTGGGGGGGAGTTTTGCAGCATCAGTGTAAACAGAAAATAGAAGCCAACGTTCCACGGAGGGAACAAGAGCTTCCCTGGGTACCTGTTGGGCCCATTCTGCCTTCCCCTTCAGCTGAGTGTTCTCCTGCGCCAGTCGCACGTTTTCCCCCTGCGCGGCCTGCAGCTGGGTTTCCTGCCCGGGGAGAATGAACGCGTTACTCCCCTCGTGTTCCCCAGGCAAGAGGGGAGCAGGGGGCTGAGATGCCCCGGCTCCCCGCAGGGGCAGGCTCCGCTTCTGTGCATTGCCGTGGACCTAGGAGATGGAGCGAGAGGCAAAGCCTTCCCCCAGGCCGGGCAGTGACCGGAGCGGTGGTGATCTCTCTCGCGATGGAGGAATTGTACAGAATTCCGTTCTCAGACACGCCTGGGGGTGGATGTCAAAAGCTCCAGAGAAGGGAGACAGCTCGACTGACTATCGGACTGGCAGCCCGACCTCCTGCAGTGAGAGTCCCCGCCGCGGTCCCCGGGGTGAGCCAGTCTCCCCCTATGCACTGGGGGCCGGCTCCAAATGAACTGCATCCAATCCCACAGCCAGCCCTACTGACCTCCGTGACTTGGGGCTCCCCTACGGGAGTCAGGGCCCCACAAAGGTAGATCAATTTGTGGCCAAGCCACTGATCAGAACAGCCACCATGTTCCTACCGGGCATGTTCCTTCACATCCCAGCCACCACACCATTGGCCGTGCAAGGGCTGCGGCTCGGCCAAGAGTCATGCAGGGGGCTGCTGGCCCCTTACGGAACTGTCATGGCTTTTGGTTGTTCCCTCACAGGAGCAGGAGAAAGGGGAGGAACCAAGGAGAGGTCTAGCTGCTGAGACGGACAGTTTCCTAGGGCCAATGGGGAAAGACCAGTGCTCTGAGTCACTCACATGACCGGGGTGGACAGGTGAGGAAGCCAAGAGCCCAGGGCCATCCTAAGGGGGGACTGGCATGGGACAATCCCCGAATCCACCCCAGGCCCTATAAGGGTATGTCTACACTACCACCCTAGTTCGAACTAGCGGGGTAATGTAGGCAACCAGAGTTGCAAATGAAGCCCGCGATTTTAATTTCCCGGGCTTCATTTGCATAAAGCCGGGCACCGCCATTTTTAAATGTCCGCTAGTGTGGACTCTGTGCCGCGCGGCTACACTGCTGCTTTTTTTGTAACGAACCACCTTGTAAAGGGCCCTCATTTTCAGGATTCCTTTTGCTCCTAATGCACTTTTTAAAAAACTCCATATTGTTCTTAACTCTGCTGGCCATAGATTTCTCCCTGTGTCCCTTTGCTTCCCTCATCAATTTTCTACAATTCCTTGCTCCTGATTTCTATTCATTTTTGTCAACATCCCCTTTCTTCCGTATGCTTAAATATTATAGCTGCCGTCACGTCCTTTCTGAACCAGGTCACAGATTTAACCAATATAGCCTTCTTCCTTGACTATGGCTTTTTAGGCTTCTTTTAAAGTATTATTAAACAATTCCAATCATTATTCAATTTTTGTTGATTACGTTTTTCCTCACAGATGATTTTTAAGACTGAAAGGGACTTGTATTATCTTTTAAGATGACTCCTGACAACAAAGGGGGAATTTTACCCAATAATCCTTCAACTGGAGGGAATTGTTTTTCCCTGCTACATACATTAATATTAATTTAATGCCAAAGAATCTACACATTTGGCCTGCAATCAGCTGAAAGATTAAATGAACTAATCTTTAGACTGTAAGGGTTGGACCCCAGAATTTGTGATTTTGTTGAAATGAGAAAAAAAAGAGATGGGAAAGAAATGACTGTATTTATACTAGGGATGTTAAATATCGGTTAATTGAATAGTCGAGTAACTGCATGAATTTTTATCAGTTAGTCGACTATTCTATAGTCCCCGGGGCAGAGTATCAGAGGCAGCAGTGCAGGGTGCCAGGCGGGAGCTGGTCCATGAGGGGAGCCAGTTTAAAAACCAGCGCCCCTTGTGGACCGGTTGCCTTTCTCCCAGTGCTGCTGCCATAAAGAGGCAGCATTGTGGGGTGGCAGCAGCCCCTGTCTAACGGGACCCGGCGCGAGCTGAAACTGAGCCAGGCTGCCTGCCTGCTTGGCTCCTAATACACCTTAAATGTAGAGCTGAAGCAGGGGTAAGTTCTGGACCCAGAGCAAGCCAGAAATAAGCCGGGCTGCTGGCCAACCTGTTAACAAATTTACTGGCAAAAGTGGGGCAAGGGAAATTCAAGTAGTCCACAGCATTAACCTATAAGCTTTTGCTTCTCGGTTAATCGATTAATCGACTGCACTGTTACATCCCTAATTCAAACAAGGGGAAATCCCACAGAGAATGCAGTATTCTAACCATACAGCTAACTTAAACCAATGGTCTGGTAGCACTTTAGAGACTAACAAAACATGTCGATGGGATCGTGAGCTGCGTGGGCACCGCCCACTTCCTCAGCTGCCCAGCAGACGACGTCTAGCGTCACACTCCCAGCTGTGGAGAGAGACGAGGCTTACCAATTCTTTGCATCTTTTGTGCTTTTTCCTCACTTCATGTTCAAGGTTTTCACATTTTTTACGCTTTTTCCTGAGTTCAAATTCCTGCGCAAGAAACGCAAAGGGAGCCATGAAAACCCCTGGGCCCAACACAGCAGCATCCCAGCCTTCTCATGCGCCACGTGAAATTCAACACAGCTTCCCTGATCTAGCAACACACAAGCTTTTTCTCTCCCACTTGAAAACCATTTTGTGAATATTATTTGGAAAGAAAAGTGAGGACGGTCGCTAAGAAGAAAGCCCAGGGAACCAGCCGGCTATTTTACAGGCCCTTTTCCTCCTCCCACCTTTTCGGACTGGGTAACACATTCACCCAGCCAGGCGTCTGGCCAGGCAGGGCAGTGCCGCTCTGGGGTGCATGGCTATGGAGCTGGGGGGAACTGGCTGGAGCCTCTCCATTGCTAGTCCATGGCAGCTGGCCAAAGTATCCCTGTAGCTCAGCACAGCCTGCGGTGTCCCTGCCTGGGAACGCCCATGGACGTGCAGTCTCTGCCTGAGATCAGGGGCTCACAGTGTGAGAGGGAGAGAAGGTTCCACGGTACCCCGGTTCCAGGCTGCACCTCGACCACCTGTTTTGCAGCTGGTTCTTGGCCAGGACAGGCCCTTCCATCTCTGAGACCAGCAAGTGCCTGGAACAGGAGCAGTGTTCCATCCCCAGAAGACCGTGCGCTCACTCTGGGGAGAAAGGGGACAGAGCCTGTGGAAAGGGGCTGCAACTCACCAGCTGCTGTACCTGCTGATTGCTCTCTGGGCCGGCTAGCAGGCATTTTGGAGGGAAGTTTTCATACTCCTCGGAGGCACGTCCCAAGGGCAGCAGTCCTAGCTGCACCTGGAAAGGAAGAGAGAGTCCAGAGGGAACTGGGAGCAGATCGGGATAAGAGCACAACCTGCTTGTCAAGGGAAGGCAGCTTTGCTTCACAATCTGACGCACCACTGACAAAGAATGCTGCACTGCCTGACAAAACTTGCCAATAGATAATAAAAGGAGAAAGAGGAAGTCGCTAGTAATTGATACAAATCAGAAGGTAGGAACTGTAAAAACCGATAAGGGAAGCAAAGAAATACATGCTAACAGTGTTAGGGACAATAAGAAGGCATTTTACAAGTGTATTAGGAGCAAGCGGAATCCTTAATATGGCATTGGCCAATTACTATGTGAAAATGGTAGAATTTTTAATCATAGTTCGGAAAAGGAAGAAGTGTTCAAGTAAATAATTCTGTTCTAGATTAGGGAAAAAGCCAGGTGATATATTCACATCCCATGATGATGAAATACTTTCCATTCCAAGAATGACTAAAGAGGATGTAAAATAGCTGCGACTAAAGCTAGCCAGATAACTTGTGTTCAAGAGTTGTATGAGAGCTGGCCAAGGAGCTGACTGGCTTGTTGATGTTGACTTTCAGTAAGTCTTGGAACACTGTGGAAGTCTCAAAGGAGAAGAAGAAAGCAAATATTGTGCCAATACTTAAGCAGGCTCGCCTGGGTATTTATAGGCCTGTCAGTTACACATTGACCCTGATCAGAAGAATGGAAGAAGCTGACACAGGATTCAATACACTGTTAAAGGAAGGTAATATCATTATTGCCAATCAACATGGGTTTATGGAACACCGGGTTCGTCAGACTAACCTACTTATTGCAGGTCACCCTGTTTCAACCAGCTTCAACACAGTTTTCAGAGGCTTCCAAGAACGTGGGACTTATTTTCCCACAAAGCGTAAAATGCTGCATAGAGAGCTGCCTTTGGATGGAAGTTTTCCAAAATCAAAGCACAAAGAGAACAGGCATCTTTACCTACACCACTGTCACCTGGCAAGATTTAATGATGCCACAGACCCACAGACGCTGACTTCCCCTCAAGCCAGGACAGTGCCTGATCCCCTTCTGCTGCCACCCTGCTCTACCTCTGCCCAGTCCAGAACCCCCCACCCTGTCCTGCCTCTTCCCCACACCTCTGCCAGGCACGCCATGTCCCTGCTCCTCCTCCTCTTCCCTCCTGGAGCGTTCCCAATGCAACACAACAGCTGTTTCACAAGAAGCTCTGGGAGAAGGGGAGCCCAGGGGAGCTGGCTACCAGTGGGTGCTCAGAGCCTACTAATTTTTCCAGCTCTGGAGCACCCATGGAGCCGGCGCCTATGCACAAACCAGCAGCTCTCAACCTTTCTAGACCATGGTGCCCCTTTCAGGAGTCTGATGTGTCTTGCAAACCCCACATTTTACCTGCCTTCAAAATGACTTGCTTGCACAATCAGGCACAAAGATACCAAAGGGGCACAGTCACACTCACAGGAAAATGCAATATGTAAATATTACAACGTAATAATACAAATGTGATACGTACAATGTAACTTTCACACTTTTACCATTAGAGCATGAAATAAATCAATCAGAATATAAGTCGTGTACTTACATGTCAGTGTATTGTACATAGAGCAGTACAAAACAAGCCCTTGTCTGTAGGAAACGTTCGTCTGCACTGATTTTGCAAGTGGTTTCTATTCAGCCTGTGGTAAAACCAGGCAACACTCTAGATGAGTTGATGGACCCCCGGCAGACCTCAGGGGTCCACATCCCTTCATTGAAGTTGCAAGTGCTTTGGAGGGCGGGGTCATAATTAAAACTGATCTGGACAAACCAGAGAAATGATCTGAGGTAAATAGGTTGAAGTTTAATCAGGACAAATGCAAAGTGCTCCACTTAGGAAGGAACAATCCGTTTCACACATACAGAATGGGAAGTGACTGCCTAGGAAGGAGCCCTGCAGAAAGGGATCTAGGGGTCAGAGGGGACCACAAGCTAAATATGAGTCAACAGTGTGATGCTGTTGCAAAAAAAAAAAAAAAAAAGCAAACGTGATTCTGGGCGGCATGAACAGGCGTGTTGTGAGCAAGACACGAGAAGTCATTCTCCCGCTCTACCCTGTGCTGATTAGGCCTCAGCTGGACTATTGTGTCCAGTTCCGGACACATTTCAAGAAGGATGTGAAGAAATTGAAGATCCAGAGAAGAGCAACAAGAATGATTAAAGGCCTTGAAAACATGAGCTATGAGAGAAGACTGAAAGATCTGGGCTTGTTTAGTTTGGAAAGGAGAAGACTGAGAGGGGACATGAGAGCAGCTTTTAAGTACCTAAAGAGTGTCACAAGGGGGAGGGATAAGAATAGTTCCCCTTGGCCTCTGAGGACAGGACAAGCAGCAAGGGGCTTAAACTGCAGCAAGGAAGATTTAGGTTGGACATTTGGAAAAAGTTCCTACCTGTCAGGGTGGTGAAACACTGGAATAAATTGCCCAGGGAGGCTGTGGAATCTCCATCTCTGGAGACGTGGAAGAGCAGGTTGGACAGACACCTGCCAGGATGGTCTAGATGGTTCGTGGTCCTGCCGTGAGGGCAGGAGACCGGACTCGATGGCCTCTCGAGGTCCCTGCCAGTTCTAATGCTCTGTGGCTCTATGATTCTGTGATTGAGACCTGATGCTCTAGAATTCACTCTGGGATTCACTTATTGGGCTTGTGGTGGCAACCAGACTTCTCAGTCTCTCTTCACTCCCTGACACCGGGCACACTTCGTGCTCTGTCTCCTGGATGTCTTTCAGTATCTACAAGGTCATTTTCCAAACCTATCCTATCTATTTCGGACAGAGAGGCTAATAACTGGAACAGTTTTAGCAATTACATACTGGCGAAAGTTCTGAGAGAACCATCATTAATTGCCTGATTAATTAGCAAAAACATCAGATCATTGACCCAGATAACTCACCTTCCCAGGAGCTCCCATTGCCAGCGTTGGCGCCCCTAATTGCAGCCCCTTGGAGAGAGAGGGGGCCTGTGGGCTGGTGCCTGGCGTCGGCACAGCGGGCCCCGAGCACATGGCCACGCTGGATGAGCTGCTCTTGGAACCTGTTTTAGCGGAATGGAGAGTCTCCTTGAAATTCTTCAGGGCAATCTGTCTCTGCAGCCGCAGCACTTCCTGCTGGGACTCCCGCAAGAGGCGGTGGAAGTCCAGGAGGCGCAGGCCTTCCTAAGAAAACGCAAACACGACACGCTGTAGACCCGCTGACAGAGGGTGGGACCTAGCGCTTGCTCATGAATTACCAGAGCGGGGTTCAATAGACGACTGACTGGCACAGACATACCTGCTGTTTGCAAACCGCCGTGGCCAGCAGGAGGGAAGGGGGCAAATTCCCAAAGCAGGGAAGGAAATTCCTGTGGCCTAGATTCCCAAAGGGACATCGGTGCTCCTTGGGACGGTGCTTCAATGTGACGTGCTCTGGACAGAGCCATGCTGACTGTTCCCTGTCTTATTGTCTTCTAGGTGCATGCAAAGGGATTGATTATTTGCTCCATTGTCTTTCTGGTTTCTATTCCTCACAGGGCTGTGCTTACCCAAATGCAGACTATGCAGCTGCCCAGGGCACCAGAAAATTTGGGGCACCACTGGGTCTTAATGTCCACCCTCCTTCCTGTCCCTGTCCCTGTCCCTGTTCTAGAGAGGATCTAGGTAACTGAAAAGTGACACGGTCGGCCAGAGCCAGGAGCAGACGCTGACCCTGGGAGAGAGCCAATCCCAGGTACATCCTGTTAGTGTCTGAATTTCCGGGGTTAGTCGCTGGGCCCTTCGGTTAAACATTGCGTCCGTGTGTTGTGAATATTAGAAAACCACAGCTCTAAAAATCCCCCTCCTGCCCCCAGGCTGCCACCAGTTTCATAGCACGGCCTGGGGCCCCACACATCCTAAGGGTGGCCCTGATTCCTTGGGTTGTCCTTATTCCCTTTTCATAGCTAGGTCTTAAATGTGTCCCAGTCCTCTGGTACCTCTCCTGTCCGGCACCCATCATGCTTCACACAACTCCAGCCATGGTTCCTTGCTGGCTTCTCAATCCCACGGTCGTGGGACATTGCAAAGAATTTTGGGATTGGGTCCCAGCAAGAAACTCCAACTTGGGTTTAATTGCAGAAGAGTAATGGGGGGCCCCACTGCCCTACAGCAGATGTTTTGGATTGCTTAAGAACATCCGAACGGCCAGGTTGGGTCAGACCAACGGCCCCTCCAGCCCAGCGTCCTGGCTGACGACAGGGGCCAGTAGTGGTTGCCCCAAAGGGAGGGGACACAACATGTAATCCTCCCGTGATCCCTTCTGAATGATCCCTCATTGCAATTGGTTGTTTTCCTCGCAGGGACTGGAGAAGAACGGGGGGGAAACGTTTATTATTGTTATTTCTTCTCTGGGAACTCAGCACAGACGCCCAGCCCATAGAACAGAGGTGGCAAACCATTTTTTCCAGGGGCCACTTCAAAATTTTTTGAAGTAGCCCCAGGCCACCCTGGAAAGGGCGGGGCCTAAACAGGGTGGGGGAGCCCCTTTCCCCCCCCCCTTCCCACTAGGCACCCGTGCCCTGGAAGAGGCTTGGCCGTCTAGGATTGCCAGATGGTTCAACAAAAATACCGGACACGCTTGACATTCCATCACAATCGCCATTGATATTCTCTCCATTTGTTTCCTGAACAGAAAGCTCAAATACTTCAAAACCGGACACCTGGCCACCCTACTTGGCATGCTCCCCCAGCCCCAGGCCAATCAGGACCTAGGGGCGGGGGAGCGCAGGAAGCCTCCTCCCGCCCTGCGAGGAGCACGTGGCATTTTGAAGGGGGCAGGGCAAAGGAAGTTTCACGCAGCTCCCCTGTCCCCAGGCCCTGATTGACCTGGGGAGCACGTGACGCCTCCTTCGCTCCCCCCGCCTCCCTCTGCTGCCCTGGGAGCAGCGCGCTGCACTTCAAAGCACCACATGCTCCTGGAAGGAGGCTTCACACCCTCCCCCACCTCCAGGCCCTAATTGTCCTGGGGGCGGGGAAGCATCAGGGCCTCCGCGGGCCACATCCACTCACTTGGTGGGCCGGATGCGGCCGGTGGGGGCCCTCTTGCCCACGCCTGCAACAGGAGGACAAATTCCACCAGCGTAGCGTTTGCACTGTCGCTGCCTGACAGAGGAGGGCGCCCTCGCCCCAGCGGCGGAGTGCTGGGTACCACAGGGCTGTGCCATTCATCAACACGAAATGTGAATTTGCTGCTATGGGAAAGGCGACCGCGAGTCCATGAAATGGACAGAGTGAGCTCCATCCCAAAGTCGCTCACCTGCCTACAATCCGGCGAGGAGTGCGCAAGGGAACGCAGCTGATGAAACTCACTCGACCATGCCGTGTTCATGCCAACGACACTTTGCAGCTCCGGGAGAAGCCCATGTTGTTCCTGGTGATTTGCAAATGTCGCCTTGTGCTTCTTCTACTGTGGTGCAATGAGCCCCCAACCCACTTACACCCCACGTGGCTTTTAATGCCTTCCTCCGCAGCATGAGGCACGGTCACCTGCTAGTGTGAACTGAACTAAGCAGTGGATTTCCCGTAACGTAGCGTGTTTACATCCACAGCTGAGAAACTCAGTAGCTCAGCCCGATGTTCTGGGCCCAGTGCCCGAAGGGCGGGGGAGGTTCAGGGCCAAGTGCCCGAAGGGCGGGGGAGGTTCAGGGCGGGGGAGGTTCTGGGCCCGGTGCCCTAAGGGCGGGGGAGGTTCAGGGCCCGGTGCCTGAAGGGCGGGGGAGGTTCAGGGCCCGGTGCCCGAAGAGCGGGGGAGGTTCAGGGCCAGGTGCCCGAAGGGCGGGGGAGGTTCAGGGCCCGGTGCCCGAAGGGCGGGGGAGGTTCAGGGCCCGGTGCCCTAGAGGGCGGGGGAGGTTCAGGGCCCGGTGCCCGAAGGGCGGGGGAGGTTCTGGGCCCGGTGCCCTAGAGGGCGGGGGAGGTTCTGGGCCCGGTGCCCGAAGGGCGGGGGAGGTTCAGGGCCCGGTGCCCGAAGGGCGGGGGAGGTTCAGGGCCCGGTGCCCGAAGGGCGGGGGAGGTTCAGGGCCCGGTGCCCGAAGGGCGGGGGAGGTTCAGGGCCCGGTGCCCGAAGGGCGGGGGAGGTTCAGGGCCCAGTGCCCTAAGGGCGGGGGAGGTTCTGGGCCCAGTGCCCGAAGGGCGGGGGAGGTTCTGGGCCCGGTGCCCTAAGGCCGGGGGAGGTTCTGGGCCCGGTGCCCTAAGGCCGGGGGAGGTTCTGGGCCCGGTGCCCTAAGGCCGGGGGAGGTTCAGGGCCCAGTGCCCTAAGGGCGGGGGAGGTTCTGGGCCCAGTGCCCTAAGGGCGGGGGAGGTTCTGGGCCCAGTGCCCGAAGGGCGGGGGAGGTTCTGGGCCCGGTGCCCTAGAGGGCGGGGGAGGTTCTGGGCCCAGTGCCCTAAGGGCGGGGGAGGTTCTGGGCCCAGTGCCCGAAGGGCGGGGGAGGTTCTGGGCCCAGTGCCCGAAGGGCGGGGGAGGTTCTGGGCCCAGTGCCCTAAGGGCGGGGGAGGTTCTGGGCCCGGTGCCCTAAGGCCGGGGGAGGTTCTGGGCCCGGTGCCCTAAGGCCGGGGGAGGTTCTGGGCCCGGTGCCCTAAGGCCGGGGGAGGTTCAGGGCCCGGTGCCCAAAGGGCGGGGGAGGTTCTGGGCCCGGTGCCCTAAGGCCGGGGGAGGTTCTGGGCCCGGTGCCCTAAGGGCGGGGGAGGTTCTGGGCCCGGTGCCCTAAGGGCGGGGGAGGTTCAGCGCCCAGTGCCCGAAGGGCGGGGGAGGTTCAGCGCCCAGTGCCCGAAGGGCGGGGGAGGTTCAGCGCCCAGTGCTCCAAGATCCCTTCAACACCCTGGGGTGAGCAGCGCCTCGTCCCTCGGACTCGTTCATTCAAACTGGGCAGGTGATCTGAGGGTTCTTTACTTACCCCGATCGGCCGCCCGTCTCCTTTCTCGCCTGCCCCAGTTCTCCTGGCCAGGCTCTTTCTGGCAAGAAGGCTGCAGCAAAGGAGGCCTGGAATGGCCCTGGCCCCTCTCACCTTCCGTCCCCAGCTCCCCAGCTGCCCTGAGCGCGGGGGCCCCTAAGCACCCTCCGTTCGTCCTTTCGTCAGCTCGCCCATTCTGCCAGGTTCCACTAGGAGCAGGGTGGTCCGGGTGACACTCACTCCCGTGGACACATCGGTGTCTGCTGGGATCCTACGGGGCAGCCCTCCGCCCCGCACCGTGCCACTGGGGCTGCACTTCCGCTTGTCGCATGGCGCGTTGTATTGGCACTCGCTGGTGTGTCGCCACAGGCTGGACTTTCCAGCCCCGCCAGAGCGTAGCCTTGTGTGTAAGCAGCCCGGACTGTTCCTTCCAAGGCAAATGTCCATCGACTCTAATCTGCCCAAGTGCTGTCCCTTCACCTCACATGGCTGGGTCCTTCTGCAACTCCTCCTGCGGCCGGGGGCGTCGCCGGACACGTCCCACTCCCAACACTCCGGCAAGTTCTCGGGAAGGCCTGCGCTTTGGGCTTGCAGCATTAACTTGACATTTGCCAAAGGGGCAGTGCTGGGCGCCACGAGCTGCCTGTGGCAGGCAGGAAAAGTCATTCCGATGTGGGCGCTATTGGCAGCGTGTTTTGGAAGGCCAGAAGGACAATTCCACCCTTGTCGGAGCAGCGGTGCATTGCCGGAGGGCCGCACGCCGGGTTGAGAGCCGACCATCTCCCCAACGCTGCGCTGGGGAGCTGTGCCAGAGGCTAACTTCCCTGCCAGGGGAACATTGGCCGTGTATTTCCAGGGTGAATTTGTCTCGCTTCGACTTCCACCTGTCAGATCGTCTTCTGTGTTTTCTGCCTGACGCACTGCCATGGGCTAAGCACAAGGCAGTGTGTACTGGCAGGAACTGTTGGACTGCTCACCGCTCCCCCACTGGGAAGGAAAGGCAGGGCCTCATTCTGGCCATCTCAAAGTGGCACAACCTTACTTCTGGCCTTGGCTAACTCCTGAGCGCCTGCCTTTGCCAGCCGAGGCCTGGTCCTTCGCTGCAGCATTTTAACACTCACAAATAGCTGTAACAAAAAGTCAGTCCTGTGGGTACTAACACGGCTACATTTCTATCACTACTCTAAATAGCTGTAGACTTTGCATGCAGGACAGGCCGTCCGCACTAGAAGCCCAAGATACATTCCAAAGAACTTGGACTTACAGCGAAACAACGTAAAGGTGGGAATGTTTTTCCAGCGGCTGACTTCCATTTGTGCAAATGCGGGGGGGGGGGTGCGACTTACAATGCATCAGTTCCTACAAGCGTCCACGACTAGTGTGGAACGATGCATACCAGGGCGACTTACAGCGGGGACTTAATCCTGACAGGAGCTCAGCTCGCAGGCCCAATGACGTTGCGCAGCGGCAGAGCAGCCCAGAGCCTAGCTAGGACGTGCCAGACGCCTGACGAGATGCAAAGGCACAGAGGAGCCTCCGCACCGGAATGACGCGTCTCTCTGGGCTTAGGCTTCTAAACACCAAATTTAGCTTCCACTGAGATGCTCCAAACTCCCCGCAGGGCTGTGCAGGCCCCTCACCTCAGCTGGCTCCTGCGTTTTCAGGGGAGACGTTCCATCGGCACAGCCACTCAGGCGCCGCTGTCTCCCTCTAGCGACCACTGGAAGGATCCACGAAGCGGGAGTCGGGCGCCCTCTGCCTGCCTCGTGGGCGGCCCCCGTGCAGGAGGCACCTCTTGGGCCGGTCCCGTGCCAATGCAGAGGAGGTGGACGTGCCTGCTTCCGCACTCTCAGCCCAGGCGCTGCCTGGGGTGTAGAAGACCCAGGCTCAAGTCCCCACTCTGCCGGGGCAGCCAGAGGCTTTGAGCAAGTGCACAGCGGCGCCTCTGGCTGCTTGGTGCGGCGCCGGGCACGGCCTTAGGCATGGCTACAGGCCACACGCGAGGTGCCCGCGTGGCTCTTGCCTGAGACTTGCAGGCCGAGACAGACGTCTCCCCGCACCCTGCATGTCCACATCAGCTGTGCCTCGGGGGCCGGGCTTAGTCCCAAGACGCGGCAGCTCCCCAGGCCTGGCACAAGGGGCCAGGGGCCGCTCTCGGGCTCTGTCGCTGGCAGTGGGTTCCGGTGATTTTCTAGGCACCTTCCAGCGTGGTGTGGGGCTGGTGGGGAGCACGGCTCCGACGGCCCATTGTGACTCTAGTGCCTGGGCTCTGGGCATCTCACGGCTCTTCCTGCCCTCTGCGGCACGGAGCCCTGCTCAGTGCAGAGGGGCCCGTCTCCACCTGGGCGGTGGGAGTGAGGCCGGGGAGTGGCTGGGCTCCTGCCACATTGCAGAGACCGCAGCAAGCTGCACCTCCCCAGGCAGGTGCCCTCAACCAGGGAATGTGCAGGACCAGGGCAGCTCAAGGCTCCACCCCAGCAGCAGCAGAGGGACCGGCATTGACCGAGCTCAGGGGAAGAGCAGGGTGGCTGCGGAGCTCTCCAGGAGTGCAGCTCCATGGGAGCAGCCCGGGGCATTGCATCCAGCCTGCCTCTTCCCCCGAGCATCCCCGCATCCCTACACCCCTCCCCCTCCCTGAACTTGAGCCCCCCAACGGGGAGAGCGGGGGAGGAGGTGCTGAGTGCGAGGCTGGTTTTCCCCATGAGTGCCCCAGCCTAGGAGCACCCACAGGGATGCCAGAGCACAGATGTTGCTGGATGTCAGGAATCCAGACTGGGGAGGACCAGCCTGTGGTAACTCTCGCAAGCCTGGACTATTACCATGTGTGAAAAATGGAGGCTTTGCCATCATGACCTTGCTCTACTGTCAGAACTGACCCAGGACTAGTGAAAGGAATCTCCTCTGGGACACGCTGTGCAGAGAATTGAAACACGGTCACTGGGGAACAAACAGCAAATGTCCCGCGCTATTAACCAGTTACCCAGAACATTCACCGCAAGCAGACTTGGACCTGCAGCTGTGAGTGGGCCCTGTGCAGACCCTGCTCCAGAGCGCCCCGACTCGGCCAGGGAACACAAGCCGGGAACCGTGTGTCCAAACAAAACCACTCGGCTATCGAAAGGAAAATATTTAGCACAAGCTGTTCTGTCCTGGCAGAATTCGAGGGAGTTCAGAGAAGAACAACAAGAATGATCCATGACCTGGAAAAACTCATCTGAAGAGAGACTTGGACTAGTTACATTAGACGAGACACAAACAAGAGGGATTGTGATAAAATAGTAAATAGTCTAGTGATTGGCCTGGCTCAGAGCACAGGATCGGGAATAGCAATGAAATTAAAAGGTGGAAAGTTCCAAACTAACCAAAGGAAATACTTGCCCTGGGCATGAGTTATCCCATGGAACTCACTCTCCCCTCCTCCCCCGGCTGTTATGGAAGCCAACAAGTCAGAGAGCCTGACCATACATAACATACGGATACAGCATCCCCAGTCCTGATAGCTAATGCTAACACTTTCAGAAGGGGCATTCGCTCTCCCGCTTCAACTCTTCAGTCAGTTTCTGCATGGCGTGCAGGTTACCAAACATCCACCTGCTACAGGGTTCTTGCATCTCCCTCTGACGCAGCTGCAGTCGGCCACTGTCAGAGACAGGAGCCTGGGCTAGTGGGGCCATGGGCCTCTCTAAGAAGCTACACAGCAAGAAATACGCCAGAGGCATTTGCAACATTCACATCTGCTCAGGAACCATCCCGGGACACAAAAAAGAGCAAAATGTGTCACATAAAAGCGCTGTCCGGCTGCCCTGAGTCTGAGCCACAGAGCCCTCCGCTATCTTGGCCAAGGACAGAGACCCTGCTTGGGGGCTGTTCTCAGAGTAGCTCTATTACCTTTTATGCAATCAGGTCACAACAAGCCCCTCTGTAGTACACAGCAAACATCAGGGGCAGAGTTAAGGTGACTGGCCACCTGACCTCTGCTTCTCCAGATGCGTGTGTTCACAGCCGCGGTGTCGCAGTGATAGAGCTTTTTGCATTTCACTATCATTACACTTGCCATGGCTGTGAGCAGGCAGTGAGGTGCACCTTGAGAACCGGAAGGAGGATGGAGGCGGACATGGTAACACTCCGATGAGCTGTCCATGGCTCGGGACAAGAACAGCTACTAGCAGCAAATGCAACAGCTCAGACGAATGCCGCAGCACAGGTCTCCCACGTGGCTGCCTCTACACTGGAAAAACCCCACGGCAGCTCACCCTAGTAAACGGACTCAGGCTCCAGGGCTAAAACAGCCGTGTAGATGCCCCAGGCTCTGAGACCCTCCCCTGCACTCAGTTTCAGAGCCCAGGCTGCAGCCCGAGCCTAACTGTCCACCCTGGCGTGTGCAGCTCTGCAGCACTGGCCCTGCCAGCCTGAGCCGGTTGGCTGGAGCTCTGAGGGTATGTCTACACTACAAAGTTAATTCGAACTAACGGACGTTAGTTCGAATTAACTTTGATAGGCGCTACACTAGCGCTCTGCTAGTTCGAACTTAATTCGAACTAACGGAGCGCTTAGTTCGAACTAGGTAAACCTCATTCTACGACGACTAAGCCTAGTTCGAACTTACTAGTTCAAATTAAGGGCTGTGTAGCCCCTTAATTCAAACTAGTGTGAGGCTAGCCCTCCCCAGCTTGCCCTGGTGGCCACTCTGGGCACCACCAGGGAAACTCGTCTGCCCCCCTCCCGGCCCCGGAGCCCTTAAAGGGGCACGGGCTGGCTACGGTGCCCATGCCAGGTGCAAGCCTGCCAGCACCCAGCTAGCAGACCCTGCACCTGGCACAGCTCGAGCCAGCCACCCGATGCCCCCCAGCCCTCCCCCTCTTCCCGGGACCAGGCTGGCGGCTCCCGGGAGCTTGCCCGGGACCGCAAGAGGCGGGCACCCACCTGGTCTAGTGCGGACATCGTGGACCTCGTCCACGACCTCCGCAGTAGGAACAGGAAAGTGGCCGTCTAGGGCAGGAGAGCTGCCAGCCTGGCCACCCAGGAACAGGTGTGCATGAAAATCAAGGTGGTCCACTGAGACCCCCGACCCTGAGCCCTGAGCTTACAATGGCCGTACTGGGTCAAACCAAAGGTCCATCTAGCCCAGTAGCCTGTCTGCCGACAGCAGCCAACCCTAGGGACCCTGGAGGGGATGGACCGAAGACAGTGACCAAGCCATTTGTCTCGTGCCATCCATCTCCAGCCTTCCACAAACTTTGGGCAGGGACACCACTCCTACCCCCTGGCTAATACCACTCCATGGACCCAACCTCCATCACTTTATCTCACTTCTCTTTAAACTCTGTTCTAGTTCTAGCCTTCACAGCCTCCTGCAGCAAGGAGTTCCACAGGTTAACTCTTTGCTTTGTGAAGAAGAACTTTCTGTTACTCGTTTGAAGCCTGCTACCCATTCCTTTCCTTTGGTGTCCTCTATTCCTTCTATTATGGGAACTAATGAAGAACTTTTCTTCATGCACCCTCTCCACCCCACTCATGCTTTTATAGACCTCTATCCTATCCCCCCTCAGTCTCCTCTTTTCTAAACTGAAAAGTCCCAGTCTCTTTAGCCTCTCTTCATATGGGACCTTTTCCAAACCTCTGATCATTTTACTTGCCCTCCTCTCTCCCACCCTCTCTCTTCCCCTCTCCCACCTCCTTTTCCCAGTCTCCCCGAGTTTTGTTCAATAAAGAGAGATTCTATTTTTGACCACACGTTTTCTTTATTTTGTACATCAGGAAGGGGGGCTAGGGAAGGGTAAGTGGAAGGAGGTGAGGGAGGAATGGGGTACGAGCCCCTGATGGGGAGGACTGGGCTGGCTCTGCGGGCTTCTGGGGGTGGAAGCTCTCCTGCAGCCCCCCAATTGCCCCCTCTCCCCAGATGGCAGCCTGCGGCAAGTGCAGCCGGGCTGATGGCCGAGTGCTGTGATGTGCCCAGTGTGGGTAGTCCGGGCACTCCAAGCCAGGACTGCTTTGCAAGCGGGGCACCCCTGAGAACTGTCTGTCCGGGGTGGGGGTCGGGTCCCTTTAAGCACAGCCCTCAGCTAGCCTGAGACAGCAGCTTCACGCTCTAAGTCCTCATTTGATGCCCTGCCGGCACTGCTTCCGGCCAGCCTTAACCCCGGTTCAGGGTCCGCTTAATGTGGACATGCTAGTTCGAATTAGGAAAATGCTAATTCGAACTAGTTTTTTACTCTGGATCCATTAGTTCAAATTAGCTTAGTTCGAATTAACTAATTCGAACTAAGTTAGTTCAAATTAGCGCTGTAGTGTAGACGTACCCTGAGATGTGGGGCCGCAGGTCTTGCCTTGCAGGGAGATGTGCCGGGGGAGACCCAGAGCCTCTCTCTGCAAGAGGCTCTCCCGCTGGCCGACTCCGTCTCAGAGACCCAAAGCTCCAGAGGCTACGTCCAGACTCCAGGCTTCTTTTGGAAAGCTCTTCCGCAAAAGCGTCTTGCCCCGGAGCGCGTCCACACAGGGGGCGCTGGGGAAGCGCCGCACGTTGGCGCAAGAGAGCGGCCAGACGGATGGGACGCTCTCGCGCATAAAAGGCCACCCGGGACCACTTCAGCCAGGGCTTGAGGTCTCCAGTTGCTTCCGAGGGCTGGTGCCGGAGCCCTGCGGAGACGCGCTGAAAGGGACCCCCGGACAGCCGTTCCTCTGCTGCTGCCGCGGGCTTGCTGCCTCCTCCAGGGACAGCAAAGCGCCAGCCGTGCCTGCTGTGGTTGCCCTGCTTTTGTGGACACCTCAGCTTTTTCCTTTGTGCCATGGCGCGGAGCTGCCCCGGGCGTGCGATGGCCCCACACGGCTACGTGCCACTTAGTGCCAGCTGCCTTCCTGGGCCTGACTGAGCTGGACCCTGAGCTCCTTCTGGCGCAGGAGCTACACTCTGGCAACCGCAGCCCGCAGTGGGACCAGCTGGTCCTGGAGCGGTGGGACGACCAGCAGTGGCTCCAAAAACTTCGCATGCGGGAGCTTCCCCGACTATTTCCCTGTGGCATCAGAACAGGGTGTGGCGGTGACTGACCTAAACCGATGTCCGGAGGCAGTGATGGGCTGGATGAAGTCAAATAAGCTGAAGTTGAATCCAGATAAGACAGGTCCTGTGGATCAGGAGGCCACCTGTCTGGGAATGGGGCGTGGTACCTGTTCTAGACGGGGGTTTTCTCCCCCTGAAATACACAGCTTGGGAGTCCTCCTGGACCCTTTTTTAACGTTTGAGATCCACAGTGATCCATGCTCTTGTCACAGCCCGACGGGATTACTGTCATGCGCCTCGTGGGGCTGCCTCTAAAGAGCCTTCGGAGACTTCAACTGGTCCGGAAGGCGGCTGCTCGAGTTTTAACCAACACTAGTTATACTGAGCATATTATGCCAGTGCTCCGGCAGCTGCACTGGCTTCCGGTATCTTTCCGGGCACAATTTAAGGTCTTGGTTATGGTCGGTAAAGCCCTAAACAGGCTGGGGCCGGGGTCCCTGAAGGACGCTCTTCTCCCACATGAACCCGCCCGGGGATTGAGGTCAGCTGGGGGGGCTCCGCTCAGCGTTCCCCCTCTTCTGGAGGTAAGATTAACATCTCTGCGGAGCACGGGCCTTCTCAGCTTTGGTTCCCAGGCTGTGGAATTCTCTTCTTCGGGGTATTCGCCTGGCGCCAACGTGAGCCTTGCCCCAGCGTCAGGCTAACGCCGCCCTTTTTACTCCTGCTTGTATTGGTGTTTGAGTCTGTACGTGTGTGTCCCTCCGCTCAAGACGTTTTTAGCAGGTTTTATGTCCCTCAGGGGTCTCGTATTTTAAATGTTTATATATATATATATTTGTATTGTGTTAAAAAAAATTGCAAGCTGCCTCGAATATTTTAAATAGAGAGGCAAGGTAAAAATATTTTAAATTCATGAATAAATAAATATGTGCCTGGCTCATCCCTGCCCTCCAGAGGCGCGACACCCACCTGCGGCCGCCATCCCTCTGGAAAGCGGGTCACTATCGCCCTCTGCAAGCTCACCACCCCCGACAGTCGGTGGGCAGCCAGGTTGGCGTGGGGAAGTCCACCATCGGGGCCCTCCTCATGGAGGTAAGGAGCTCAGGCTGCAGTCTCTGCGAGGCAGGGGGAGCCCAGGAAAAGGGGGGTTGGGGCTTGTGGGGGGTGGAGTCAGGGTGGGGAAAAGCCCCGACCTCGGGGAGGTAGTGCCATCCCGCCCTTGCACAGCCCTGCTGCTGGGGGGCTGGCATCATGAGGGGTGGCTCCTGGGGTGTTTTGGGGGGCTAGAAAGGGGACAGACACCTCCCAAAGGCTCAGGCACTCCCTCTCATTCTCTGTTTTGTGAGTGTGTTTGTCGTCTTCTGCAGGTGGGGAGGGCCATCAACTCCCTCCTGCTGCGCAGGGTCATCCGCCCGGGAGACCTGGACCTGACCGTGGTCAGATTTGCTACCTGGGGATCCCAAGCTGCGGTGGAGCGATTGATGGGACCCACCTACTGATCCGCACGCCGGAGCATCAAGCAGCCCAGACATCAGTTGCAAGGGCTGCGTCTCGATGGTGCTGCAGCCCCTGGTCGACCACCACGGACAGTTCACGGACATTTTTGATGGCTGGTCAGGCAGAGCACATGATGCCCGTGTCTTCAGAAACTCCAGCTTGTATGGGAAGCTGGAGAACATAAGAACATAAGAACGGCCGTACTGGGTCAGACCAAAGGTCCATCTAGCCCAGTAGCCTGTCTGCCGACAGTGGCCAGCACCAAGTACCCCGGAGAGGATGGACCAAAGACAATGATCAAGAGATTTATCTTCTGCCATCCTTCTCCAGTCTCTGACAGACAAGAGGCCAAGGACACCATTTTATCCCCTGGCTAATAGCCTTTTATGGACCTAACCTCCGTGAAATTATCTAGCTTCTCTTTAAACTCTATTATAGTCCTAGCCTTCATAGCCTCCTCTGGCAAGGAGTTCCACAGGTTGACTACACGCTGTGTGAAGAAGAACTTTCTTTTATTAGTTTTAAACCTGCTACCCATTAATTTAATTTGGTGTCCTCTAGTTCTTCTATTTAGGGAACTAATAAATAACTTTTCTTTATCTGCCCTCTCCACACCACTCATGATTTTATAGACCTCTATCCTATCCCCCCTCAGTCTCCTCTTTTCTAAACTGAAAAGTCCCAGTCGCTTTAACCTCTCCTCATATGGGACCTGTTCCAAACCCCTAATCATTTTAGTTGCCCTTTTCTGAACCCTTTCTAAGGCCAAAATATCTTTTTTGAGGTGAGGAGACCACATCTGTACACAGTATTCAAGATGTGGGCGTACCATAGTTTTATACAGGGGCAGGAAGATATTCTGGGTCTTATTTTCTATCCCTTTCCTAATAATTCCTAGCATCCTATTTGCCTTTCTGACCGCCGCTGCACACTGCGTGGAAGTGTTCAGAGAACTGTCCACGATAACTCCAAGATCTCTTTCCTGATTTGTTGTAGCCAAATTAGCCCCCATCATACTGTACGTATAGTTGGGGTTATTTTTCCCGATGTGCATTACTTTACACTTATCCACATTAAATTTCATTTGCCATTTTGTTGCCCAATCACTCAGTTTGGTGAGATCTTCTTGGAGTCCCTCACAGTCTGCTTCTGTCTTGACTGTCCTAAACAGTTTGGTATCATCCACAAACTTTACCACCTCAGTGCTTACCCCTTTCTCCAGATCATTTATGAATAAGTTGAATAGGATTGGTCCTAGGACTGACCCTTGGGGTACACCACTAGTTACCCCTCTCCAATCTGAAAATTTACCATTTATTCCTACCCTTTGTTTCCTGTCTTTTAACCAGTTCTCAGTCCAAGAAAGGACCTTCCCTCTTATCCCATGGCACATTCTTCCCCTGCCATGAACTTGCTGTTGGGGACGTGCAGATGCCACTGTGCATCGTAGGGGACGCAGCTTACCCTCCGATGTCGTGGCTAATGAAGCCATACACCAGCCGCCTGGACCCCAGCAGGAACCAATTGAATGCCCACCTCAGCCGAGCCTGAATCCAAATGGAGTGTGCCTTTGGGCACCTGAAGGGGAAGTTCAGGTGCCTGCTGACCTGCCTGGACATGGAGGAGCACAACATCCCCGAGGTGGTCATGGCATGTTGTGTCCGCCACAGCATTGTGGAGAGGAAGGGGGAGGCCTTCCTCCTGGGGTGCGGGGCAGACGCCGGCAGCAATGGGCAAGCCTTCCAGCAGCCATGGACAGCTTCCATCCGCCAGGCCCATCACGCCCGGGTGTGCATCTGGGAGGCCACGAGGGAGAAGTTCTCCCAACACGGCCTCTGGCTTGCTGTCCTATCCCTTCCCCACCACCGCCCCTCCCTACACCCCTTCCCTGACCTCCCAGTAAAAACGCCTGTGCTGTTTCCACACAACGAAGGCTGTGTTTATATTACAGTAAAGAAAAGGTGTGAAGGGGAAGGGGGCCCACAGCCTGGCTAGATGTGCCACCTCGGTGCGGGGACCTCGCTGGAGTTGGGGTTGGGTGGGTCCAGGGAACACAAGGGGCGGAGCAGGAGAGGGGGCTAGAGCAGGGTCAGGGGTGGCAGGGGCATGGGCATTACTGGGGGGGGAGCAGAGGCATAGCGGGGGGGGCAGGCAGAGGGGGCATGGGCATAGCAGGGGGGAGCAGCGGCAGCAGGCCGGTGTGCCATTCTGACTGACTTGACAGCACGCATGTTACTGCACCGCTTCATGAGCTGGTCCCATGCGCGGTTCCGCCCCTCAGCATCCTCACGGACCTTCTGCGCCAGGGTCTGCTGCCCGGTGCGCAGGACACTGACATGCTGGTGCATAGGGTCTTCCTGGGCCCTGGCGCACCTCCGAGTCCTCCGGGGCTGGGCGGCTGGCTTGGCCCTCGGTCCTGGCTGGTCCGGCTGTGGGGAACACACAAGGGAGAGGTGGTGAGTCAGCCCTGGGCCCTCCTCTGCGAGCAGCCACCAACAGTCCTGGGGCCAGAGGAGGGGGATGTCCCGGAAACAAGGCCACGTGTGGCCTGCACAGCCAGCCCCGCCTCACAGGGGCCCTGAGGTGCCCAGGGGACCGTGCTGCCTGCTTCTCCCCTCCCCACCCGGCCCATGGATAAGCAGGCAGGGGAAGCATCCAGCCATGGTGGGATCCCCCCCCCCCATGGGCGGCAGAGGAGCCAGGAGCAGCCTGGCCCTGCCTGGTGTCCGCACACACACCTGCGGTGTATCACACGTGCAGGCATGCCCGCGTGCGGCACTCCGCAGGGTGCCGGGGGTCGTGCCTGCGCCCTTGTGGCTAGCCTGCTTCCAGCCATGGCAGGGCGTGTGTGGCCTCCCCTGGGCCTGGCAGCAGGATCCCACCCGTGCTCAGGGGCTGCCTGCTGTGTCCACGTGCCGCACACTCACGCTGCACGTGGTTGCACCTGCACAGACCGCAGCACGATGTCCGGCCCGAGCAGCCCGAACGACACTCGCCCCCAGCCCATGTGGCCACCTCCCCTGCCCCGAGTGTGACCGCTCACCTGAAGATCCCTCCCCAGTGTCCAACGAGGCCTGGGAGACGTCCCGGCTGACTGGCGCCGGCTCCAGAGACAGTCACAGTCTCCTCCTCCTCCTCCGGCTGGCCCTGGTCCTCCAGCTCCTCCTCTGCCACGACCTCCAGCAGGGTGCCAACGGCGCTCTGGTGGCTGGAGTCCATGAAAATGGAGCTGGTGCAGCTCCTGGTAATAGGCGCAGGTGTGGGGCGCTGCCCCTCAGAGCGAGCTGCGCTCTCTGGCCCGGACGTATCCCTGACAGAGACCCTGTTCCAAGGTCTGGGGCGGGCGGGCACCCCCCAGGGACTCAGCCGCACGCTCGAAGGTGTCAGCATTTCACCACTTGGAGTGCAGATCCTGCAAGTGTCCTCGCCCACAGCTCGGGGAGGGGCAGGGTCTCCGCTCCGGACCAGGCGGGTGTGCTCCTCTTGGTTCCCCTGGGTGGGTCCTGGGACCCCTGGTGCTGTTCCCTGCAAGGGCCACAGGGGCCATGGGGGGCTTGACGTTCGGCCATGGCTGGCAAGGCCTGTGGCAGGGAGAGCCGTGTGGTGAGGTGCTGCTCACGGAGTGTCCACCAGGGCACCTGTGTTTTTCCCTAGAGCCTCTTCTTTCGAAACCCCTCCTCCCCGTCCACACGTGCCGTGTTCTGAAAGCTTTCGGGAAAAGGCTTCTCCCCCGTAGGACGAGGGTTGCCAGTGCTGGAAACCCCTGCTCTTTCCATTTCCTTGCGGAAGAACGTGATTGCAGTGTGGACGCAACACAGGTCTTGCCAGAAAAACGGCTGTAGGGTAGACATACCCAGAGTCCCCTTGTCCCGTGGGCTCTGGGGCAGCCACTCAGGAGATGTTTCACTGCCACCCAGCTGATTAGCACAGCACCAACAGCTAGGTTTGTGTTTCTCCAGGTGGTGCACATTTGCACAAGCCATGGTGCACATACAAATTATTCCGCACATGGATGGAAACAGTCCACATGTGGATGGAAAAGATTAGTGGGAACATTGTCTCAGACGGACCACCTGGTTTCAGATGTCAGGTGGGCTTAACCTGTCTCATGCCAACTACTGGAGCCTCATTTTCTGTTCATAGACTCATAGAGCTGGAAGAGACCTCGGAAGGTCAAGTCCAGCCCCTTGCCCTAGGCAGGACCAATCCCAACTAAATCAACCCGGCCAGGGCTTTGTCAAGCCGAGACTGAAACACCTCTAGGGATGGAGACTCCACTACTTCCCTAGGGAACCCAGCCCAGTGCTTCACCACCCTCCTCGGGAAACAGTTTTTCCTAATATCCAATCTGGACCTCTCCCACCACAACTTGAGCCCATTGCTCCTTGTTCTGCCACCTGTTGTCACTACTGAGAACAGCCTCTCTCCAGCCTCTTTGGAACCTCCCTTCAGGGAGTTGAAGGCTGCTATCAAATCCCCCCTCACTCTTCTCTTCTGAACAAAGCCAAATCCCTCAGCCTCACCTCATAAGTCATATGCTCCAGCCCCCTCATCACTTTGGTCGCCCTCCGCTGGACCCTCTCCAATGCGTCCACATCTGTTCTACAGTGGGGGGCCCAGAACTGGATGCAATACTCCAAATGTGGCCTCACCAGAGCCAAATAAAGGGGAATAATTACTTCTATAGATCTGCTGGCAATGCTCCTCCTAATGCACCCTAATATGCCATTAGCCCTCTTGGCTACAAGGGCACCCTGTTGACTCATCTCCAGCTTCTCATCCACTGTAACCCCCAGGGCCTTTTCTGCTGAACTGCTACTTAGCCAGTCGGTCCCCAGCCTGTACCAATGCTTGGGATTCTTCCCTCCCAAGGGCAGGACTCTACACTTGTCCTTGTTGAATCTCATCAGATTTCTTTTGGCCCAATCCTCTAATCTGTCCAGGTCACTCTGGACCCTATCCGTGTGACGGCACATTGGGGTTTTCCCGTCTCCTGCACCCCCATAGTGGCACGGACAGACTCCCCCATCCAGTAGTATAGAGGGAGTTTATTGCTTCTGCAGGATACAGCACAGCACAGATGTAATCTGGTTCCAGGGCAGGCCTAGGATGCCTCAGCCCCCCTTGAGATGGGGGAGCCTGGGCCCCTAAATCCCAGCCCCTTGCCTAGGCTGCTTCTTCCATGATCCCAGCCAGAAACCTAACTCCGTCACTTCCAGCCCTGCCCCCAGCCAGGGCTCCACTCCCCTTCTTCCCATTGTTCCGCTCCCTGGGAGATAACTGGTCAGACAGGTTCGAAGCCCCCTTACATAATGACTCATCCCCTGCCCTGCTGGGCCGTGCTGCAGACAGCAGCCAGTGGAGGTCACTCACAACCCACTGCACAGCATAACAACCAGCAAGGTACCCCCCACTACGTCACACCCTGCCTTCCAGTGTATCTACCTCTCCCCCTAGCTTAGTGTCATCCGCAAACTTGCTGAGGGTGCAATCCATCCCTCATCCAGGTCATTAATAAAGATGTTGAACAAAACCGATCCTAGAACAGATCCTTGGGGCACTCTGCTAGAAACCGACGGCCAACCTGATGTCAAGCCGTTGATCACTACCCGTTGGGCCCGACAGTCTAGCCAGCTTTCTATCCATTTTACAGTCCATCTATCCAATCCACACTCCCTTAACTTGCTGACAAAAATATTGAGGGAGACCATATCAAAAGCCTTCCTAAAGTCAAGGTATCTCACATCCTCTGACTTTCCCACGTCCACAGAGCCAGTTACCTCATCGTAGAAACTGATCAGATTGGTCAGGCACGACTTGCCCTTCATGACTCCATGCTGACTATTCCTGATCACTTTCTCCTCTTCCAAGTGCTTCAGAATGGATTCCTTGAGGATCCCCTCCAGGATTTTTCCAGGGACTGAGGTAAGGCTGACTGGTCTATAGTTCCCTGGATTGTCCTTCCCTTTTTTAAAGCTGGGCACTACATTTGCCTTTTTCCAGTCACCCGGGATCTCTCCCGATCTCCATGACTTTTCAAAGATAATGGCCAAAGACTCCACAATGACATTTGCCAACTCCCTCAGTACCCTCGGATGCATTAAATCCAGGCCCATGGATTTGTGTATGTTTAGTTTTTATAAATAGTTCCTAACCTGTTCTTTCCCCACCAAGGGCTGTTCACCTACTTCCCATACTGCACTGCCTAGTGCATTAGTCTGGGCGCTGACCTTGTCTGTGAAGACGGAGGTAAAGAAAGCATTGAGTACTTCAGTTTTCCCACATCGTCTGTCACTAGAAGTATGACTAGACTGCATCCCTCTGTTGGCAGAAGAATGCACGTTAGGCAGGTCGACATTGCAAATGAGGCAGGGTTTTAAATATCCTGCGCCTAATTTGCATTAAAATGGCTGCCGCGTTTTGCTGACTCAGCACTTTGTTGGCAAAAAGCAGCAGTCTAGAGGGAGATCTGTCAAGAAAGAAAGCCTTTTTCGACAGATCCCTTATGCCTCCTGCAAGGAGGTTTACAGGATCTCTCGAAAAAGGCTTTCTTTCTCGACAGATCCCCCTCCAACAAAGTGCTGAGTCGGCAAAACATGGCAGCCATTTTTATGCAAATTAGGCATGGGATATTTAAATCCCTGCCTCATTTGCAATGTCGACCTGCCTAATCTGCATCCCTCTGCCAACAGAGGGATGCAGTCTAGACATACCCTAGGTTACCTCCCTCATCCAGTAGGGTCCCACCCCCTCTCTGATCACCCTCGTATTGCTAACATGCCAGTAGAAACCTTTCTTGTTGCCCTTCACATCCCTTGCCAGCTGCAATTCCAATTGCGCTTTCGCCTGCCTGAGAACTCCCCTGCATTTTTGAGCTAGACATTTATGCCCCTTCCTAGTCATCTGTACAAGTTTCTGCTTCTTGTCAAGTGTTTAAGCTCACCAAGGATTTCCCTAGTAAGCCAATCTGGTCTCCTATCATATTTGCTTTTCTTGCTGGCAACGGGATGGTTTCTTTCTGTGCCTTCAATAAGGCTTCTTTAAAATACTGCCAGTTCTCCTGGACTCCTTTCCCCTTCATGTCAACATCCCAGGGAATTCTGCCCATCAGTTCTCTGAGGGAGTCAGTCTGCTTTTCTGAAGTCCAGGGTGTGTATTTTGCTACTCTCCTTTCTTCCTTTGGTCAGGACCCTGAAATCGACCATCTCATGATCACTGATGCCCAGGCTGCCACCCATCTCTACTTCCCCTATTAGTTCCTCCCTGTTTGTGAGCAGCAGGTCAGGCTGCGCATGGCCCCGGTCGGTTCCTTCAGCACTTGTACCAGGAAGTTATTGCTCAGTCACATTACTTACAAGCTTTGGCCCGTTGGTGCCGGTGACACTCACCTTCCCAGCTGTGACCTTTGCGTGTAGCTCCCGACACTCCTGCTGCAACGCTTCGATCTGCTTATCTTTGGCTAGCAGGGCACTGGCCTGTTCCGTCAGGTCCTTGGCTCGCTGGCGGGCACATGCTTTTCTACACAGCTCCCAGCCGGAACCCTTCCCAGCCGCCGGCGCGTTTACCTGCCCCAAGGAGAGAGCAGCAAGGGTGACACCACAGCCAGGGCAGTCACATCAGAGCAAAACAAGCAGGGAGCAGCTGGTGGGACAGGCAAGGTGCCTTTCTCCCCCCCTCCCCACACACACCTGGAGGTGAACTCATGTGGAAGCACCTCTGAGTCTCCCCTGGCCAAGGACGCCACCAGCACATGGGGGGCGGCGGAGTGGGAGGGAGGGGCCCGGTAAAGGAGCGGTTCTGTGCTGGCCGGTGTTTTAGTGACTTGGCTCCCGAGTGCTAGAACTGTGCCTGGGAACGGAAACGTAGGTAACACACGGGTCCTAGTAGGCCAAGGTGTTTCCAAGTTTATCATCGCCCCTCACTGCTGTCTTGAGAGGGCAGCATGTTGGGAGCTTCTGTACGAAATCTTTGTATGTTTATAATTCATATAATTATAATAAATATGGAAATGGCCAGGCTGGGTCAGACCAAAGGTCCATGCGGCCGAGGGTCCTGTCTGCCCACAGGGGCCAGTGCAGGGTGCTCCAGATGGAGTGAACAGAACAGGGAATCATCAAGCAATCCCTCCCCTGTCGCCCATTCCCAGCCTCTGACAGAGGCTAGAGACACTCACAGTACATGTTGCATTCCCCAGCAGAGATCAGCAGCAGACGTGTGCTGGGAAGAAGGGAGAGGCGCACACACAACCTGGCTGGGGAGCATCCCTGGGCAAGGAGTTCCACAGATTGAGGCAGAAATACTTCCCTTTGGTTTGTTAAAACCTGCTGCTTCTTAATGTCTTTGGGTGACCCCTAGTTCCTGTGTTATGTGAAGGATTAAATAACATTTCCTTATTCTCTTTCTTCAGCCCAATTGAGATTGTAAATATGGGTTAAATAAATGGACAGTAAGGTGGATAGAAAGCTGGCTAGACTGTCAGGCCCAATGGGCCGTGATGAACGGCTCGGTGTCAGGTTGGCCGTCGGTTTCTAGCAGAGTGCCCCAAGGATCGGTCCTAGGACCAGTTTTGTTCAACATCTTTATTAATGACCTGAATGAGGGGATGGATTGCACCCTCAGCAAGTCTGCGGATGATACTAAGCTGGGGGGAGAGGTAGATACGCTGGAGGGCAGGGACAGGGTCCAGAGTGACCTGGACAGATTAGAGGATTGGGCCAAAAGAAATCTGATGAGGTTCAACAAGGACAAGTGCAGAGTCCTGCCCTTAAGAGGGAAGAATCCCAAGCACTGGTACAGGCTGGGGACCGACTGGCTAAGTAGCAGTTCTGCAGAAAAGGACCTGGGGGTTACAGTGGATGAGAAGCTGGAGATGAGTCAACAGTGGGCCCTTGTAGCCAAGAAGGCTAATGGCATATTGGGGGCATTAGGAGGAGCATTGCCAGCAGATCCAGAGAAGTGATTATTCCCCTTTATTCGGCTCTGGTGAGGCCACATCTGGAGTATTGTGTCCAGTTCTGGGCCCCCCACTACAAAGGATGTGGGCGCATTGGAGAGGGTCCAGCAGAGGGTGACCAAAATGATTTGGGGGCTGGAGCATGTGACGTAGTGGGGGTACTTGCTGGGCTGTGGTGACCTCTGCTGTCTGGAGCAAGACCCAGCAGGGAAAACCTTATTATGCAAAGGTGACTCAAAAACCTGTCTGACCTGCGGCCCCCCATGGGGAGAAACAAAGGGAGGTGAATGCTGCCCTGGCTGTGGGCAGGGCTGGAAGAGGGGAAGTTAGTTCCTGGCTGGAAGGCAGGGAAGAAGGAGCTGGGGGGGGGGGGGGGCTGGGACTCCCCTATCTCAAGGGGGGCGCTGAGGCCTCTTAGCCCCAGTTCCTGTAACCAGATTACATCTGTGCTGCGCTGTGCTGGAGGAACAATAAACAACCTCCATTCTACTGGCTGGTGAAGTCTGTTCATGCCAATTCGGGGGTGCAGGAGATGGGAAAATCCCGACGCGCCGTCACAGAGCACATGACCGAGAAAGGGAGGCTGAGGGATCTGGGTCTGTTTAGTCTGAAGAGTGAGGGGGTATTTGAGAGCAGCCTGCAACTCCCTGAAGGGAGGTTCCAAAGAGGCTGGCGAGAGGCTGTTCTCAGTGGGGGCAGATGGCAGAACAAGGAGCAATGGGCTCAAGTTGCAGTGGGGAAGGTCTAGGTTAGATATTAGGAAAAACTATTTCCCTAGGAGGGAGGTGAAGCGCGGGGCTGGGTTCCCTGGGGAGGGGGTGGAATCTCCATCCCTAGAGATTTTTAAATCCCGGCTTGACAAAGCCCTGGCTGGTATGATTGAGTTGGGTTGGTCCTGCCTAGAGCAGGGGGCAGGACTCAGTGACTCCTGAGGTCTCTTCCAGCCCTGGGATTCTATGATCGTATCCACTCTTAGTTGTCTCTTTTCCAAACCAAAAAATCCCAGTCGTCTTAATCCCCCCTTCTGTTTCATTCCCCTAATTGTTCCAGTGGCCCTTCGCCGCACCTTTCCCAATTCCAGCATATTTTGCGGGATGGGGTGACCTGACAGTCAACAATATGTCTGATGGGAGCATGTACCATGGATTTATACGGAGGCTTTATGATTCGGTGTCTCATCCATCCCTTTCCTAATGGTTCCTAACATCCCAGTAGCTCTTTTGCCTGCCGCTGCACTGAGTGGAATTTTTCAGAGAACTCTCCACAGTGGCTCGAGTGGTACCAGCTAATTTAGACCCGACATTTTGTACGTGTAGCTGGGATTCTGTTTTCCTACTTTGCATTTATCACCTTCGCCCTCAGCCGCACCCTTATTGGCTGACACCTTCTGTAAATTCAAACACCCCCCTCGTTTCAATCCCTGGGGAAGCACTGTTTCTAGCTCCCTCTAGATACACAAATCAGCCAGCTGCAGGCTCTCTGTGCTGAGGGATCGGGCATCACCCGGCAGGCCCAGTGTGCTGCAGCGTATCTGGGCATCCAAGGAATCCCCGCTAGCAACCAAATGCTAACTCCTCACTACCTGTCCTGGGAAGAACGCCCCCGCCTCAGCAGCGGTGCACGCACGCAGTCCCCACACTCCCTGAGCACACCCGACGCCGAGCTACAACCAGCCCAGCAGGGAAGCCAGTCGCCCACGACACGCGGTGCTTCTCGGAGGTCAGCAGCTCCTGTCCGCAGCCCAGCTCTGTGAAACTCCCCCCCCCCCCCCCCAGCATGTTCGCAGCCGTCTCTCGGCCCTTTCCAGTCCCAGGTACGTGGGGGATGGGGTGACCCAACTGTAAGCGGGGGGATTCAAACGATCCCCGTACCAGCCTGGAGACACGGTCTCCTAGTAACGATGGGGTAGGCCGGCAGGTCTGGCAGGACATGCGGGAACGCTGCCCGCCGTGGGACCTTCCTCCACCATGGCCTCACTTCCCCGCTTAGCCCTGCCAGGACATCACCCCCCCCCCCCCCCCCGGTGGTCTGACCCCTCCAGCAGCGCAAGCTCCCTGCAGACAGCCCCCCACACCCGCCAGCCAGGGGGTCTCAGCCACCCCCAGCCCCTGGCCATGCTGCGCTTCTCGCCAGGGTGCTGGGGGCTCCAGAGAGCCAACCCCCGGGGCGTCCCTGGGCAGGCGGGTAGAGCTGAGTTACCCAGGGCAGCTGGAGCAGAGAATGGCGCAATCTGCTGCCTTTCACTGGCTTTTGCCATTCTTGGCCTGGTCCGTGACAGCCCACGGCTCCCGCGGGGTCCCCAGAAGTCTGCCTGGGCACAAACCTGCCAGCTCTGCTCCCGTTTGTGGCCTCCCACGGCACAGGGGATCCAGGTGGCACTGGGGGGAGGGCTGGGCAGGCCACATGCCGCTGCACTGGGTGAAACACTCACCACTTTGAGGTTTGCTTCCTGCAGTTTTCTTGCTCTCTCCTCCAGACGCTTTGCGATCAGGGCCAGCTCCGCGTTCTTCCGCTTCAGGTGCTTCACCTTCTCCTCCGTCGCAGGAAAACAGCTCTTCCGCTGCGCAGGGAGGGGTAGGGTAGGCTCAGCCCTGCTCCTGTAACCCACTCCCCTTCTTCCTCGTAAATCGAGGGTTACAGGCTCTCACGAAAGAGGGGTTTTCCGACATTTGGCCCCGTCTACACGGGCCCAAATAGCAGCAAAACCTCTTCCGCAAAAAGCATGGGAAGGAGATATGCAAATGCGAGCACGATTTGCATCTCTTTTTTGCGGAAAAAAACAGCAGTGTAGCCATAGCCTCAGAGAGCCAGAGCTGGCATTAGCATGGACATCTCTCATGTTCATCCGCCTTTCCTTCCGACTCTCGAGAGACCACTGCTGGCCCACCATGCCGTCCCATCCATCACCACACCCTCCCCATCCCTCTGGTTTCCAGGGATTTTTCTCCACCTATGTTAATTCTGTTTTCTCAAATTGAATCTCCTTTTATTTTCCTCCCACATTTTCTTCTCTCTAAACCCCATTTTTGTTATTATTTATCTGTCCCCAGCAATAAGCTGCAACTGTTCCCTGTCTCCTGTCATCTGGCAACATCACTCATAGGCTGCTGAAAGAGCCAAGGAAGATGAGCCCTGAAAGCCCCCCCCCCCCCCCGGATGCTCCCCCACAGATCTGCCATTTTCATTCCCTGTTCTTGGCAGCCATTGGGCGAGGAGAGCGGAGTCAATGCCGAGAATAAGACCCGCAAGAGCCGGTCTGAGAAATACTTTCCTAAGCGGAGCAGCGGCGACACCGTGGTGGGGTGACTGGACGCGGGTGGGCTGATAAAATGATGCAAAACCCGAGTATTCTGAAACGTGATTAATTCCACATCTGTGTTGGAGATTGTAAAGAGGCTGATTTTTGAGGGAATTTTGAAGTGAAAAACAACCCGGGCTTAGTTGTCATTGTCCCTGAAACCATCGATTTGGGCTGCTTGTGCCTTCTTCAGCTCTTTTTAAAAACCACATTAAAGCAGCATAAAGGATTCAATGAACACGAGCACGTTTAGTACGGGGCCACGCGGCTCAGTGCAAACCTTTCCACTCTCTGCAGACCTCGCCGCTGACGGGTACAGCGTGTGCTGTTTGACTGCTGACAGCGGGCACAGTAACAAGGCTCCCGGACAGCCAGGTCCATGCCACAACGTTTTCTCAGCAAAAGTTATGCCGCTTTAATGAAACGGCTGCTGTGTGTCCACACTGGCTGCTTGTGTCGGTGAAGCACATCCACACAAACTGCTATTTCCTCCACACCGAGCCAGTGCACCATGGGAGCTATCCCATGATGCACCTGGGAAGGGGTTGCCATGCCTCATGGGGGGCAGGTACAGCATCACACGATGCAGGTTCCTCGACCCTATTGTTCCAGGGCCATCCGAGTAGTTTGTCAACTGCTTTTTCAGCAGGAGCGTGCTATGGAGGAGAGGGCTCTGCTTGGTACAGCAGTCTCTCCCAGGCTCTGCAGCCTGCCTAAGCTTCTGTGCTTCCCCCGAGTTCTCCCATAGCTTCCCCCACCCTGGGGTTGGGAGCCCTGAGCTTTGAAGGGGAGGGCACATGCCTGCTGGGCAGCAAAGATGAAAGCCGTGAGCAGCAGGGCAGGTTGCACTGAAATCACCAAACACAACCCTGATTTAAATGAAGTTACCAAAGAAGCTAAGGCCCTTTAGAGGGCACTTGATGTTGGAGGAAGCGCCATTGAACTCACGGGCACGGCTGTTTTTTGAGAAAACAAGCCTAGAACGGGGTTCCCTTGGGAAGCCGGCGTCAGCCAGGGACCCGACTTATTGCATCGCCACTGTGGGCTGCGGCCAGGGGGTCCGAAATAAGGGGCACGTGTTACGCAACAGAAAGTAAGAAAATGACACTCAGCAGCTGCTGGCAACTCCAGATTTCTCTCTCTGCAGCTTTCTGTGCTGTGTGCTTGAGTGATGGAGTCTAAACCTAGGGAACTCGTTAGGCCTAGCGACGCCAAACCTAGGGAATTCTTTAGGCCTCGCGACGCCAAACCTAGGGAACTCGTTAGGCCTAGCGACGCCAAACCTAGGGAACTCGTTAGGCCTAGCGACGCCAAACCTAGGGAACTCGTTAGGCCTAGCGACGCCAAACCTAGGGAACTCGTTAGGCCTAGCGATGCCAAACCTAGGGAATTCGTTAGGCCTAGCGACGCCAAACCTAGGGAATTCGTTAGGCCTAGCGACGCCAAACCTAGGGAACTCGTTAGGCCTAGCGACGCCAAACCTAGGGAACTCGTTAGGCCTAGCGACGCCAAACCTAGGGAACTCGTTAGGCCTAGCGACGCCAAACCTAGGGAACTTAGGAGGGCTTAAACTGGGTTTGTTGGGGGACGGTGACCAAAGCCCTGAGGTAAGTGGGGAAGTCGGACACTGGGAAGAAACACAAGGAGGAAGGAGCAACAAAGGAGGAACCCTGATTCGCATGGCGAAAGTAGAGTGATCAGCTGGTTATCTGAGGTGTTTGTACACCAATGCAAGAAGCCTGGACAACAAACAGAAAGAATTAGAAGCCCTGGCCCAGTCAAAGAACTATGACGATTGGAATAACAGAGACGTGGTGGGATGACTCGCATGACTGGAGCGCTGTCATGGAAGGGTCTAAGCTGTTCAGGAAGAACAGGCAGGGGAGAAAAGGAGGAGGAGTTGCACTGTACGTAACAGAGCACTATGATTGCTCGGAGCTCCAGTATAAAGAGGGAGAAAAGCCTGTTGAGAGCCTATGGGTTAAGTTTAAAGGAGCAAACAACAGCAGTGATGTTGTGGTTGGTGCCTGCTACAGGCCACCAGATCAGGTGGATGAGGTAGACGAGGCTTTCTTCGGACAACTGAAAGAAGCTTCCAGATGGCAGGCCCTGGTTCTCAAGGGGGACTTTAATCACCCTGACATCTGTTGGGAGACCAATACAGCAGTACACAGACAATCCAGGAAGTGTTTGGAGAATGTTGGGGATAACTTCCTGGTACAAGTGCTGAAGGATCCGACCAGGGATCATGCGCAACTTGACCTGCTGCTCACAAACAGGGAGGAACTAATAGGGGAAGTGGAGCTGGGTGACAACCTGGGAAGCAGTGCTCATGAGATGGTAGATTTCAGAATCCTGACCAAAGGAAGAAAGGAGAGTAGCAAAATACACACCCTGGACTTCTGAAAAGCAGCCTTTGACTCCCTCAGAGAACTGATGGGCAGGATTCCCAGGGATGCTGACATGAAGGGGAAAGGAGTCCAGGAGAGCTGGCTGTATTTTAAAGAAGCCTTATTAAAGGCACAGGAAGAAACCATCCCGATGCGCAGCAAGAAAAGCAAATGTGGTAGGCGACCAGATTGGCTTATGTGGCAAGGGTCCCTCTTCCCCAAGCCACCACTGGGTAGGCCTCCTCCCCTTAGCCCCCAAGTTTGGGGATTTTGCAGTGGGTCTCAATGGTAGGGAGCCCAGCCAGGGGCCCACAGGCTCCCGCCCTAGCTGCCTTTACCTAATGCTGGTCAAAATTATTCTCTCCGGTTTCTTCCTCTCTGTCTCTCCACCACCTTCCTTTCGCTCTCTCACTCTCCCATCCAGCCTCCAACTGCTGAGGCTTTTAAAGGCCCTCAGACAGACAGCAGAGAACTCACCTGGCCCCAGTTTGCCTGAGCCAGCTCCCTCCCAGCTGCTTGAAAGTAGGGATAAGAGATCCTCCGGAAAAGAGCTTATTTTCCGGAGGATCACGTCCAGACTGGCGCTTTTCTGCGGCTTATCTACAAGCCGGAAAAAAGCGGCAGCCATGAAAATGCAAATGCCGCGGGGGATATTTAAATCCCCCGTGGATTTGCCTATTCCCAAGTGCTACATTAGCATCCCTATTACGGAATAGGGGCCAATGTAGACACAGCCATGGAGATCGGGAGAGATGCAAAGGAGCAGGGGGCTGGTGCAAAGGAGCAGGGGGCTGGCCTTGATGACCTTCTGAGGTCTCTTCCAGCTCTACCGTTCTATGAACTGGTTAGGCTTAGCGACACTAAACCTAGGGAACTCGTTAGGCTTAGTGACGTTAAACGTTATTTCTAGCAACATCCAACGCAGCAAACAGCCTGGGAATTTACTTCTCAAATCCCATGTAGACTGAAAGAGAGAGAACCCTGCAGAATGCTGCTTTGTGTTTTACCCCGACAGCTTATACCCAAATACACCTGCTAGTCTCTCAGTGTATGTCTGCACTGCCACCCTCATTCGAACTAGGGTGGCTAATGTAGTCATTCGAACTTGCAAATGAAGCCTGGGATTTGAATTTCCCGGGCTTCATTTGCATGTTCCCGGGTGGGCGCCATTTTTAAATGCCCATAGTTTGAACTACCTGCCTGCGGCTACATGCGGCACGGGCTAGGTAGTTCGAATTAAAGCTCCTAATTCAAACTACCGTTAAACCTCCTGGCAGGATATTGCAAACGAAGCCTGGGATTAAAAGTTCGAATGCCTCCAGCAGCCTCCCTCGTTCGAAGTGGGGTGGCAGTACAGACATACCCTGCACGCTGGGCTCCGAATGATTTCAGTTACTAACCAGTTGATCCTTCGGCCACATCTACAGCTTTGTCCGCACCATCCCCCCAGAAGCAATTTTCCTTATGAGGTTTCCTTCTTGCAGCCAGGCCCTGCTTCTGCCTGAGGCATTTTCCTTTCAGCCAGGGAGGAATTCTCTTCAGCCTGCTCCTGGACGGGGTGTCTCTGACGCCCACAGGTGGCAAAAGAGAAGCTGAGAGTGCTGGGTAACGTGTCCCTTTCTCTCGCCAGGCCAGCCCCTGCTCCTTTGCACTTGCCCCCCGCCCTGTCCCACGTGGATCCCATGACAGTCCCTTCGCTGGCTCCCTGCCACGCTCGGCCGAGGCCCCGCTCTCCTGCTTGGTGTGCTCCGAGACAGAGCCCCCTCTGCGCCGGCCCTCGGGTCGGAATCCGGCCCTGCTGCCAGATTTTGCTCCCAGCCAGGTGCAAGCCCAGCCCCTCTCTGCCCACAGGCAGGCTGCCAGGCCCGAGCAGGACGCCACCCAAGGCCCCTTCTCATGCTCACCAGCAGGCCGTTCTCCTCCTTCAGGCTGGCACAGCAGCGCTGCAATTCCTGCAGTGCCCTCAGGAGCAGGGCGTTGTGCTTGGCCAGGGCCTGGTCACCTGCGCAGCCCTGCAGGGAAAGGGAGAGACCAGCTGAGATCACAGCCCGCTGCCCAGCTCCAGACTGGCCCGCAGGGATCCCACCCAGCAAGCCAGGTGTGGGCAGGAAAGGAGAGGGGGAGGGCGGATGGGACAGGAGGCTACTGGGGGGAGGAGAGGGGACAGGCTGCAGCAGGGGAGTGTAGGGGAGGGGAGGCTGCCGGGGGGAGGTCGGATGGGATGGGAGGCTACTGGGGGGAGGGGAGGGGATGGGAGGCTGCAGCGGGGGAGGGGAGGGGACAGGCTGCAGCGGGGGAAGGGGGAGGGGAGGCTGCCAGGGGAAGGTCGGATGGGATGGGAGGCTGCCGGGGGGAGGTTGGATGGGACAGCAGGCTGAAGTGGGGGAGGGGAGGCTGCTGGGGGGAGGGGAGGGGACGGGACACTGCAGCGGGGGAGGGAGGGGAGGGGAGGCTGCTGGGGGGAGGTCAGGTGGGACGGGACACTGCAGCGGGAGAGGGGAGGGGAGGGGAGGGGAGGCTGCCGGGGGGTGAGGTGGGATGATGCAGAGGTGGGAGCTTGTGGGGTGTTGGGGAGAGGTGGGGTTAGGGAGCAGCTGGAGGTCAGTGCCCCCGGGGCTCCGGGTCTTCCTGGTGACCATGCTCAGCTGCAGCTCCTGGCCCTCGAGGCTGTCAGGAGGGCTAGCTAAGGGGGCTGTGGGAGAGGTCAGCGGCTCCAGCAGCCGGGAGGGGATTCGGGGGGGGGGGGGGGGAGCAGGCTGTGGGGCCGGGGAAAGTTACATGGAGCCTGAGCCGTCAGGAGGATTCCCTCGTGCCTTGAGACGGGCCCCCCGCAGGGGCAGGAGGACTGGCCCGTCCACTTTCAGCCCCAGGACCCCGGTCCATGCCGGCTCCCCAGTGTCGTCCAGGCAGCTCCTCTGACTCCAGCCTCGCCCCGGGGAGGGGCAGGCCCTCAGAGCCCCAGCGGGCCATGGTCCCAGCCGACGCGGGCAGCCTCCGCGGGGCTCCGGGCAGGGGGCTCCGTTCGTCCCGCCCACCCCCGGCGCGGAGGGCAGATTCCCAGCCCACACACAGTTGTAGATCTCTTAGGAAAAGAAGATGTTTGAAAACCAGAGAAAAGGGCATAAAACCAACGCTGGCTGCCTGAGGGTACAGAACCAGAACACAAACACGCTCAGCCTTTGCTTCTCAAACCAGAGCAAAAGTGTGTCAAATTCCAGCCGTTCCGCAAAAGCTGCACCCAGCGAACACTGCCCAGCCCTCGACACATCAACGCGTCACGTTCATTCTGCAAAGGGCTGGCACAGCCATGTAAGGACCCAAAATGAAAACTTCCTTTAGCCATTCTGGAGCACTGGCCTTTTCCACTCCTCCCGAAACCAGGGACGCAGTTACTTTGTGACCAACGTGACCAAAAATTAAATGTCTGATTTAGGCATTAAAAGAATTTCAGTTAAAGAAATATTTGCAAAATGTTGCCCAGCTAAAAGTTAGGAAATGCCAGTATTAATATGGTCTGTGCAATCTAAAAAGAGGAGTAAAAAAATAAGAAACCTATTAGAGCGAGAAATGGGTCATAAAATACAGTTTAACTACAGTCAAAGCCAAACACTCAAAAGTTAGGAAATGCCAGTATTAACATGGTCTGTACAATCTAAAAGGGGAGCAAAAATATAACGAACATTATCGCAAGAAATTGATCATAAAATACAGCTTAACGACAGCCCCAATCCCCAAAGTCCCCAGAGTTTCCAACAGAATTTAGAAAAACACCACCACCACCGTTTGAAGAAGCCGCTTGTGGAGTGTGAGCTCGAAATCTACAAAGCTCAACATCTCCCCCTCTTCATCCTTGCTCCTTCCTGGTGAAAGAGCCCTGCAGCCGCCCCGAGTCCCAGATTGCTCAGCGGTGCTCGAGGTGGGCTCAGCTCTCTGTCCACGGGCTCCAGGTTGTAGGAGCAGGTCCTGCCAGCTGGCATTGCCACGTCTGCCCCTTGCACACTGCGCCGAAGCAGCCCAGCCCGCAGAGGGAAAGGTGGCAGCGACACGTCGTAACCGCGTCTCAACCCCACAAAGTTGAGTCAGGTTTCAAACAATACAATAAACAGAACAAAGACGCTAAACGAGATGCAAATGAACCTGCACACTGTGCAGCTGTCAAGATCGCCATGTGGTGCCTTCCCACGCTCACTGCTGGCACCGGTTAACGAGGGGAGGTCTCCCTTCAGGAACAGAGGGGTTTGGTTCAGTGCTGGGAGCTGTGGCTGTGGGTGGCTGATGCTGCTTTCTCTTAGTGCGAAGCTGCTTGTGCCACCCAGACTCAGCTCCCTTGTGCCGAGTCCTGGCACCTTGCACCTGTCACGTTGTCTCGCTGGCTGACCGGGTCACTCGCACCACAGAAGTCAGGACCATCCAGTTCTGCCCAGCAGGGGCAATCTCAGTAAGACCTGCCCTGAAATGCAGCCACAGCACTGGGGTTCACATTCCTGCTTCTGCAAAAAGCACCACGAGCTCGTCTTCCTCCCACATCAGAGGGCACCGCCCCCGGCAGCCTCCTCCGCGGGCGCCTGGGATGTAGTGTCAGTACCTTGCTGGTTGCTGTGCTTGGGCTGTGGGCGACCCCTACTGGCCTCTGTCTGTAACACTGCCCAGCGGGAAGCGCCTTGAGGGCCCCATGGCAGTGACCGAACTGGTCCTACCGGTTAAGGAAAGGGATGGAACAAAGCAGGGATTTCCCTACACCCCCCCCCATGCGGGTGTATACCCCCCCGAATTTCCCCAATGCCCCCCCAGTTTTGTGAACTATGGTGCCATACAGCCCACCTTCACCCTCACGGTGTCACCCCTCATCGGCCCTGACGCCCGCCCTCCCCCCGTTTCAATTCCTGGGGAGGCTACTGGAACAAAGGAAGTGAGTGTTGGGGGAGGGTCAGTTTCTGGCTGGAATCATGAAGGAGACAGGCTGAGGGGCTGGGAGTCTAGGGGCCCAGGGACCCATCTCAAGGGTCTGAGGCTCCCTGGCCCTGACTCCTGGGGCCACGTCCCGTCTGTGCTCGGCTGTGTCCTGAAGGAGCAATAACCCCCCTGTTCTCTGGCTGGCGGAGCCTGTTCTTGCTGCGACGGGGCTGCAAGATCGGGGGACCCCGACTCGCCGTCACATCACCGCTGTGTGGGCACAGCAAAGACTGAAAGGCCCCGGGGCAGCTGACAGAGGCAGACTGCTCTGCCCACTGCTACAGACCCAGGAGCCCTCTCCGGCGAGGGGCAGCTAGGCCATCTGACCACCTCTTCTGCGCTGGCCCGGCCAGCCTCAGGACCAGCTCGGCAGGCTCAGAGGCCAGGTAAAGGGCGGAGGAGTCAGTGTGCCCCTACAGCGGGGGTGGGGAGACAAATAGGGAGCCTGAAATGTCTGAACAAGGAGACAGTCGTCTCTCCACAACCAGCTCCAGTCCCCCGACGTCGGAGCCGTTCCTCTCCACCCGGACCCCTGACCAGCAAATCCAGAAGAAACAATCTGAGCCGTCGGGCAAATCGCCAGCGACCAGAAACCGCCAAGGCGGCTGCCACGGTCAGAGAACACCGTGCTCTCCCGTGTCCCCCGCTCACCGACTGACCCAAAGAACAATGGCAAGCGGTGAGCTGCGGGCCCCGGGCCGTCCCGTCTCTGCAGAGCGAGCCTGGGACCGAGCCCGGGGGACACACCCCAGTGGAACCGCGTTTCCCACCCCCAAATGGGGGCAGGCCTCCTGAGGCTTCACACCAGGGCCACTCCACTTCGGAAGCCCCAGAGGGGGCACAAAGCCACTCCCAGCACATGCCGAGGGCCGCAACTTAAGCGTGGTTGCAAGTACTTGCAAATGTGCATGCAAATATATGCAAATAGCTTCTTTCCCACTGGCGGGCATGAATCCAAAGCTTAAGGCAAGACGACACAGCACACAGGCCCCATTGAAGTCAGTTCTGCTGACTAATAAAATGCAACATCGACCCCATTTCCACCTCGGACAGCACTTTGAATGAGCAACGACAGCCCCGGAAGCTAACTACTAAAACGCATCTCAACAGAAGCCCATTACACCGGCTCCTTGTTTGGTTTGGCTCCCGCCAGCAGGCCCGCGGTGTGACGGACCGGGCCGTGTCTGGGCACAGCTGAGGGCGTCCGCTCAGGGCGAATTGCTCAAATCCGGGGCTACTTACAGCCCCCGACTGGTGACCTTTCCACACAGGCCACAAACCAGTCCCACAGAGCGCTTCAGCAACCTGCCTGAAGCCTCCCGAGGAAAACCCCTCCGACACCCCAGCAATATCCGTGCCCCAGATGGCCCCGGGCCTCATACACAGGTGGGGGGTCCTAGCACCCAATCCCACCTACCCCGAACAAGTTCTGTCCGGTTCCAAGAAACCAGCCACAGATCCCTGGTCAATTTACCCTCTGGACCTTACCCACAAATCACGCTGGGCCAATCCTTTAGAATCTATATCTAAAGGTTTATTATTACAAGAAAGAAAAGCATGAGAGTAAGGTTGTTAAAGTACAGTACGTTACATGCACCGAATCTCCCAGTTCTCGATGCAGGCTCTAGCAGAGATGTTACAGCTGCTGGTTTAAAAGTTCTTATTGCACATCCTACGATCAGGATGGGTTCACAGGTCTTCCGGGCTCTTCAATCCCTGCAATGCTGCCTCTGGGATGAAGTGCTGAGCTGAGAACAAAATGGCATCGACCGCATGGCCCCTTTATACCTCCTTCCTGGCCTCTTCTTGTATGCAGCAAGTCACCTGGTCAGAGGCCAATCTCTATGTTCCCTGCTGGCTGCCTTCAGGTGACAAATCCCATTCTTTGGGTGTGTCCATAGCCTATTGAGAGCCATTGTTCCACAGGGCTTTGCTACTCAGCCTGTCCATAGCAATGCTTAACCACATTCAGAGAAATATTCAGCTTCCACACAGATTACAGATTCCTACCTACACACACAGACATTATACACTCACATAAATAGCGTACATAAGATTAACAAACAATAAGCTCCCATTCAATACCCCACATGGCTCCCTTTATACCAATTTCTGGGGCCAGCACCCCCACCTAGGGGTGCAGCAGCGATCTGGCTGCTTCCCTCCAATTCGGTAATGTGACACGCGGAAACCCAAACCGCACTGCGGGCCGCAAGCAAACAGGCCCCGTGTGGAGCAGCCCTGCTTTGCTCAGTGGATGCTGCTGCTACCAGCAGCAAGCAAGTTGCCTGGGCTGTGAACAGACTAGCCCCAACCCCAGATCTTACTCAACTAGAAACTACTGGCAGGGGCCGCTGCATGGAAACCATAGAAAACTGCATTGCAAAGCCAAATGCGCCGACATTCGGAAATGCCAGTATTGCCATGGCCTGCCCAACCTCAGGGCCATGTGCCCGTCAGGAGAAAGCTTCTACACAATCACAGCGTTTCCCCCAGCTTCTTGTCTCCTTCACTGCAGAGTCGCAAGGTGGGTAACGAATAAGGCTCACATCAGCGTTAAGATCGGGGCAGGCAAGATGCGGCCCAGCCTTTGAATCTGGCCCAGGGCCCACCCTCAGGCACTGAGCATCCTCAAGCAGTTCAAAGCATCTGGCTGCTCCATGTGCCTCTCTGCATTGCGCATCGGTGGGCGGAGGCTTCACATTCTGTCCCGCCCCCAGCACAGTCTCTCAGCTCCCATTGGCCGGCTGCAATGAGGCAAAGGGAGCAGCTAGCTGCTTGGCGTGGCCTGGGGCTGCAGCAGGCACGGAGCCTTCCAGAGGTCCTGCTGGGCTGCTGGCTGGGAGCTGCCCAGGCAAGCGCCTTAAAGGTTGGTTGCAAGTGTTGCCGCCAGAGGGCTCAAAGGAGTATTGCAATGATCTCCGCCGCTGAAGGGGACCTTCCGGATTTTAAGAGCTCGAGTTCCCCAGGATATCTCGCTGGGCGATGCGCACGCGGGTGTTCCTCACGGAATAACAGGCACTTCTCTGGGTGAGGCTACCAGACACGTCACATCACATCGGTTCTTCCTCAGCTGCGGGGGTCTTCAGTGCCACGTGGAGGACGTGTCTTGCATGTCAGTGCACTGGGGGCCCTGCGAAAGGCAGGGCAGAGCTTGTTTTGAGCTGTTCGAAATGCAGTGGTGCTGTATCTTGGCCACGGGTGGGACATTTTTTTTAAAAAAAGAGCAGCCTCCTGTTCTGGAGGAAAGTCTGGCCCACGGGAGGCCTGTGTATCTAGGACAATGCTGAGAGTCTGGCACTGGGCCAGCGTACCTGGTACCTTCCTCCATAGTGGAGGGTGGGCGGTGAGACTCCAGAGGGATCCGCGCCATAAATCAGGTTGGCAAGAGGAGCAGTCTGCTGCCCGGTGCAGCTGTGTTCCGAGGGTCAGTCACATGGACCCAGCTCCCGGCACACATCGCCAGCCACCCTGGGGAGGGTCACACCAGCTCCGGTTCTCTGTCGCTAGCGCCTCAGCGAGCTCAGTCTGGTCTCAGGTGCTCCTCTAATTACACTGACACGTGCATGGGGGGATTTTCCAAAGCACTCAGCTTAGGCCAGCTCTGAGCACTAGTGAAAATCCCACCAACTGTGGATCCATTATTCTGCCTCCGGGCTCGAAGTGAGGCTAGTCACGAGGAGCCGATCTGGCCGAATTGGGTCAGTTAAAACAGGGGTATTGGGCCCCACAGCAAACCTGGGGGGGGGGGACCTCCACATTCATTCAAGAGCCTGGGTGCGTAAGAGCATCGCTTCTGCCTGGACCTGGCCACATTTGCTCAAGAACTATCCCCGGGGCTGCTGGCCCATGCGGCAGGTGTGTGGGATGCAAGTGTGCATTTCACCAGTATGGAACGGTGCTCTGTCCTGCCCTCAATCGCTCAAGATTCTGGTGGCTATTGCAAGGCTTTCAAGAGAGAGAGAGGCTGAAGAACGTCCTTCTCCTGAGAGATAAAGGCTCTGACTCAACATTCAGACAAAGCTTCGTGTGGAGAGTGGCAGAAGAGTTAAACACGGGGCTCCCAAAGTGCATTGCTCCAGTGCTATAAAGAGACAGGCTCAAAGCACTTGTGCAATGCTTCATCGGGGCGGGTGATCATGCCAGCGCTACAGAGAGAGGTTTGCAAAGTCTTATGCTGATGGCTTATTACCTGGATTAATTAGATTGTGCACCATTGGGAGCAATCTTCTGACCTTTCAGCTTTTGTCAAGAGTATGGGAAAGCAGGTTTTCTAATGTGAACTGGGCAATTTTCCCACGTGAAGGGAGTTATAGAAATCTGCAGTGTTGGAGACACTGCAAACACCTGAACAAACATATACAAGGTGCTGCTAAACCATCTGGTCCTGGGGACTTGCCGCTTAGAAGGTCTTGTGCAGCATTTTCAAATCCATCTGTTGCTGTATCTGCTTCACATTGGACCTTGTTTTCGGTAACTGCAGGGTTTAGGAGACCTGCCGTGTGACTAGAGGTGGGTAGAATTTTTAAACTGCCAGTGAGGTGGGGGGTCCAGACTGACAGGCCTGGGGCTGATTTGCAGCTTTTGTTCCCACGGGCCGTAGCTGAGGTTGTGAGCACTCAGCCCATCAGAAAATCCAGTCGGGGGCTCAGACTGGCACCAGAGAAGAGATGCCAGCGGCGCCAGGCCCAGCGCACCAAGCACAGAAGCCAGGCCAGCCACAGCCGGCACCCAAGCAACAAGGTTTCAACTTCATAGAATCATAGAACCATAGAGCTGGAAGAGACCTCAGAAGCTCATCAAGTCCAGCCCCCTGCTCTAGGCAGGACCAATCCCAACTAAATCAACCGGCCGGGGCTTTGTCAAGCCAAAACTTAAACACCTCTAGGGCTGGAGACTCCACTACTTCCCTAGGGAACCCAGCCCAGTGCTTCACCACCCTCCTAGGGAAATAGTTTTTCCTAATATCCAACCTGGACCTCTCCCAGCCACAAAACATCCCAGGGCGGGCTATCGGGCCACACTCCCTAGTGCTGGCCATCCTGCCTTGCCGGAGCACGTCTGCTTTGAGCAGCCCTGGTGGAGAACAAACATCTCCTCCCAGACCAAGCACCAAAGGCACAGCTGCATGGGCAGCTGCCCACCCTGTGCCCCGGCCCTGAGCTGGCAGAAGCCGCCCTCAGACAAGATGGGTTCCCATCTTTGCCCATTGTCTTCTCTGACACAAGCACCGGCCTGCCAGGCGCTGGATCGGACGAGCACACGCCACACGGGCCAATCCAGCCTGAGCTCTGTTCTTGCTTGCGTGACGAAGTGGGCATTGCAGTCGCCTTGCTCTGCAGCATGCGAGTCCCACTGTCCCGTAGTAACCCCGTGCGTGTGCCTCAGTTTCCCTGGGCACAGCACCAATTCCTCGAGGATCATGGGAATGTCAGTGTGCCCTTTGTAACCTGAACCCAAGAGAGGGGTGTGACCAGGTGACACAGGACAAACATGGGAGGAGGGGCCTGGCTGGGACCGGAGCTGGGAGTGGGTCAGTCTTGCCTGGCTGGGGAGAGAGCCAGGGCTCTGGCTCAGGACCCCTCTCCCCAGGATGGAGGGCGCTGCTGCTCCCGCTTCCTGTGCTACGCTGCGTCCCTGCAGACCAATAACCCTTCTGCCCCCCTGCCGGCAGGGAGTCTGTCTGGCTGCAGACAGGGGTGCAGGGCCCGGGGCCTCCCCGCCCCTCGGCGACAGCTTGGGAGTGAATTCTGCTCTTGGCCGAGATGCTAAGTTGGAAGTGCCAGTGGGTGCAAGGCTGGGCTGTATGGATTAGTGTCGGCCACTTGTGCGCGGCCCCAGGCCGAAGCACTGCCTCTCACGCTGCCTCGGCTGGGACGCTGTCTGCTTGGCAAGCAGGGAAAGGAGAGGCCTCGTCATGTTAGTGGATTTTAGGGGGAGCAGCCAGGTCACTGCTGCGCCCACGGGGGGTGTTTGCCCCAAAGTCCATACAAAGGGGCCGTGCGAGGTGCCAATGAAAGCCTGTGTTCTACTGATTCTGGGCGCTACTCGTGTACGTGTGTGATGTCTGCGTGTGGCGTGATGAGTACGGGCCCTGGGGTGCCTGTTGTGGGGAAGGGTTGTGCAGTGACTGTGCTAACTGGCAGGGCCCCAGGGACAGTGGCTCTCAGGGTGGCCCCCACACACCTGAGACTGGAAACCTGCAACCAGCCAGGGCATAATGGCTGCTGGCAGGGGACACAGGGACAGGTCACTGGGCCACGTGACCTGCTCCAGCTTGGGAGACACCCGGGATGGATAGAAAGTGCCAGGAGGCAGACTCCATCTTGTCTTCAGTTCTGCTACTGCTCCCAGATGGGGCACAGAGCCGGGAAGGGCTGCTGACCCGTCCTGCCGTAGGATGGGCACCAGGGACTTCTTGGCTGGTTTGGAACATCTCTGCTGACAGTCTGTGCGAGAACTCAGGGATTGGAGCGTGTGACGTATTCTCCACAGCAACCGCACTCTCCACCTTTTCTTTCCTTTGTTAATAAACCTCTAGAGGTTCGATTCTAAAGGCCTGGCCCAGCGAGCTCTTGTGGGGAAGATCCAGGGTGTAAACTGACCGGGGGTCTGTGGCTGGTTCTTTGTCTTGGGAGGACTGGTTGGGGGTAGGTGAGGTTGGGTCCTATAACCCCTCACCTGCGTGCAGGCCCGGGGCTGACTGTGGCACAGGGAGAGCTGGGGTGTCCGAGGGGTTTTGCTCGTGAGGCTTCCTGCTGGCTGGATTGGCAGCTGGAGCGCTCGGTGTGGCCGGTGTGTGGCCTGTTTGGAAGGTCTCCAGCCTGGGGCCGTAAGGAGCCCTGAGCGGACTCCCTCAGTGGTGCCCAGGCCCGGCCCATCACACCCCTCCCAGACGGAGAAGCGCCCAGAAGCGGAGGAGGGGGCAAGCCTTCCAAGCAGCCCCCGCCCACAGTCTCAGGCCCCAGGGGTCCCCAGGCAAGCGGTGCGCAGAACAGCACGCGGCCGGGCGAGCGCGGGGTTGGGAGCCGGCAGTGACTGTGATCCCTGACGACGGAATCAGCCAAGAGCAAGAGCCACTCAGGCGTGAGCTAAAGTAACAAGCCCCCTGCCAGGAGCCGCAGCCGCGCCACAGCTTCTGTGCGAGCACGAATGTGTGACATGCTGAACGGGCGCCGAGCCGCCAGCTCCCCCCGCCCTGCACCCTCACTGCCCCCGCCGCCCCCCACCTTCCCCCGCCCTGCACCCTCACTGCCCCCACCGCCCCCCACCATCCCCCGCCCTGCACCCTCACTGCCCCCGCCGCCCCCAGCCCTGCACCCTCACTGCCCCCGCCGCCCCCAGCCCTGCACCCTCACTGCCCCCGCCGCCCCCAGCCCTGCACCCTCACTGCCCCCGCCACCCCCCGCCCTGCACCCTCACTGCCCCCGCCGCCCCCAGCCCTGCACCCTCACTGCCCCCGCCGCCCCCCACCTTCCCCCGCCCTGCACCCTCACTGCCCCCGCCGCCCCCCGCCCTGCACCCTCACTGCCCCCGCCGCCCCCCACCTTCCCCCGCCCTGCACCCTCACTGCCCCCGCCGCCCCCCGCCCTGCACCCTCACTGCCCCCGCCGCCCCCCGCCGCCCCCCGCCCTGCACCCTCACTGCCCCCGCCACCCCCCGCCGCCCCCCGCCCTGCACCCTCACTGCCCCCGCCGCCCCCCGCCGCCCCCCGCCCTGCACCCTCACTGCCCCCGCCGCCCCCCGCCCTGCACCCTCACTGCCCCCGCCGCCCCCAGCCCTGCACCCTCACTGCCCCCACCTTCCCCCGCCCTGCACCCTCACTGCCCCCGCCGCCCCCAGCCCTGCACCCTCACTGCCCCCGCTGCCCCCCACCTTCCCCCGCCCTGCACCCTCACTGCCCCCGCCGCCCCCCGCCCTGCACCCTCACTGCCCCCGCCGCCCCCCGCCGCCCCCCGCCCTGCACCCTCACTGCCCCCGCCGCCCCCCACCTCCCTCCACCCTGCACCCTCACTGCCCCCGCCTGCCCCCCACCCTGCACCCTCACTGCCCCCGTCGCCCCCCGCCCTGCACCCTCACTGCCCCCGCCGCCCCCCACCTTCCCCCGCCCTGCACCCTCACCGCCCCCGCCGCCCCTCCGCACCCTCACTGCCCGTGCCGCCCCCCCCCCGCCATCTCCCCACCCTGCACCCTCACTGCACCCTGACTGCCCCCCGCCCTTCCCCCACCCTGCACCCTGACTGCCCGTGCCGCCCCCTGCCTCCCCCATCCTGCACCCTCACTGCCCCCCATCTCCCCACCCTGCACCCTCACTGCCTGTGCCGTGCCCCACCCTGCACCCTCACTGCCCCCCGCCTCCCCCCACCCTGCACCCTCACTGCCCCCCCGCCATCTCCCCACCCTGCACCCTCACTGCCCCCTGCTGCTCCCGCCTCCCCCCACCCTGCACCCTGACTGCCCCCGCCCTCCCCCCACCCTGCACCCTCACTGCCGCCTGCTGCTCCCGCCTCCTCCCACCCTGCACCCTCACTGCCCCCGCCTCCCCCCACCCTGCACCCTCACTGCCCCCCCGCCATCTCCCCACCCTGCACCCTCACTGCCCCCTGCTGCTCCCGCCTCCCCCCACCCTGCACCCTGACTGCCCCCGCCCTCCCCCCACCCTGCACCCTCACTGCCGCCTGCTGCTCCCGCCTCCCCCCACCCTGCACCCTCACTGCCCCCGCCGTTCCCCACCTGCCCAGGGCCCTGCAAGGGGGGACCAGTCACAGCGCCAGGGCTCCAGCCCCGCCTGGACGCCTCCACTATGAAATAGCCCCTGAGCCCAGCACCCCTAGTTGGCCGGCATGGGCCACTCACAGGCTTTTCTCCGCTGCAGGGACACCCTGAGTGCTGCTGCGCGTCGTCACCGTGGTCCGAGGGCCCCGCCCTTCCCACGCGGCAGAGGAAGGCTGCCGGCCCGCGGCACGAAGTGCCCCTCCTCGAGGGGGGAGAGAGAGTCAGGTCTCCACTACCGACTCGGGCGGGGGGGATTGGCGTTGGCCAGATCAGGGACTCACAAGGGACAGCCGCAGAGCAGGGGATTCTACTGGAGGCATCTTCCAAACCCCCTCCCGCTCCCTTCTGAGCATTCCCAGCACCTGGACCAGGCAGGGCCCCCACAGGCCGTCAGTCCCGTCCCCGCCCTCACAGCCGCACCCAGCACCAGCTGAGCATCCCTGCCAGGCGTCTGCCCAACCTGCTCTTAAAACCCTCCAGAGACGGGGATTCCACAACCCCCCTGGGCAATTTCCCCCCGTGTTTGACCACCCTGCTAGGAAGCTTTTCCTACCGTCCAACCCAACCCTCCCTTGCTGCAGCGTAAGCCCCTTGCTGCGTGTCCTGTCCTCAGGGGCCAAGGAGAAACACCCTTTTAGGTACTCGAAAACCGCTGCCATGTCCCCTCTCAGTCCTCGCTTTTCCAGACTAAACAAGCCCAGTTCCTTCAGCCTCCCTCCTAGCTCCTGTCTTCTAGGCCTGTCACCATTCGTGTTGCTCTTCGCTGGTCCCTCTCCAGCTTCTCCACAGCTCTCCTGAAATGTGGGGCCCACACTGGACACAAGACTCCAGCTGAGACCTGGAGCTGTGGGCTGGGAGCTCTCTCAGCCCTGAGTCAAGGAGGGGGTGACCCCCAGACAGTGAACTGGCATCCAAGAACACTGAGATTTGACAGTGTTGCAACTAAAGGCACATCCCTTCCCACGTCATGACTCTTCACCGGCCATTTCCTTACTGAGCCGCCCCCGGCCGTGTTCCAGGAATACAGGGGAGACGTGTCCTAACGCCCACCCCCTTTGCACTGAGGGTGGGTCTAGACGACAGGGCTTTGTCGACAAAACTAGACCTGCGCCTGCACTGCCGCTGAGTTGCGTCGACAGAACATCGACAGAAGGCGGCAGTTGTGTCGACGGCGGCAAACCTCATTCTGCGAGGAATAACAACTGTCGCCAGAGCTCCTGGCCGGACGGCGCTATGGCACCCACGCCAGGCCTTGCGGCTGCGCTCTCATGGCGACAGAGCTGGCTGTCGTCTAGACGTGCCCAAGTAGAACGAGCCCGGACTCCACGCGTCCTTTGGCAAGAGCCTGGCTGGGCCATTGCCGTGTCCCGTGCGCGGCGGGTGGGAGCGTGACCTGTCCTGGGAAGAAGGAACCTTGCAGGCCCGGTCCCCAGAGGGGTGCTGTGTGGAGTCCGCCAGGAGCTGAGCCTGGGCATGTGGCTGGAGCAGCAGCCCTGCACGGCGGAGAAGGGGTCTCCTCAAAGAAGCGCCAAGGAACCCGTCACACGCTGCTCTCAAAGCCAGGGGCTCCCTCCCCCGCCAGCAAGGCTGCAGAGACCGAAAGAGCCGTCCTCTCCTCTGTCTCCGCTGAGAGCCAGCCCAGTCAGCTCCCGTCCACGCGCCACAAGCCACCCCAGCGCAGGTCCAAGTGCAGCCCATTGGAGAGCCCTGCAAAAGGGCAGCTCGCTAGACCGGTGGCCTTCACCTTCAGCCCTGCAAGCACGGCACAGCCCCTCCTTAGGGCTGACCACAAGCTGCCCAGAGGCTGTCGTGAGGGCTCAGCCACAGAGAGCTGGCTGCTGCCTGTCTCATCTTTCAAGCGCTCCCAGGCCCCCAACTGAACCACCCGCATGACTCTACCTGAGCGCGCGGGGCAGCTAGCCACCGGAGAGCCAAGTGCCTTACCTGGGAGGATCCAGCTGCCTGGCAGTGCCCGAGCCCCTCCATCGCACCCCGAGGCCCCCTGCTCTCCAGGGGCTGCACCAGCACCGCCCCGTGGCCTGGGGGCCACCCAGAGAGCACCTGGGATTGTGCCAGGACTGACGTGTTTCTGATTTCCTCTAGCCCAGGCTCAGGCGCCCCAGACGTCAGTTCGGGAGCTACCCTGTTGCCAGAATCCCCCACAAGGGCTCCATCTTCCTGCAGATCCGTCCCCAAGGCTGAATCCTGACGGACAGGCGCTTCCGGGGCCCGGCGGCTGTGCCATGCCGGAGAGCCCTGACAGGGTGACACCTGGATTGAGCCAGGCTGCGGCTTCCTTTCTTCCTGCTTCTCCATGTCTCGCTGTGGGGCTATCACTGAGCCTCCCCCACCGGGGGCTAGGACTTCTCCGCAGCCACAACGCTCCTGAGCGGGACAAAAACCCCGAAGGCATCACAGCCTGGGCCCCGGCGAGAATCCAGGGGCCATCTCGGGCTGCGTCTCTGAGCGGCTGGGCTCACGGGAGACGGGAGAGCCGCTCTGCCGGGGGAGAGCCACTTCGCAAGCCCCTCATGCTGAGCTGCCTCGGGCTCTGCCGACTGCGAATCCTGGCACCTGCTCCAATTCCTGTCACCCCCGGCTGCAGCGCCAAGGGCAGCGTCGCATGCTCTGGGCTCAGCTGCACTGCGCTGCCCTCACGCGGCAGGGCCCCCCGCGCCCATGCCCAGCCGGCCTGCTGATCTCTGGGGCGGATGCTCGGCTGCAGCTCTGTGCTACGGAGGCCTCGTCCCAGCCAGTGCTCGCCTCATACTCGCACACGCCGGAGCGGTGACGTAAGGGGGGGGCTTGCTGAAGTTGTCAGCCCTGCCCAGCTCCAAGGAGCCCTCCCGCGCTGCTTGCTAGATGTTTCCAGCGCGCGCTGCATTGCCAGCTGCGGGCTCACCAAAAATCACCAGCACCCAGCGTGCAAAGTCACCAGTGCTACAATGGGACTGCACCTGGCAGGACTGGGTCGTCCCTGGGAGCCATCCAATAGGAAGAGCTGTCTGGTTTCCATGGAAATGGTGCTGGAATGGTGTGTTTGCTGCCTATTGATTAGCGGTTGGGTACTGCAGCAGGGAGCTGTCAGATAACAGGCGTTTCCTTCTGCTGACCCCGAATTGACAGCCGCCCCCACAGAGCCCCCCCGGCCACGTGGATAGGTGTGTGTTTCCATGGGGGGGGAGGGGGGCGGGTAGGTGTGTGTGTCTGTGGGGGGGATAGGGGTGGGGGTGGGGGGATAGGTGCCTGTGTGTGTGTGCATGGTGGGGGATAGGTGCGTGTGGGGGGGATAGGTGCATGTGTGTGTATGGTGGGGGATAGTTGTGAGGGGGAATAGGTGTGTGTGTGTATGTGTGTTGTGGTGGGGGATATGGTGTGTGGGGGATATGGTGTGCGTGTGGTGGAGGATAGGTGTGTGTGTGTGGGGGGGGGATGGTGTGTGTGTGTCCGTGTATGTATGTGTGTCTGTGGATGGTGGGGGATCGGGGGGTGTGTGTGTGTCTGTGTGGTGGGGGATGGGGAGGGTGTGTGGTGGCAGATGGGGGTGTGTGAGGGTGATGGAGGATAGGGGTGGGTGTGTGTATGGTGGGAGACTGGGGCATGTCTGGGGTGGGGGATAGGTGCGTGGGGGGGAATAGATGCACGTGTGTGTGGTGGGTGATGGTGTGTGTATGCGTGAGTGTGATGGGGATAGGTACGTGTGTGTCTGGAGAGGGATAGGTGTGTGTGTCTGTCTGTGTGATGGGGATAGGTACGTGTGAGTGTGGTGGGGGATAGGAGTGTGTGTGTGTCTGTGATGGGGATAGGTGTGTGTGTGTCTGGAGGGGGATAGGTGCATGGGAGGGGATAGGTGCATGTGTGTGTGTGTCTGAGAGATGGGGATAGGTACGTGTGCGTCTGAAGGGGGAAAGGTGCGTGGGAGGGGATAGGTGCATGTGTGTATGTGTTTGTGTGTGTGGTGGGGGATAGGCGTGTGTGTGTCTGTGAGATGGGGATAGGTACGTGTGTGTCTGGAGGGGGATAGGTGCGTGGGAGGGGATAGGTGCATGTGTGTATGTGTTTGGGTGTGTATGGTGGGGGATAGGGGTGTGTGTGTGTGTCTGTGAGATGGGGATAGGTACGTGTGTGTCTGGAGGGGGATAGGTGCGTGGGAGGGGATAGGTGCATGTGTGTATGTGTTTGTGTGTGTGGTGGGGGATAGGCGTGTGTGTGTCTGTGAGATGGGGATAGGTACGTGTGTGTCTGGAGGGGGATAGGTGCGTGGGAGGGGATGGTGCATGTGTGTATGTGTTTGGGTGTGTGTGTGGTGGGGGATAGGTACATGGGGGATAGGTGTGTCAGCTGCCCGGAGCACCAACCTATGGGAGTCGCCTGATGGCAGCTCTAGGGGGGTGCAGCGCCCCTTATAGGGGCCATCAGGCGCCTTGCGTCCGACTCCCAGATCGCAGGCTGCAGCAGCTCCCAGTGGCCACCCGGCAGCGGCCACCAGGGGCGGGGGCCACGTTAACCCCCCGCAGCGCCGGCCAGCAGCGCCCTTCCCCCTGCGGCTGCGGGGCCCTGCCCGGCCAGGCTCTGCCCCCCTCGGACAGCCCCGGGCTGGGCGCCAGCGGCGGTAGCCGGGCTGGGCCGGGCACGTGCATCCTGCTGCCGCCAGCCCCGCGCACCCTCCCCCAACCTGGGCACAATTAAACTGTCTGCCCGGGGCTCCGGAATGGCTCGGTCCGGCCCTAGTGGCGGGGGATAGGCCCGGAGCTCGGCAGGCCAACAGCCACAGCCCGGTAGCCCGGGCAGGACGGTCCAGGCCCGGCAGCTTTGCGGGGCTCAGAGCCGGACCAGGCGAACGCATTCCCAGAGCAGCGCCCACGGGCGGGGCTGGCCAGGTTCCCCGCCCCCAGCTGTCTCTCGGAATAACACTGGTGAAACTGACACCTCTAACCCTTTAGCCAGGGAGCGAGTCAGACGCTTCTCCCCTTCCCCTCTGCCGAACCAACCCCTGGCCACGCCGCCCAGAGCACCAACCACTCGCCCTAACCCAGCGTCCTCTGGGCTGGCGACACGATTCAACCGCAACTAACCATCCCCGCACCCCCCCTCTATCCATCCATCCCTCCATCCCCCCTCTATCCATCCATCCCCGCACCCCCCCTCTATCCATCCATCCCTCCATCCCCCCTCTATCCATCCATCCCTCCATCCCCCCTCTATCCATCCCCGCACCCCCCTCCATCCATCCATCCCCCCTCTATCCATCCCCGCACCCCCCTCCATCCATCCATCCCCGCACACCCCTCTATCCATCCCCCCCTATCTATCCATCCCCGTACACCCCTCTATCCATCCATCCCCGCACACCCCTCTATCCATCCATCCATCTCCCCTTCTATCTATCCATCCCCCCATCCCCCTTCTATCTATCCATCCATCCCCGCACCCCCCTCTATCTATCCATCCATCCCCGCACCCCCCCTCTATTAATCCCCATACACCCCCTCTATTAATCCCCATACACCCCCTCTATCTATCCATCCCCATACACCCCCTCTATCTATCAATCCCCCCACACCCTCTATCAATCCCCCCATTCACCCCTCTATTAATCCCCATACACCCCCTCTATCTATCCCCCCACACCCTCTATTAATCCCCATACACCCCCTCTATCAATCCCCCCACTCCCTCTATTAATCCCCCCATTCACCCCCTCTATCTATCCCCCCACACCCTCTATTAATCCCCATACACTCCCTCTATCCCCCCACACTCTCTCTCTCTAACCCCCCCATCTATCTATCCCCCCCACACCCTCTATCTATATATCCCCTCACACACTCTCTCTCTCACCCCCCCATCTATCTATCCCCCCACACCCTCTATCCCCCCACCCTCTCTATCTATCTTTATATCCCCCCCCACACACCCTGTATCTATTTATCTATCTATCCACACACACACACCCTACCTATCTATCCCCGTACATCCCATCCATCCACACCCACACTCTATCTCTATCACGGGAGGGATAGCTCAGTGGTTTGAGCATTAGCCTGCTAAACCCAGGGTTGTGAGCTCAATCTTTGAGGGGGCAATTTAGGAATCTAAAGCAAATCTCTCAGGGATGGTACTTGGCCCTGGCAAGCTTGGGACTGGACTCAATGGGTGTGTCTAGACTGGCAACATTTTGTGCAAAAGTGGCCTCTTTTGCGCAAAAACTTGCCAGCTGTCTACACTGGCCGCTTGAATTTGCGCAAGAACACTGACTTTGTAATGTACAAAATCAGTGTTTCTTGCACGAATACTTTCACGCTCCCACTCGGGAAAAAGCCCCCCCTGCACAGGAATACTTGCTCAAGAGGACCAGTGTAGACACGGAAGAACCGTTTTGCACAAAAAAGCCCCGATGGCTAAAATGGTGATCAGGGCTTTCTTGCGCAAAAATCGCATCTAGACTGGCCACGGATGCTTTTGCGCAAAAGCACTTTTTGTGCACAAGCATCCTTGCCAATCTAGACGCGCTTTTGTGGAAATACTTTTAACAGAAAAACTTTTCCATTAAAAGTATTTCTGCAAAATCATGCCAGTCTAGACGCAGCCAATGACTTCGCAAGGTCCCTTACAGCTCTCTGAGATGGTAGATCTCCATATTATCCACCTATCACCACACACACCCTGTATCTGTGCGTTCCAGATACAAATCCATTCAGTGACTCTTTGGGGCCAAGACAAAGCAATACAAGTGTTGCCAGCCAGAATGTAAGAAGAAAAGCCGGGCCCCTGTCAGTCCCATGTGCCAATCACCAGGGGTGGGGTCACAGGCTACATTTAGCTCGGACTCCAGCGGTCCAGTGTGGTGCGGTGAGGGCCTGGGCCTGGCTCCATGTTAGATTACTCCCTAGTGTAGCTCCCCCATATCTCTCTCTCTCTCTCCCTCCCCCATATCATGGGCTGTGGATGAAGGTAGGGCTGGGGGAAGCAAGCCCCCAACCTGGCCCTTTCTGCCCAGGCTCCACCCCCCAGAGGTGGGGTGGCAAGCTGCCCCAGCTCTGGAGCACAGGCGCTTGGGGGTAGCAACACCCGGCCCCCAGAATGCCTACAGTCGGACAGCCCAGCTGCTGAAACGAATGCAGCATCTGTCTGCTGTGTGGGAGCTGGGAATTGATTCCAGCGAGGTGTCAGCCCCAGCCCACACACAACCAGCACCAACCGCGCCCTGGCCCGGTGCGGGGTCATCACATTGACACAGCAGCTGGCGGCCGTGTGCTGCTTGGACAGTTCCAGCACAGAGGTAACTTCAGTCACTTGTCTAATGACCCTGAAGGGGCCGTCCGGAAGCGTCACCTGATCCCCAGGCGCATAGGAGCGGGCCTATGCTGAGACTTTCTGCTTCTTTTGTGCCCTGGCCAGGGTCATGCCTCAGTTTCCCTACCTTGGAACGGAGACTCCAGCCTCACCCAGTCAAGCTCTACCCCTGATGTTTTGCTTCCCCCCCCCCCCCTTACACATGCTTTGGGAGGTCCTGCATCCCTCACTGGCTCTCGCTTGGGTGAGGATCAAGGCGCTTTGAGTGCCAACTGGCCAGTCCTACCAGGTCACTGCCCGCTAGCAGCTCACTGGGTAGCTGGCTATGCACCTCTAGCTGCCTGGGCCCCTCCTTAGCCCCATTTCAGGTGTATCCTCACCACAGGCACCTCTCTGCTCAACTCATACCAGGGACAGCAAGTGCCACCTCGGCTGCATGCAGCTGCTTCACGGCCCCCCAGACTCCCTTCTTCCCCCGCACAGCGCGACAAGACACTGCGTGGCTCCAGCAAACAGCGCCGGGGGATGAGGCGCCGGGCTGCTAGATCACGTGGCTGTGGAGGCCAGGCGCTTGCTGGGCCGGTGCGTGTCTCCTGCATGTTTCTGTCAGGGTGCACGCCCCCACCGTGCCTCAGTGCCCCCGACTGTCCTCATCTAGCCCCTCTCAGGGCAAGTTCCAGTCTGTCTGGGTTGCTCAGCATTGGCCATGGGATTATCTCCACAGCCCTGTTACCTAAGCCACGCTGTGATCCGCATCCAAACCCGGGTTTTGTCTCCAGCCCCTGGCCAGGGGGAGTCTTGGCTGGTCCCCCAGCCCTTGCTGGCTATCCCCAGCTTGTCTCCCTCCTCGGAGCTCCAGCTTCCTCCGCAGTCAGCCCTTCACTGGCTCCCCCCTAAGCAAACTGGGCTTCTCTAGATACCTGCCAGCTGGGCTCTCACTCGCCCTAATGGCTTCACCTGGCTTCTGCCAGCCAATTGTGCTGCCCTAGATGGTTGCCAGCTGGGCCCTCCTTAGCCCAAACAGCTTCAGCTGGCCTCTGTTTCCAGCCCCGGCTCAGAGCCTGAGTCCTGGTCTTAAAGGGCCAGTGCAGGGCAGGCGCCCTGTCACAGTTTCATTTTTCAGTTACGCTCAATTGTGCTGCCATCTCCTCCTTGCCTGGCTCCTTTGGGTTCATTTGTGCGTTTTCTTGCTCTGCAGACTCTGCCCCCAGCCGGCAGTGCGCCTGCCTGGGCGTCCGGCCGCTGCCCCTCCGTGCACACGTCCAGATCCTCAGCGAACTGGAGAAGCTGGGCTGCTTTGGCCTGCACATGCAGAAATAGGGTTATCAGCCACAGAGCAAGCACAGGAAAGGGGCCTGCTGGCGGGGCCCCACGGTACACGGGCTTATCGCTCCCCACGTCCGTGTCGCACAATGTCTGCGCGTTGCCAGATGAGTCGGCAACAAACTGCTCCGCCAGCCCCCGGAGCAGTGCAAGCCGGGCGGAGGGGAAGCGGGGCTGGCTGCGGCACACCGGCCCGGAGCAGTGCTAGCCGGGCGGAGGGGAAACGGGGCTGGCTGCGGCACACCGGCCCGGAGCAGTGCAAGCCGGACGGAGGGGAAGCGGGGCTGGCTGCGGCACACCGGCCCGGAGCAGTGCAAGCCGTGCGGAGGGGAAACGGGGCTGGCTGCGGCACACCGGCCCGGAGCAGTGCAAGCCGTGCGGAGGGGAAACGGGGCTGGCTGCGGCACACCGGCCCGGAGCAGTGCTAGCCGTGCGGAGGGGAAACGGGGCTGGCTGCGGCACACCGGCCCGGAGCAGTGCAAGCCAGGCGGAGGGGAAGCGGGGCTGGCTGCGGCACACCGGCCCGGAGCAGTGCAAGCCAGGCGGAGGGGAAACGGGGCTGGCTGCGGCACACCGGCCCGGAGCAGTGCTAGCCGGGCGGAGGGGAAGCGGGGCTGGCTGCGGCACACCGGCCCGGAGCAGTGCTAGCCGGGCGGAGGGGAAGCGGGGCTGGCTGTGACGTACCGGCCCGGAGCAGTGCAAGCCGGGCGGAGGGGAAGCGGGGCTGGCTGCGGCACACCGGCCCGGAGCAGTGCTAGCCGTGCGGAGGGGAAACGGGGCTGGCTGCGGCACACCGGCCCGGAGCAGTGCTAGCCGGGCGGAGGGGAAGCGGGGCTGGCTGAGGCACACCGGCCCGAAGCAGTGCAAGCCAGGCGGAGGGGAAGCGGGGCTGGCTGAGGCACACCGGCCCGGAGCAGTGCTAGCCGGGCGGAGGGGAAGCGGGGCTGGCTGAGGCACACCGGCCCGGAGCAGTGCAAGCCGGGCGGAGGGGAAGCGGGGCTGGCTGCGGCACACCGGCCCGGAGCAGTGCAAGCCGGGCGGAGGGGAAGCGGGGCTGGCTGCGGCACACCGGCCCGGAGCAGTGCTAGCCGGGCGGAGGGGAAGCGGGGCTGGCTGAGGCACACCGGCCCGGAGCAGTGCTAGCCGGGCGGAGGGGAAGCGGGGCTGGCTGAGGCACACCGGCCCGGAGCAGTGCTAGCCGGGCGGAGGGGAAACGGGGCTGGCTGCGGCACACCGGCCCGGAGCAGTGCTAGCCGGGTGGAGGGGAAGCGGGGCTGGCTGAGGCACACCGGCCCGGAGCAGTGCTAGCCGGGTGGAGGGGAAACGGGGCTGGCTGAGGCACACCGGCCCGGAGCAGTGCTAGCCGTGCGGAGGGGAAACGGGGCTGGCTGAGGCACACCGGCCCGGAGCAGTGCAAGCCGGGCGGAGGGGAAACGGGGCTGGCTGAGGCACACCGGCCCGGAGCAGTGCTAGCCGGGTGGAGGGGAAACGGGGCTGGCTGAGGCACACCGGCCCGGAGCAGTGCAAGCCGGGCGGAGGGGAAACGGGGCTGGCTGCGGCACACCGGCCCCGGAGCAGCGCTAGCCGGGCGGAGGGGAAGCGGGGCTGGCTGCGGCACACCGGCCCCGGAGCAGCGCTAGCCGGGCGGAGGGGAAGCGGGGCTGGCTGCGACGTACTGGCCCAGGAAGCGGGAGGGGCTGAGCTGCTCAGAACGGGGCCTGGACTTGTTCATGGGCCGCGGGGCCAGTTGGGATACAGTGAATCTGGGAGATGCACTTTGTCATAGGCAGGCAGGGTAGCAGGGGCCAGCTTGGCCCCAACAAACCCTCCAAGATTCGGCTTGTGAGTCTGGTGCCCCAAGCCCTGTGCCTGCAACCTCCCCGACGCCCTCTCCACCTTTGCGCTTCCCCAGCTGCAGCCTGTGCGCCTGGACTTGGAACGGCTGATTCCAGAGCCCGCTGGTGACGCAGCTTCCCCTCCCTGCCAGCCCGTGCTCCTGCTCCCCTCCCTTCCCCTTCCCCACCAGCTCCTGCCCCTGCTCCCCTCCCCACCAGCCCCTGCCCCTGTGCTCAACCTCTCCCCTGTTCCTATCCCTGCACTCACTCTTAAAGGGGACATGCTGTTTTAATGCTGGTTTATTGTAATATTTTTTTTGGCTTAATAAGTCTTTCGAGTCTTTTATTTCCCCCTGTGATGGTATGTTGGGGGTCCCCCGTCTCCTGCACCCCGAAATGGCACAAACAGACTGCACCAGCCGGTGGAATAGAGGAAGTTTATTGCCTCTCCAGGATACAGCACAGCACAGATGTAATCTGGTCACAGAGCTGGGCTAGGATGCCTCAGGCCCCCTTGAGATGGGGGAGACTGGGCCCATAAACTCCAGCCCCTTTCCCTAGGCTGTCTCCTCCATGCTCCCAGCCCGCAACTAACTCCCTCACTTCCAGCCCTGCCCCCCAGCCAGGGCAGCATTCCACCTTCCTTTGTCCCTCTCCATGCGGGGTGTCTGGTTCAACAGGTTTGGCGTCACCTTTGCATAGTGAGGTTTTCCCTGCTGGGTCTTGCTCCAGACAGCAGAGGTCACCACAGCCCAGCAAGTACCCCCACTACGTCACACCCCCCTCAACAACTTTGGTCTCCCCCCTTTTTTTCTCCCTTCAACACAATTTTTCCTGGTGTTTTTTTTTTGGGGGGGGGGGTTCGGTATTTTTGTTTCAACCATCTGGCAATCCTATGGCCAGGTGCCCTAGCCAGACACAGAGCATCAGGCACCTAAGAACAAAAGCCAGCTGACACAGCGCGGCGCTGCCTGAGCTCGCCAATGGAAAAGGCTGAGAAGGGTGAGCACAGACCCTGCCCCTCAAAGGGACTATGGCCCCTAGGGCTGGGCTGGAGGCAGCAGGCTCCTTCCATGCCAGGTTCACAGCCACAAGCGCTGTCCCGGAGCTCAGCCCTAAGCCAGCAAACCCGCTTGTTAGGCGCTGGCGCCCTGAAGCACCACAGGCGAAGCCTTTCAGTGCGATGCAGGACCCCTAGGTTCAAATTCCCACTGCACTTGAGAGCTGAGCCCAGACCTCCCGTGAGCTGCCCGAACTACTGGGCTGGGGGGCGGCTTCCTATGGAGGCCATTCCACTTGGTGCAAACTACTTACACGTTGATGGGTGAACCCCCCAGGGGAGTCCCCAATCCAAAGGCTCCTGCTCGATGGCCTGGAATTGGGGGACTTTACTGCTGGGAATGTGGGAGCCTACAGGGTTAGGTAACAGCTGACCTGGGGCTTTGCTGATCTGTTTTGGACGTAGGCGGCTAGGGCAGCAGGCAGTACATGGGAGGGGTGTGGCTCTAGCCTGTGTTCAAAGTGGTGCCAGTGGCTTTCTCACGGGAGCAACGGGAGCAGAGCAGCAAGAGGTGCTCAGAACCAAACCCAGAGGACAATGCCTAGAGACTTTTAACAGGGCTCTTAAAGAGATCTCTTCCTGGCTGCGTCTACACAGCTTCCCTCTTCCGCGAACGCCTATGCAAATGAAGTGCAGATTAGCATATTGCCGCACTTCATTTGCCTAATTAATTAGGGGCCGTTTTTGCACAAGAGGTCGACACAGCACCTGAAAAAATGAGGAAGAATGGCTCTTGTGCAAGAGGGGGGTTGCATGAAAAGGTGCTGTGTAGACGGCGCCTTTTTGCGCAAAAGCCTCTTGCACAAAAATGGCTCCTAATTAATTATGCAAATGAAGTGCAGCAATATGCTAATCCACGCTTCATCTGCATAGGCTTTTGTGGAAGAGGGAAGCTGTGTAGCTGTAGCCCTGGTTAGGTATATGGGTTACACTCCTCCCCCCCCCCGCATGCAATGTCCCGCTCCCCACACTCTGCCCTCGCAGCTTGTAGAAGACCATGCCAGTTGCTTGTAGCATAGGCCTGGCTGGGACCTAGAGATGATCTTGTCCAGGCCCCTGCACTCACGGCAGGACCACGCACCATTTAGACCAGGGGCGGGCAATCATTTTTGCCTGGAGGCCTGTGATGGCGCGTCGGGGTCCCCCCGCCTCCTGCGCCCCCGTAGTGGCATGAACAGACTCCCCCAGCCAGTAGAACAGAGGGAGTTTATTGCTTCTGCAGGACACAGCCCAGCACAGATGTCATCTGGTTCCAGGGCAGGCCTAGGATGCCTCAGCCCCCCTTGGGATGGGGGAGCCTGGGCCCCTAAATCCCAGCCCCTTGCTTAGGCTGCTTCCTCCATGATCCCAGCCAGAAACTAACTAACCGTCCCTTCCAGCCCTGCCCCCCAGCTGGTCTGCGCCTTCCTCCCTTTGTCTCCCTCCCTGCGAGGCGACCTGCCGGCCAGGTTGGGAGACCCTGGCCTCGTGACTCATCCGCTGTCCTGTTGGGCCGTGCTACAAATAGGCACCAGTGGAGTCACCCACTGCCCAAGCCCAGCAACCAGCAAGGCGCCACCATAGCACACGGGGTTACAGAGCAGTCAGCACGCCCCCGCTGCCTCACAGGACCACTTCCGAAGTGGCTCCTGATTGGCCTGGGGGCGAGGGAGCAGCAGGACCTCTGTGAGCCTGATCAATCCACCTGGCGGACTGGATCTGGCCCACGGAGGCCCTTTTGCCCACCCCCGATTTCAACCATTGTCTAAAATGCTCTTAAACATCTCCTAGGAGGGAGATTCCATCCAGATAGACCAGGACTGGGGAGATTTCCTAACGATGATTTTTAAAATGCATCAGACTGCAAATGGAAAACATTTTTTCGTATCCCAATCAGAACATCACCCAAGTGACGCTAAGACCAAGAGCAGGTTTCAGTTGCTTAAGGTTAAAACTTCTCCAGAGAACCTGGCCACTGCGAAAAGGCGCAGCTCCTTGCGAAATGAGCAAACCGTTTCTCAAAGAAAATACAAAAGTGTTTGCTCTGTCGTTGGGTCCAATATGGAACAAGTTTCCAAACCTTCTCACGTTGCTTTCTGGAAAAACTTGAATGTTCAAGATTTTGAGCTTTTGAAATTTCATTTTTTCTCCCCCTCGTTTCCTTTTTGCCAATGAATGTGATAAAATTAATTCTAGCCAGGGCTTGTCTCTTTTTTACACGTTTTCCTTTGTTCAGAATGTGTCCAGTGGTGCAAATCGCTAGGGTCAAAGACACTGTTCCATTTTTCCTTTGGCCCCCTCCAACTTTTACAAAGTTGGAGAAGTTTTGACAAATTAGTGTAGCAAAAAAAAATAGACAAAGTGGGGTGGGGGGGGGGGGAAGGCTCACATGTTATTGGTTCTGTTTGATAAAAGAAATAAATGGGAAAAGAGGCTCTTATTTCAACAAAATCAAGCTTCTCTCCTCCCCCAACAAATCGGCAAGGTTTTTGTTTAGGGGAAAAATAAATTTTTGTTAAAAGTTAGTTGTGAATGTAATTTTTATCAGATATAGTAAAAAACTGGGACATTCAGAGTTAAAGTTACACTTGCAACAAACCTAACCCTCTAAAAGCCAGGGAATGCTACCCTATGAGAATGCTACCCTATAAGAGTCCGTCTGCGTCTGCTATGTATATTGGACAAACTTCTCAGGCACTTCGCCAAAGACTTAATACCCACAAGTCAGACTTCAGACAGTTTCACAAAGGAAAACCAGTTTCTTGTCATTTCAACCAGACTGAGCATTGTCTCAACGACCTCACTACATGTATATTACCTCAAAGAGACTTTAACACCAGACTACAAAGGGAAACTCAGAACTGTCATTCATGCTTAAATTTGACACTTTACGAATGGGCCTTAACAAAGAGGCTAACTACCTTAACCATTACAAAGATAGCTTCCCCAAGTATCACCCCAATAGCATTATCTCATAGACACTAACCTCCCCCTCTCCCCCCTCCTCTGTTCTAAAATCTGATTTGTCAATTTTATATGTGTTCACTTTTTTTGATTGTATCCCTTTGGTATATATGGTGTCACGTTGCTGAATTGGAGGGAAGCAGCCAGATCGCTGCTGCACCCCTAGGTGGGGGTGTTGGCCCCAGAAATTGGTGTGGGGGGAGCCATGTGGGGTGTTGAATGGGAGATTGTTGTTTGTTGATCTTATGTACGCTATTTATGTGAGTGTATAATGTCTGTGTGTGTAGGTAGGAATCTGTAATCTGTGTGGAAGCTGAATATTTCTCTGAATGTGGTTAAGCATTGCTATGGACAGGCTGAGTAGTGAAGCCCTGTGGAACAATGGCTCTCAATAGGCTGTGGACACACCCAAAGAATGGGATTTGTCACCTGAGGGCAGCCAGCAGGAAACATAGAGATTGGCCTCTGACCAGGTGACTTGCTGCATACCAGAAGAGGCCAGGAAGGAGATAAATAGGCCATGTGGTCGATGCCATTTTGTTCTCAGCTCAGCACTTCATCCCAGAGGCAGCATTGCAGGGATTGAAGAGCCCGGAAGACCTGTGAACCCATCCTGATTGTAGGATGTGCAATAAGAACTTTTAAACCAGCAGCTGCAACATCTCTGCTAGAGCCTGCATCGAGGACTGGGAGATTCGGTGCATGTAACGTACTGTACTTTAATAACCTTACTCTCATGCTTTTCTTTCTTGTAATAATAAACCTTTAGATATAGATTCTAAAGGATTGGCCCAGCGTGATTTGTGGGTAAGGTCCAGAGGGTAAATTGACCAGGGATCTGTGGCTGGTTCCTTGGAACCGGACAGGACTTGTTCGGGGTAGGTGGGATTGGGTGCTAGGACCCCCCACCTGTGTATGAGGCCCGGGGCCATCTGGGGCACGGATATTGCTGGGGTGTCGGAGGGGTTTTGCTCGTGAGGCTTCAGGCAGGCAGCTGAAGCGCTCTGTGGGACTGGTTTGTGGCCTATTTGGAGAGGTCACCAGTCTGGGGGGGCTGTAAGGAGCCCCGGATTTGAGCAATTCGCCCTGAGCGGATGCCCTCAGCTGTGCCCAGACACGGCCCGGTCCGTCACATATGGTCATGCCAATTATCTTCCACAATTTGATGTGAGGAAGTGGGTCTGGCCCACAAAAGCTCATCCCCCTAATAAACCATCCTGTTAGTCTTTAAAGTGCTGCATAGTCCTGTCTTTTGTTTCCATGAGAGAGAGACAGAGAGAGATACAGGTGGTGTGCAGAGATAGATAGATAGAGTGTATGGGGGGGAGAGAGAGAGGAGTGTATGGGGAGAGATAGCTAGATCGCTAGAACCAGTAGGAGGTGCCTTAGGGGCCAACCATCCCTCTCCTCTCCACAAGCCTCGTTGGGAAGGCTCATCTGTCCCCACTGAGGCAAGATAGGTCCCCCAGCCCCCCAGGAGGTTGCTGTCGGGGCAGTGAGGAAGGCGGGTTCCATGTAGGGGTGCTGCGATCTGTGGAATGTAATAAGACTCTTGGGGGTGGGACATAGCTTTGAGGGCCCATCTCAACAGTGGGAAGGACCATACATAGCAGCAGTGGGAACCAGCCAGAGCTCCCACCATGCTTGAAGTGTGCGCGGGGGTGGAATGCGCAGAGCCCGCGGCCCCCTCCCCCTGCAGAGACCAGCTCCCTTTCTTCCTGGGGGTCTAGAGGGGCTTGTATTTGCATTCGCCCCCTGCACCCCTTGCTCCAGTCATCTGAGGAAGTGGGCTGTGCCCACCAACGCGCACGATCCCATCGACATCTGTTCGTCTCGAAGGCGCTGCAGGCCATTCGCTGTTTTCCGTTCTTTCCCAGACTTACCCTAGTTGTGCTGAGCCCTGGATCCTTTCACTGGTGACATGAGAAAGGGCTAAAATCAGGCTTGGAGTGGACTCTTCATTGCAGCTCTAGAGTGGCTGCCAACACCCTCCCCGAGGGTAGGAACCCTTGCCTCCTTTTCAGTGCAAGCGGGACAGGCCTGGGTGCGCCTTTGCCACGCGCTAGTGTCAGCAGGGACGTCGGGAAGGACCCTGCCTTGGCTTTGTGTTTTATACAAAGAGAGCAAACGAGAGATAAACGATAAAACATTTTATTGACCAGCGCCCTCCCCCGGCAGCGTACAGCGCGTGACCCGCTCAGACCCGTTCCACAGACACTGAAGAGGAGACCTTACAGGGGCCGGGTCAGCGTCTGCAGCGCACCCCTGAGCAGTCCTGCTAGCACTCAGGGGCCGGCGCCCGGAGAGGATACACGTGCTGCTCTGCTTTCTGCGCTTAGCGGTGCCTGGCGTGCGGCCGGGCGCTCACTGAGTCTGCTACTCGACAATAGGGTGAGCAAAACCGTTTTCAAAGCAAGAGAGGTTAGCAGAGAAGCCAGGCTGGGCTCACGGGGCACTGCAGGGCCTGTGGTCGCTGCTTCGCCCATCAGCAGCACTTCACCCCTGGAGCCTCAGGCTGCCCCACACCTGCACCCCCCCAGGTGCCCTCCCCTCTCCTCAGGCTGCCCCCCCAGGGGACTCCAGCCCATCTAGTGCCCTCCCCTCTCCGCTAGCGGCAGGGTGCTGGCTGGCCAAGCTGGCTGTATTGAAGGAGTGGGAGCCAAAGAGCATTTGCGTCCATGGAGCACCTCGGTGTGGTGAGCGCCAGGAGGGTGCTAGGACCTCAGGGCGCTATTAGCAAGGGCTGGGGCAGACGCATGCTGCACAGCTCGGCCCAGCTGCCCGTCTCCCCGGGCGTCCCCGCCCAGGCGGGCTGTGGCTCAGGGGTCGGTTCCAGCGGCGGGCGCAGGCCGTCCGGCGTCCTGCTGGCGGTAGCGCTGGTGTCTCCGTAGCCCACAGTACACTCATCCATAAAGTAGGAAACACTACACCCTGCAGTGCTGTTTAGTAGTGCTTTCTACTTTATGGGTGACTGCACTGTCTCTCAGTCGCCGGCTGCTCCTCTTCGCCCACGCAGGCCGGCTGCCTCCGGCAGGTCCCTGGGGAGGCCCTGAGTGGGGCCATCGGGACCCACTCCCCACTCATCCCGGAACCAGAGCCTGTGGCCGTCCCAGAGGCAGAGCCCCCGTTGCTGCCAGCTGGGTTTTCGAATGGAGCAAGAGACCGGTGAGGCTGCTAGCCCCGGGCTAACTGGCCTCCCGCGGGACTCCAGAGAGTCCTGGCCACCGGGGCCCGCCCCCCGGCCTGGCCTCTCACTCCCCCAGCCCAGGGAGGCTCTGCCCTGCCCCGTCCCATCCCCGCCCGTGCTGTGACCGCTGCGGGCTGCTTTCAGACCCTTTGCCCACCCTTGCTCCGCTGGACGCCAGCATACGGGGGAGCCCTAGGGTGGGCTGGCCACCAGCTGTTTAACAGAAGGTCAGCGTGGCTGCCCGCGACATGAGGGGCCTTCTCAGAGGCCTGACCCACCCTCAGCTCCCACCGCTGCTCCAAGCAGGGTCTGCTGAGGGGTGAGGCACTGCCCCCCGGAAAGCGGAGGCTCTGGGGATTGGTTGATGAGCTTTTCCCCAGGCAGCTGCCTTGCCCTCGGCGCTCCGCTGATTAACAAACTGCTCGCGGTGGAGACAGGCCCCATTGCACCAAACCCAGCGCCTGAGACCCACAGAGCAGACGCCGAGTCCTCTTGGAGCAGGAGCGTTTGAAGCAAGCAGTGGGACACACGGACAGACAGACAGACAGAGCCTCCCTCCTCCTCCCCGTCCAGGTGCCTAACACCAGGGGACTCTGTGCCTGGGAGAAGGCCTGGCTGAGCTGTGCTCCCAGGCTGGCCTGCAGGGACGTGGGCAAGGGCCTTCCACGGCTCCCCCCAGCTGCCAGCTCTGCTCTGGTTCCCGTGAGAGAGCCCTGCACACTCCCTGCCTCGCAGCCTGGCCCAGCCTCCCTGCTCCAGAGTCTGCACCGGACCACAAAGGGCACGGACGATAACTGCAGCTAAGCGCTCCCTACGTCCCAGCCCCCCCTGGGGCAGCCCCAGCACCCAGTGAGCACCCGTCTGCCCAGGCCACCCAAGCGCCTGGCATGAACGCGGCCATGCACACCACCCCCAGCCCTGTGGGCACAGAGCTACCCTGGCACCCATCTGCCCAGGCCACCCGAGCGCCTGGCATGAACGCGGCCATGCACACCGCCCCCAGCCCTGTGGGCACAGAGCTACCCTGGCACCCGTCTGCCCAGGCCACCTGAGCGCCTGGAATGAATGCGGCCATGCACACCGCCCCCACCCCTGTGGGCACAGAGCTACCCTGGCACCCGTCTGCCCAGGCTGTCCAAGTGCCTGGCATGAACGCGGCCATGCACACCGCCCCCAGCCTTGTGGGCACAGAGCTACCCTGGCACCCGTCTGCCCAGGCCACCCAAGCGCCTGGCATGAACGCGGCCATGCACACCGCCCCCAGCCCTGTGGGCACAGAGCTACCCTGGCACCCGTCTGCCCAGGCCACCCGAGCGCCTGGCATGAACGTGGCCATGCACACCGCCCCCAGCCCTGTGGGCACAGAGCTACCCTGGCACCCGTCTGCCCAGGCCACCCAAGTGCCTGGCATGAACGTGGCCATGCACACCGCCCCCAGCCCTGTGGGCACAGAGCTACCCTGGCACCCATCTGCCCAGGCCACCCGAGCGCCTGGCATGAACGCGGCCATGCACACCGCCCCCAGCCCTGTGGGCACAGAGCTACCCTGGCACCCGTCTGCCCAGGCCACCTGAGCGCCTGGAATGAATGCGGCCATGCACACCGCCCCCACCCCTGTGGGCACAGAGCTACCCTGGCACCCGTCTGCCCAGGCTGTCCAAGTGCCTGGCATGAACGCGGCCATGCACACCGCCCCCAGCCTTGTGGGTACAGAGCTACCCTGGCACCCGTCTCCCAGGCTGTCCAAGTGCCTGGCATGAACGCGGCCATGCACACCGCCCCCAGCCTTGTGGGCACAGAGCTACCCTGGCACCCATCTGCCCAGGCTGTCCAAGTGCCTGGCATGAACGCGGCCATGCACACCGCCCCCAGCCTTGTGGGCACAGAGCTACCCTGGCACCCGTCTGCCCAGGCCACCCGAGCGCCTGGCATGAACGTGGCCATGCACACCGCCCCCAGCCCTGTGGGCACAGAGCTACCCTGGCACGCGTCTGCCCAGGCCACCCGAGCGCCTGGCATGAACGCGGCCATGCACACCGCCCCCAGCCCTGTGGGCACAGAGCTACCCTGGCACCCGTCTGCCCAGGCCGTCCAAGTGCCTGGCATGAACGTGGCCATGCACACCGCCCCCAGCCCTGTGGGCACAGAGCTACCCTGGCACCCGTCTGCCCAGGCAGCCCTGAGTGCCTGGCAGCATCTAGTCAGGCCCCAATCCACCTGCCCAGAGAGCACTAGCTGAAATTAACCCTTTCCGAGCCTCCACAGTGAGCCTGTCTCCCACTGCCTCCCGGAGGAGTTTTCGTACCTGCTCAGGTGCTGTCCAAGGGCCTCCCACCTGGTTCCCAGAGCCTGGGCACAGACGGGGCCTCTTAGAGCTACCCTGCCCTGTCTAGACTTCAGGCTTCTTTCAGAAGAAGTTTTATCGGAAGAGCTCTTCCAAAAAACCTTCTTCCGAAGGGCGCGTCCCCGCTGCCGAAGCCCATTGGAAAAGAGACCTGCTCTTCTGAGAGCGCGTCCACACGGAGCGGGGCTCTCGCCTGTGGGCTGTGATTGCTACGGACAGAGCGGCCACCGGGGCCCTGGGCTTTTTCCTCTTCCCTCTTCTTCCGTAAGAACTCCCTCTCCCCCGGCCACACGCGCCGCTTTGAGAAAGCTCTTCCGCACGAGGCTTCTTCCTCGCAGAACCAGGGTTGCCGGCGCCGGAACCCCCCGTTCTTTCGAGTTCCTTGTGGGAGGACGTGACGGCAGTGTGGACGTTCCTCAGGTTTTGTCAGAAAAATGGCCATTTTTCCGACAAAACTGTATAGTGTAGACGAACCACCAGAGGGAACAACGGACAGTTAACGGGCAAGTGAGCAGAGGCAACGCAGCCAGGGAATTCAATTGCTGCTCCCCCGGGCCCATTCTCCGGCATGCTGGCTCCTTCGGCCAGCTCCCTTCCAGGGACTCTCACACTCACACACAGACACACACGCGTTCACACACTCGCACATTCACACACACACACACTCACTGTCACACTCTCACAAATGCACACACACACATTCTTATACTCACACACACACATGCGTGCATACACACACACAGACACTCACGCGTGCACACACTCGCACATTCACACACACACACTCACTTTCACACATGCACACATACAGTCTTATACTCTCACACACACACGTGTGCATACACACACAGACACTCATGTGTGCACACACTCGCACATTCACACACGCGCGCACTCTCACACTCGCACACACACACACGCACACACACAATTCTTATACTCACACACGCGTCCCGCATGGTCCCATGGGCTGTTCTCCGCACGCCCTGTGAAGTGGCCGCACGCCTGCCCAGCGAGTGGGTCATTAGGCGAGTGCTAAATACGTTACCGAATTCTGCCCGTTGCACGATGAGCTGTGCCGAGTGGAAACAACAAACCCTGCTGTCGAGTGTCTCCCCGCGGCCGCCGCCGCTGCTGAGGGTGCGCGTGGCGCTCTCCCGGGGCTCGGGAGGAAAGGACACCCTCCCGCAAGGGGAGCCTGCTTTTAAGCAGCCTGCTCACGTGGGCTCAGCCACAGGAAGGCCGGTAGCTGCTGGAGATAGTGTCGCTGTCCCGCCCGGCGACGCCCGAGCAGTCTGACCGCAGAGAGTGCTCAGACGAGGGCTGCACGGAACTGCTGCTGCAGAAACGCACAGGAAGCAAGAAACACGGTTGCAGCTCCAGCCATTGAAGCTCTCGGGAACTTTGCCTTTCATGTTTCTCCCGACCTTCTGCTTTGTGTAGGGCCTCCCCTTCCCTTCTCGCCTTGGCCCCAGGGATCGCCAGCGGGATGGCTGAGCAGAGCGGCCCAGCAGGGGTCACTGTCCATCCCGCCGCAGGTGAAGCAGTGGCTGGAGCACGGTGCGGGTGGCGCGTCCTGCGCACCTGGCCGGGAGCTCACAGCGCCTCCAGGAGGACCAGAGCCAGACTGGCCGCCTCCGAGGGGTGCTGCCCCGCTGCGTCCCAGCCAATGGGGCAGGCAGATTGCAAGCGAGGCCCCAGTCTGTCACCCTCCCGCTGGCTCCATTCTCCACTCCACTGACTTCAGCGGGGTATGTCTGGAGTAAGGGAGACCCCCCCCACACACACTGCGTTGTCCAAAGGTGCGTGGGCTGCCGGAGCCAGCAACAGATCAAACATTCAGCAGCCAGGCCTGTGGAGAAAGGGTAAAACCCTCGGGCTCGGCATTAGAAAAGGCCGAAGGGGGGCCCAAAAGCAGCGCTCCGGGGTGTTAGGGGCTCTTATAAATAGAAGGGGGATCCACTGGTCTCCAGCTGCTCTCACAGACAGGCCAGGATGCCAGGGAGCGTTGGGTCAGCGCTTAGGAGACACGCTCCACCTCGAAAGGTAGCTAAGTTCTGGGGCAGGCGTCCAAGGGAGGTTGTGGGATCCCTGTCACTGCAGGCTTTAAAGACTAGTCTGGCCAGACACCTGCCTGGGGCGATCTGGTATTCTGGGCCCTGCCGCTTCAGGTCCCTTCCAGCTCTACATTGCTGGGATCTAGTTCCACTATTGTGAACCCGAATGAGTCATTCAGGCAGCACGAAGGTTGGGGGGCCAGGCTAGCGCCTGACATTCTGGCACATGGCAAGAGTGATGCTTTGGAGAGAAGAGTTCTCTGCACTCAGTAACATGAAATCCTGCAACAGCCGTTGCAAAGGGAGCGAACAGCAGTCCTAGCAGCAGAACTCAAGGCTTAGATGCATCGCCTCGTGATCCAGACGGTGTCTGAGCGGTCACCAACAGGGCCAGGAGGAAAGAGGAAAACCCAGCTATTCCAAAGAGATGAAATCCAGGCCCCAGCAAGAGCCAGCACTGACCTGGGGCCCACAGCAGACAAAGCCAACTAGAGATGGATTTGCAAGGGACCTGGGAAATCCAGGGGATCCTGAGCCTTCCACGTCACACTTCACAGTGTAAAGCCCTGACAAGCTAGAAGCTGCCAAGAGAAGTCGCCATCTAGCAGCCCTCCAGGGAGAGCCCCACATGACCTTAGTTTGATCATCTGTTAGGCTCCTTGGGCTAGATACGAAATAAGTGCCGTGTTCCGGTAACTACAGGTTAATTGTCTTGGCGTCTGATGCACATGGGTTATTGAAGCCATACGGTGACAGTAATGTTCCTATTGGCTATTAAAAGTGCTTGGCTGTACAAAACAATGCAAAAACTAATGGCTGAAAAAGGTGACATAAGATATAACACACTCAGGCTTTTGCAAGCACTGCACAACATTCTGATTTGTTTTCAAACGATCAGCACATGCTAACTGGATTCAAAACTGGCTAACTGCTAGATGCCCAATAGCAACCGAAGGGGCAATAGGATGCAATATATTTAAACTTCTGTAAGGCATATGATTAGGTCCACACATTTTGCTTAATAAACTATTGAGAATGATACAGAATCAAAGTGGCACAGATTAAATGGAGCAAAGACTGACAAACTTCTAGATCTCAAAATCGAATTGTAAACCGGGAATTGTAACCAAGTGGGCGTATTTCTAGTCAGGTTCCACAGGGAGCACTTCTTACCTCCATACTATTGAACACTTTTATCCATACCTGGAAGGGAGCCTAAAACCATTCCTGAAAAAGCGTGCAGATGACATGCTGTGCTCAAGAGAGGAAGAGGGGAGGTCACTGATACATGGCAGCCTGGATTGCTTGGGAAACGAGGCAGAAGCAAGCAACATGCTTTTTAGTACAGCCAACATCTGTCAGCAAAGCAGGTTGGCCACAGTCACAGGATGGGAGACTCTCTCCTGGGATGCAGGGACTCCGAAAAGAATCTAGGGGGTCACAGTGACTAGCCCACTGAACATGAGCGCTCAGGGTGATGCCAAAAGGGCTAATGTGACGTTTAAACAGGAGACTGCGAGGTAAGAACGGGAGGGTTATTTTAGCTCTGCATTTGGCACTGGTGCACCCCCAGCTGGCACTCTGTGTCCAGGTCTGGGACCCACAGTTCAAGACTGATGGTGACAAATTAGGGAGGGTTCAGAGAAGACCTACAAGAGCAATTAAAGGGTCAGAAAACCTGCCTTGCAACATATACTCAAGAAACTCAGTCTATTGTCTAAGGGGTGATTTAATCACAGTCTGTAAGTACTTCCAGGGGGACAAATATCGATAACAGGCTCTTCAGCTGTAATGGCTAACAGGACAGCAAGAAGATCCAATGGCTGGAAGTTCAAGTCCGACTCATCGGGTCAGGAAACAAGGTGAGTAATTAACCTTTACAGCAATGTCGGATTGTGCCATTCTCCTCACTGGCCGTTTGTAAATGAGGATTGGACGTTTGGTCTAAGAGCTGCAAACAGGAGTTTGCTCCAGAAGTTCTATGGGCCCGGTTATGCAGCCTACATGATCCCTGGACCCATCTATCTTTGTAATCTATGAACTGTACACGGGGACTCGTCACCCCGGGGCATTTCTAGTGGGGTTCCTTAGCCGAGAGCTCACCAATAGTTATACTGAGATCTGGGAAACAGTCTGGCTCAGGGAGGGGCAAACTACAGGCCGGCCTTTTAATGTGGCACTCAAGCTCCGCTGGGGCGCGGAGCCTGGGACGAGTCCTGCTCTGTCGTGCCATGGCTCCGGGTAGGGGCAGCCAGAGGGCTACGTGCACTGCCCCCACCCAACGACATGCCCCCCAGCTACCACAGCTGGGCACCAGAGCAGGAACAGCACCTGGGTGGGCCAGCACAGAGCCGTCTGGCCACCCTCTCAGCCAGAGTGCACGTGCGCACACACACGCACACACACACACATGCACACACGCACACACACACACGCACATGCACACACACACGCACACATACTCCAACCCCCTGCCCCAGCCCAGAGCCCACTCTCTTACCCTGAATGCCTCATTTCCGGCCCCACTCCAGAGCCTTTACCCCCCGCTGGAGCCTTTATTCCTCCTGCATCCCAACCCCAATGCAAGGCCCCACATACAATTTCCTCAGTCTGATGTGGCCCTTGAGCCACAAAGTTTACACACCCCTGGGCTTCTCTAGATGATCCGAATCATAGAACTGGAGAAACTTCAAAAGAGCCTCCAGTCCAGTCTCCTGCAGTCCCGGCAGGACCAAAGCCCAGCTAAATCCGTCCTGGCAGTGTCTGTCCAACCTGCTCTTCAGTGTCTCCGGGGAGGGAGATTCCACGACCTCCCTGGGCAATTGATTTCAGTGTTTCACCCCCCGAAAGTGCGGAGGTTTTTCCTAAACCTCCCTGGCTGCAGTTTAAGCCCATTGCTTCTCGTCCTGTCATCAGAGGCCGAGGGGAACAATTTTTCTGCCTCCTCCTTTTAGGTATGTGAAAGCTGCTGTCGTGTCCCCTCTCAGTCGTCTCTTTCCCAGAGTAAACAAACCCAATTCTTTCAATTTTCTCGCATAGGTTTTCTAGACCTCTAATCATTTTTGTTGCTCTTCTCTGGACTTTTCCCAATTTCTCCACATCTGAAATGCAGCATCCAGAACTGGGCACAATACTCCTGCTAATACGAATACTCCTGCTAATAATGCTTCCTACTGGCCTTAAAGTCTATCACTTGTCCGCCCCAGGTCTGTAATTGATGTGCCTGCAGACAGCTTGGCAAAGAGCTGTTTGGGACTTGCCCGTGATAACAGGCCACGAACAGACCCCAGAATTCTGGGAAAGCCTGTATCCAAGACCAGCCTTGCTGGGTTTGCCACTCCTTGGAGAGCTCAATTGAACTCTCTCCCTCTTGGCAACCCTCTTCTGGCTTTAACAACGGTGAATGTTTTGGTCAGGAAATCCACGTGGCTGGTTGTGATTCGTTGGCACACAGCAGGGCTATGTGGGGATGAAAGTGGATCACAGTCAGCAAAGGGTTATGATTCAATTGCACAACCAAAGCACAGGCCAGCCGCCAGCTATCTAAGCCAGCTAGAGGTTTTCATGACAGTGTCTAGACCCTGCACTTGCAAGAGCTCACTACACAATGTTACGACACCATCCGTGACTGACGCTAACGAATAATAGTTTTGCCTTTTCCTGAGGGGAGAACTGGCCGATGATGTGGCTGCCAGTTGTGGGGCTCCATTAAGTTCTTGCCTCGGTGTGATGATGTTATCTTATTAAAATATGATTATGTCAGTCATTGCTCCCACTGTTATAATTGCAAGAGATATTATCCACCGTCTGCAAGTGTGCCTAGAAAAGCTCTGACTTGCTGAGTGGGATGGTGCTATTTGCACACGTGGCATTTGTGGTGCTATTTGCACATGTGCGGCGTTTGCAATGCTATTTGCACACGTGGTGTTTTCGGTGGTATTTGCACACGTGTGGCGTTTGTGGTACTATTTGCATGTCTGTGGCATTTTCAAGGTTATTTGCACGCGCGCAGCATTTTTGGCGCTATTTGTACGTGTGTGGCATTTGTGGTGCTATTTGCATGCATGCAGCATTTTCGGTGCTATTTGCACGCGCACTGTGTTTGCGGTGCTATTTGCATGTGTGTGGCATTTGTGGTGCTATTTGCATGCATGCAGCATTTTCGGTGCTATTTGCACGCGCACTGTGTTTGCGGTGCTATTTGTACGTGTGTGGCATTTGTGGTGCTATTTGCATGCATGCAGCATTTTCGGTGCTATTTGCACGCGCACTGTGTTTGCGGTGCTATTTGTACGTGTGTGGCATTTGTGGTGCTATTTGCATGCATGCAGCATTTTTGGTGCTATTTGCACGCGCACAGTCTTTGCGGTGCTATTTGCATGTGTGTGGCATTTGTGGTGCTATTTGCATGCATGCAGCATTTTCGGTGCTATTTGCACGCGCACTGTGTTTGCGGTGCTATTTGTACGTGTGTGGCATTTGTGGTGCTATTTGCATGCATGCAGCATTTTTGGTGCTATTTGCACGCGCACAGTCTTTGCGGTGCTATTTGCATGTGTGTGGCATTTGTGGTGCTATTTGCATGCATGCAGCATTTTCGGTGATATTTGCACGCGCACGGCGTTTGCGGTGCTATTTGTATGCGTGCGGCATTTGCGGTGCTATTTGCATGTGGGCGGTGTTTGCGGTGCTCTTTGCATGTGTGTTGCGTTTTTGTATTGGAAGTGATGAGTCCGGCGCTGTGCCTGGATTTCTAAAGTGTTTGCTTTTGGAGAGCAACCACCTGGCAGTTAGCCTGAGTGTCCTGATGCGCTGTCCAATCACATGGCCCGTCACAGAACTCACAAGGGAAGATGTTGAACGGACTTTCCTGCGGTGACTCATGCAGGGACATGTGGCTCCAAATACCATGGTAGCACCTGTAATTGTCCAGTGAGAACAAGGAGTTTCCCTTCCCCTGGGAGACGCTATCACAGGCCCTGGAACATCTCCATTTTGCCTCTTTTCTGCGCAGCCCCCCGCCCTGGGCGTTTACACTAATGGCAGCCATCTGACCAGGGCAGCGGGCGCCTCCCTTAACAAGCCAGCAGTTTATTCCATCCCTGCTACAAACCTGAACCAAGACGTTTGCAAATACTGCCTGGGGCTGCTTCCTTCCGCCAATTGCAACGCTCACCAGGCTCTCGACTTTTAAAGATCCCTTGAGAGCCGTGGCCGCCAGCGTGCTAGCCACTGGCCACGTGTGGCTGCTTGGCCGGTTGCGTGTGGCTAGTTCGCTAGTGGCGACAGCGTCAGAACTGGCTGGACGCCACGGCTTTAGCCTGGACATACGAGTGGATTGGTAGCAGCGAGCTCATTGGGTACGAGCTGAGCTCTCTATTGACCTGGGCAGTGTCTGGGCCTTAGGGAGCAGAAGAGCCTTTTTGGTTGATGTAATTGGGGTTACCAAGCACTCGTCCGTGAGCCCCGTGGGTTCGGTGCGGCTGCACTGAGGTGACAAGCGCCTGAGGACCCTGCTTTTCTGACTTCTTGCTCGCCAGTGTGGTGAAGCTGAGGTTTCGTTTTGTTGCTGGCTCGGTATCTCATGGGAGAACAGCCACCCGTTCTGGGGGGTGCCTGCCCCGCTGCTCAGCAGTTTGCCCTGAATTTGGAAGGCTCCGTTGTGACCCGCAGAGGCCAGCTGGCACTAGGGTACAAAGTCGCGAGAAGCGGGGCCCGGAGCTGAGGGCAGTATTGCTAAAGCAACACGAAAAGCTGTGACACTGTGGCGGAGAGGCGCGGTCAGCGGCTGGCTGACTCCAGGGCAGAGGCGTGTTGCTCACAAGTCAAACTCCCTGGTGTCTGGTTGCCCTGAGTGCCCGTGTGCCACCGAGAGGCGGCCTGACAAGGGGTGGCATGTGCCGGCTCTGGGGACGACTGGCAGCAGGGCCTCTATGCCCATGCGCCAGGGCCGGCCCACAGCATTTTGGCACTCAGGCGGGAGCTGAAATGACGCCCCCATGCCCCTGGCTTGGGCCAAATATTGAAAAGTCTCGATTCTGCCTCCTTCCCGCGCTGCGCCTCTCACGGGCCTGCAGACACACCCATCAGCACCAGCACAGACACAATTCCTACACGCTGGGTCCTGGTCCCCCCCAGTCTGGCACCTGAGGCCTCAGTTCTCCCCATGGTAAGGCCGGCCCTGCCATGCACAGAGCTGGCTATGGGTGCTTGGCACATTCAGAGGGGGCTGGTTGGAGGGGCGGGACATGGCCAGGGAGTTCACACCGGCCACTGTAGACGTGGCACTACCTCCGGCAATCCTGATTTGGGGCGGTGCCAGCTGCCTCCCCCCCCCCCCCATGCTGGGAGGATGGGATCTGTTTGTGTCTGCCATCCCTGGCAAAGCCCCTGGGCTCCGGCAGCCATGCAGAGCTCAGTCCTCCCTCGGCCCCTCTCCTGTCGGACCACGTGGCCCAGCGCCGGCTCTGCCACGGGCGTGCACAGCTGGGATCGCGCTAGAGGCTACGCGATCCAGGCCCAGGCCCCAGCTGTGCTGGACCAGACCTCGCTGGCAGGGCTCCTCACTGCAGCAGCTCTGCCTCCCAGCGCCGGCGCGCAAGGACAGGCTCCCGCGGGGGGCAGGAAGCATTAGGCTGGGTGCAATTCAGAGCTGGCGCGGGCCAGCGAAGTGTCCTCAGCAGCCTCTGCGCCCCGCAGCAACGGGGGCGTGTTGGCACCAAGTGTGCACCTCTGCGAACCCGCCGCTGTGCAGGGCAGCTCACCTGGGACGGGGCACGTTGGGGCAAGTGGAAAGGCCGGCTCTGACCCAGAAAACTCTTCCCAGGCCATTCCCACCGGCCCGGCTACTGGCAGCTCCCACCCGCCCGGCTACCGGCGGCTCCCACCCGCCCGGCTACCTGGCAGCTCCCACTCGCCCGGCTACCGGCGGCTCCCACCCGCCCGGCTACCGGCGGCTCCCGCCCGCCCGGCTACCGGCGGCTCCCGCCCGCCCGGCTACCGGCGGCTCCCGCCCGCCCGGCTACCGGCGGCTCCCGCTCGCCCGGCTACCGGCGGCTCCCGCCCGCCCGGCTACCGGCGGCTCCCACTCGCCCGGCTACTGGCGGCTCCCGCCCGCCCGGCTACCGGCGGCTCCCGCCCGCCCGGCTACCGGCGGCTCCCGCCCGCCCGGCTACCGGCGGCTCCCTCTCGCCCGGCTACCGGCGGCTCCCGCCCGCCCGGCTACCGGCGGCTCCCGCCCGCCCGGCTACTGGCGGCTCCCGCTCGCCCGGCTACCGGCGGCTCCCTCTCGCCCGGCTACCGGCGGCTCCCGCCCGCCCGGCTACCGGCGGCTCCCGCCCGCCCGGCTACTGGCGGCTCCCACTCGCCCGGCTACCGGCGGCTCCCACTCGCCCGGCTAACGGCGGCTCCCGCTCGCCCGGCTACCGGCGGCTCCCGCTCGCCCGGCTAACGGCGGCTCCCGCCCGCCCGGCTACCGGCGGCTCCCGCCCGCCCGGCTACCGGCGGCTCCCGCCCGCCCGGCTACCGGCGGCTCCCACACGCCCGGCTACCGGCGGCTCCCGCCCGCCCGGCTACCGGCGGCTCCCACTCGCCCGGCTACCGGCGGCTCCCGCCCGCCCGGCTACCGGCGGCTCCCACTCGCCCGGCTACCGGCGGCTCCCACACACCCGGCTACCGGCGGCTCCCACTCGCCCGGCTACCGGCGGCTCCCGCCCGCCCGGCTACCGGCGGCTCCCACCGGCCTGGCTGGCGGCTGATTCAGTCTTACTCTTTGGAGTCTTTTAGTGAAAACGAAGCCTTTGCTAAGAAATCCAGCTCAGCGCCCACCCAGAGCCAGGTGCCAGGGCTGGAGCTAAACTGGGCCCTCCACCCCCGCGCTGTGACGGGACACAGGTGCACGCGGCGCAGCCCAGCACTGGCTCCGAGCGGCCCCACGCAATGTGGGGTGGCAGAGTCCAAACGGCAGGGCAGGCGGGGAAGGAACCTCTCGGGCAGCACTGAGCTTGTGCTTTGGCTGGCTCCCTGAATTCGGCCGGGGAGCACGAGCTGGGCCAGCCCAGGATGCCCGGAGGAGGCTGGAGAAAGGGAGCAGGGACGTGCTATTTACGGGACATAAAAACGGGGCCACCCAATGACCAACCGGCCGAAGGTTTAAAACGGGTGAAGAACCTAAGGCCCAAATGTGGCCCCAGCTCGCCAGGAACCGGCCCCGGAGGCTCAGGGCTCCCCCCAGCATCGGGGAGCCTGCACTAGCACTCCAGCCTGGCCCCTGCCGTCCCACTGCGGGGCTGGCCCCAGGCTCTGGTGTGTGGCGGGAATGTCTGGAGCATCTCCCTGTCTGTGGGTCTGGGGGGCAGGAGGCTGTGAAGGCTAGAACTAGAACAGAGTTTAAAGGGAAGTGAGAGCAAGTCATGGGGGTTGGGTCCATGGAGTGCTATTAGCCAGGGGTAGGAGTGGTGTCCCTGCCCAAAGTTTGTGGAAGGCTGGAGAGGGATGGCACGAGACAAATGGCTTGGTCACTGTCTTCGGTCCATCCCCTCCAGGGTCCCTAGGGTTGGCCGCTGTCGGCAGACAGGCTACTGGGCTAGATGGACCTTTGGTCTGACCCAGGACGGCCATTGTAAGCTCAGGGCTCAGGGTCGGGGGTCTCAGTGGACCCCCTTGATTTTCATGCACACCTGCTCCTGGGTGGCCAGGCTGGCAGCTCTCCTGCCCAAGCTGGCCACTTTCCTGTGGACGAGGTCCACGATGTCCACACTAGCCCAGGCAGGTGCCTGCCTCTTGCGGCCCCGGGCAAGCTCCCGGGAGCCGCCAGCCTGGTCCCGGGAAGAGGGGGAGGGCTGGGGGGCATCGGGTGGCTGGCTCGATCCGTGCCAGGTGCAGGGTCTGCTAGCTGGGTGCTGGCAGGCTTGCACCTGGCACGGGCACCATAGCCAGCCCGTGCCCCTTTAAGGGCTCCGGGGCCGGGAGGGGGGCAGACAAGTTTCCCTGGTGTTGCCCAGAGTGGCCACCAGGGAAAGCTGGGGAGGACTAGCCTCCCACTAGTTTGAATTAAGGGGCTACACAGCCCTTAATTCGAACTAGCTAGTTCAAACTAGGCTTAATCCTCGTGGAATGAGGTTTTCCTAGTTCGAACTAAGCGCTCCGCTAGTTCGAATTAAATTCGAACTAAAGGAGCGCTAGTGTAGCGCCTATCAAAGTTAGTTAAAACTAACTTTATAGTGTAGACATACCCTCTCAGGCTTTTCTTTCTTGTGATAATAAACCTTTAGATGTTAGATTCTAAAGGATTGGCCCAGCGTGATTTGTGGGTAAGATCCGGAGGGTAAATTGACCAGGGATCTGTGGCTGGCTTCCGGGAACCGGACAGAACTTGTTCGGGGTAGGTGGGATTGGGTGCTAGGACCCCCCACCTGTGTATAGGCCCAGGGCCATCTGGGGCACGGATATTGCTGAGGTGTCGGGGGGTTTTGCTCGTGAGACTTCAGGCAGGCAGCTGAAGCGCTCTGTGGGACTGGTTTGGGGCCTGTTTGGAGAGGTCACCAGTCTGGGGGCTGTAAGGAGACCCAGATTTGAGCAATTCGCCCTGAGCCGACGCCCTCAGCTGTGCCCAGACCGGCCCGGTCCATCACAGATGCGAAGGAGGCGCTGACCAGAGCCAGGCGAGCACCCAGGTGCCAGCCCAGTGACAGTGCAAAGGCGGGACTGCACCAGGAGAGGGGTCCCAAGGCTGTAGAGAGGGGGCAGCCGTGGGGAGTTCACCTGAAGGGGATGCTGGCTAGAGAGGGCACTAGATGGGCAGGCAGATGGGGCCGAAAGCCTAGTGCGACCCTGTAGCCCCGCTGAGATGCCCAGCACGTGCCCTGCTGCTCCCCACTCCCTGCGCAGGGATGTCCAGCCACGGTGCCCCTCCCAGCAGGACGGGGCGCACGCCAGCCTCTGCCTTCTCACTGCCCCTGCGGCCGGCCCGCCGGGCTGCACGTTCTGCCTGGAAGGGGGGAGCGCTGAGCTGCCCCGGGGGCCCACTCGCAAAGCAGCAGGGAGGGCCTGCTTCAGGCCTGGCAATGTATCGCTGCACCCAACAGGCAGGGGGGGGGCTCCAAGAACAGATCCCCCCCCGGGGGAGCCACGCAGCTGGAGCCAAGCCGGGATGGGGGAGCCTGCTGGGAATGTAGCAGGAAGAGACCGGGGAAGGGGCGCAGCTCACTCGTGGGTGGGGATCAGTGAGATTTGGAATGGAGGGGTCTTCGCACCCCCCCGACAGTGCCTCTGCCTCCCCAGCCCCGGACGCTCCCACGCAGGCCGTGGAGCAGGCTCGATGGCGCCGTTCGTATTTCGATCTTGAGGCCAGAAAGGCCCATTCTGGTCACCTGGCCTGACTTCCTGCCCCGCACAGGCCGGAGGCCGTAACCCAGCGGCTGCATCACGGCCAGGTGCTCTGGCTGGGCCACTGCCCGTCTGCTGGAGAGACCCAGCTCCACACCGGGGAGCGCCCCCAGCCCTTGGCAAGCTGTGCGGGGCTGCTCGGTCTCATGGCTGGAACCCCCGAGTTTCACTTGGAACCAGCATTAGTCTGTGAGTGTAAAGAGCCTCTGGTGCCAGAGACCCCCCTGCGGCCACTGAGCCTGCGGGACCAGCCCCACCGAGCCGGCCCTCAGCGATCCCCCCGGGCTGCCCTGGGGCAGAGCGCTGCTCCTTCTTTGGCTTGTCTCTGACCCCTTCCCGGCCTCACTAGCGCTGGGCCCAGCTGCGGCCCTGCCACGCCCGCGGGGTGCGGTCACCATCCTTCAGCCTGGGAGCTCGGCCCCTTCGCCGTGTCCGCCCCAGGAGAGGAGTGGAACAGCTGCCCCCGGCGGCGCTGCTGCTGCAGGCTGCCTGCAGACTCAGGCAGCCGGGCATGGCTCTCTCAGCAGGTTTCTCCCATTCCCACGCACTAGAGCCCCTCAGCACTGGGACCGCGGGGAGCAGGGGTTCTGGGGGGGAAGGACGGGCAGTGGGCAGCCCAACGCCAGGGCTGGCAATGCAGGGTGGGGGAAGGGCTCGTCAGCCGGTGCAGACAGGTTGCAGAGAAAGCTCTGATATTTCTTATCTCTCCCTCCAGCAACTTCCCCTCCTTGCTGTGGTCACAGCTCGCTGGCTGCTCCCCTGCTCTGCAGAGGAAGTAGCGATCCTGGCCCAGCTGCATTCTAGCCCCATTTACTGTGCCTTAAAGAAACACTGCCCCATTTCACATCCCTCGCTCACGCAGGCAGCCGAGGGCTGGTTTTTCAGAGATGCTTCTGCCAGCCAACTGCCCAGCTCAGCACTTGCTGACAATCTCCACCAGTGCCACAGAGCGCCAAGGCACACGCCTAACGGGCAAGCGCAGCCGGGCACCCAGCTGATTAGCAGAGAGCCCACAGCTAGGTTTGTGTGTCTCCTGGTGGTGCGCATTCGCACAAGCCTTGGTGCACGTTAACAAACCGTATTCTGCACAGGATGGACGTTATTGGCGGTAACAGGGCACCCAACCTCATCCCCTGCCTGAGATCCAGCCACATGCTCACTGCTCTGAGCAGCACTCACCCCGAGCTGTGCCCCCATTGCACAAAGCAGAAGGGGAGCAGAGACCAGTGCCGGAACTGGAGAGAGGCTGCACAATGTTCTTAGTGAGGAGACAAGTGCAGGAGACATGACAGGACGGAAAAATAGTCAGTGGCAGAGAGAAAGGGGCTCAGGTGCTCTTATTTAGCCAGGATTTATTTACTCTCTCAGAGGCCTAGACCAATGGGGCACCCAGTTAAGGAACATATTGGTTTATGCAATGCACAACCAACCTGTGGGACTCACTGCCACAAGATGTCACTGAGACAGAGCTTTCCCCCGGCCTCCCTGTTGCTCAGCACATTCCCACTGGGCTTGGCTGCTGCATGTGCATCCCTGGGCCTGCCCCGGGGCACAGCACAGAATCCTTCCCCTCCCCATGCCGACAGCTGGGGTGAGCAAATCGTCAAAGCCACTCGAACCCCAATGCGCTGCCAGCGGTGGCGAGGCCTTCCTGGGTGTCTAAAATTGCCCAGGGCGGCAGAGGGGGAGGGGAAGCCTGTGGGGAGCACGTGGGGGAGGGACGTGGGTCCAGGGGGAGCCTGTGGGGAGCACGTGGGGGAGGGACGGGGGGTCCAGGGGGAGCCTGTGGGGAGCACGTGGGGGAGGGACGGGGGTCCAGGGGGAGCCTGTGGGGAGCACGTGGGGGAGGGACGGGGGTCCAGGGGGAGCCTGTGGGGAGCACGTGGGGGAGGGACGGGGGTCCAGGGGGAGCCTGTGGGGAGCACGTGGGGGAGGGACGGGGGGTCCAGGGGGAGCCTGTGGGGAGCACGTGGGGGAGGGACGGGGGTCCAGGGGGAGCCTGTGGGGAGCACGTGGGGGAGGGACGGGGGGGTCCAAGGGAAGCCTGTGGGGAGCACGTGGGGGAGGGACGGGGGGTCCAGGAGGAGCCTGTGGGGAGCATGTGGGGGAGGGACGGGGGTTCAGGGGAGCCTGTGGGGAGCACGTGGGGGAGGGACGGGGGATCCAGGGGAGCCTGTGGGGAGCACACGGGGGAGGGATGGGGGTCCAGGGGAGCCTGTGGGGAGCACACGGGGGAGGGACGGGGGATCCAGGGGAGCCTGTGGGGAGCACACGGGGGAGGGACGGGGGATCCAGGGGAGCCTGTGGGGAGCACATGGGGGAGGGACGGGGGTCCAGGGGAGCCTGTGGGGAGCACATGGGGGAGGGACGGGGGATCCAGGGGGAGCCTGTGGGGAGCACGTGGGGGAGGGACGGGGGTCCAGGGGGAGCCTGTGGGGAGCACGTGGGGGAGGGACGGGGGGGTCCAAGGGAAGCCTGTGGGGAGCACGTGGGGGAGGGACGGGGGTCCAGGGGGAGCCTGTGGGGAGCACGTGGGGGAGGAACGGGGGGGTCCAAGGGAAGCCTGTGGGGAGCACGTGGGGGAGGGACGGGGGGTCCAGGAGGAGCCTGTGGGGAGCATGTGGGGGAGGGACGGGGGTTCAGGGGAGCCTGTGGGGAGCACGTGGGGGAGGGACGGGGGATCCAGGGGAGCCTGTGGGGAGCACACGGGGGAGGGACGGGGGGTCCAGGGGAGCCTGTGGGGAGCACACGGGGGAGGGACGGGGGTCCAGGGGAGCCTGTGGGGAGCACATGGGGGAGGGACGGGGGATCCAGGGGAGCCTGTGGGGAGCACATGGGGGAGGGATGGGGGTCCAGGGGAGCCTGTGGGGAGCACATGGGGGAGGGATGGGGGTCCAGGGGAGCCTGTGGGGCCCAGGGGCCACAGGGCCAGGAGGCGGGTTTTGCTGGGGACTATCCCTGGCGCGGGCGATGCTCACGTGAGCAGTGGGGGGCTTGGGCGGAGAAATCCCGTTTGCGTTGCCCCTCAGCGAACGGGGGCTCGTGGGCCGCAGAACAGCAGCCAGAGGGGCCCAGGGACGCTGCTGCCGGGAGAGCAGAGCGCTGGGCCCGGCTCCTGCAGCGGCGGAGGCAGAGCTCAGCCAAATGGGCTGCGGCCCCCCGCCGAGAGGAAGGATTCGGACAAGCAGCTTGGTGCGAATCTGCGCGTCAGCACGCGGGGCGAGGTGCTGGCGGCCCCTCACGATTTCTGCGCCCAACACCCGTTACTTGAGGCTGACACATGGGCGGAAGGTGGGCGAGGTGAGGCAGGGAAGGGCACTTTGCTCACGCGCAGCCTGGCACGGGGGCAGGGAAGGGCACTTTGCTCACGCGCAGCCTGGCACGGGGGCAGGGAAGGGCACTTTGCTCAAGCGCAGCCTGGCACGGGGGCAGGGAAGGGCACTTTGCTCACGCGCAGCCTGGCACGGGGGCAGGGAAGGGCACTTTGCTCACGCGCAGCCTGGCACGGGGGCAGGGAAGGGCACTTTGCTCACGCGCAGCCTGGCACGGGGGCAGGGAAGGGCACTTTGCTCACGCGCAGCCTGGCACGGGGGCAGGGAAGGGCACTTTGCTCACGCGCAGCCTGGCACGGGGGCAGGGAAGGGCACTTTGCTCACGCGCAGCCTGGCACGGGGGCAGGGAAGGGCACTTTGCTCACGCGCAGCCTGGCACGGGGGCAGGGAAGGGCACTTTGCTCACGCACAGCCTGGCACGGGGGCAGGGAAGGGCACTTTGCTCACGCGCAGCCTGGCACGGGGGCAGGGAAGGGCACTTTGCTCACGCGCAGCCTGGCACGGGGGCAGGAAAGGGCACTTTGCTCACGCGCAGCCTGGCACGGGGGCAGGGAAGGGCACCTCCGCTCACGCGCAGCCTGGCACGGGGGCAGGGAAGGGCACTTTGCTCACGCGCAGCCTGGCATGGGGGCAGGGAAGGGCACTTTGCTCACGCGCAGCCTGGCACGGGGGCAGGGAAGGGCACTTTGCTCACGCGCAGCCTGGCACGGGGGCAGGGAAGGGCACTTCTGCTCACGGGCAGCCTGGCACGGGGGCAGGGAAGGGCACTTCTGCTCACGCGCAGCCTGGCACGGGGGCAGGGAAGGGCACATTGCTCACGTGCAGCCTGGCACGGGGCAGAGAAGGGCACCTCCGCTCACGCGCAGCCTGGCACGGGGGCAGAGAAGGGCACCTCCGCTCACGTGCAGCCTGGCACGGGGGCAGGGAAGGGCACCTCCGCTCACGCGCAGCTTGGCACGGGGGCAGGGAAGGGCACTTCTGCTCACGCGCAGCCTGGCACGGGGGCAGGGAAGGGCACTTCTGCTCACGCGCAGCCTGGCATGGGGGCAGGGAAGGGCACTTTGCTCACGCGCAGCCTGGCACGGGGGCAGGGAAGGGCACCTCCGATCACGCGCAGCCTGGCACGGGGGCAGGGAAGGGCACTTTGCTCACGCGCAGCCTGGCACGGGGGCAGGGAAGGGCACCTCCGATCACGCGCAGCCTGGCACGGGGGCAGGGAAGGGCACTTTGCTCACGCGCAGCCTGGCACGGGGGCAGGGAAGGGCACTTTGCTCACGCGCAGCCTGGCACGGGGGCAGGGAAGGGCACTTTGCTCATGTGTAGCCTGGCACAGGGGCAGGGAAGGGCACTTTGCTCACGCACAGCCTGGCACGGGGGCAGGGAAGGGCACTTTGCTCACGCGCAGCCTGGCACAGGGGGCAGGGAAGGGCACTTTGCTCACGCGCAGCCTGGCACAGGGGCAGGGAAGGGCACTTTGCTCACGCACAGCCTGGCACGGGGGCAGGGAAGGGCACCTCCGCTCACGCGCAGCCTGGCACGGGGGCAGGGAAGGGCACTTTGCTCACGCGCATCCTGGCACGGGGGCAGGGAAGGGCACTTCCGCTCACACACAGCCTGGCACGGGGGCAGGGAAGGGCACCTCTGCTCACGCGCAGCCTGGCACGGGGGCAGGGAAGGGCACCTCCGCTCACGCGCAGCCTGGCACGGGGGCAGGGAAGGGCACCTCCGCTCACGGGCAGCCTGGCACGGGGGCAGGGAAGGGCACCTCCGCTCACGGGCAGCCTGGCACGGGGGCAGGGAAGGGTACTTCTGCTCACGCGCAGCCTGGCACGGGGGCAGGGAAGGGCACTTCTGCTCACGCGCAGCCTGGCAGGGGGTGCACCCGTGTGTGTTCGCAGTCGACCTCCTGCTAGAGACAGCTCCAGCTGTCTCCCTCCTCAGGAGCCAGCAGCAAGGCCTGAGCCAGCTGCTCCCTGCAGCCAGGGCCACAAGGTTGGCTTGGTCAGGATAGTGCAGCGTGCCCGCCAGGGGGCCCCCAGGACTCTTAGAACCAGTGTGCCATGGTAGGTCCCCAAAAAGGGAGGCACCCTAACCCTGGGGCCACATGCAAACTGGAGCAAGGTCCACAGCCCGGCCTGCTCGGCTCGGTGCCATCTAGGGCCCTCTGGCCCCTCCAGGCTCCTTTCCGTGGCACTCGTGGCAGCGGATCTGGGGAGACTCTTTGCAGGGGTTTGACTCTTTCTGCTCACAGGTCGGAGCCGGGCGCTGAGTGAGCGGCGGCCCCCAGGGCCCTTGCTGAGTTCAGCTGCAGCCCCCAGCACCGTGCGACTGATGAACACAGCCCTGAACAAGCACCTACGCTGGAAACATCTCGTGGCTGAAACTGCGGCGCTGCTCTTGCTCCGCTAGTCACTAACTGACTTTCTCAGGCCCGGCCCAGCTGCCGGGCTGCCGATCGGTCCGTTGGAAAGTGAGTCAACTAGAAACTGGCAGTGAAACACCCAGGGCTTTGAAGGCAAATGAGAGCGTGAAACAAAACCTCAAAAAGCGAAGTGACAAACCCCAGTGGCAGGCCCACTCCAGGGAGCAAGGGGTTAACACGGGAGCACTCACATGCCCATATATAGACAAAACTGACGCGCTCTCCACCAATGGGGCAGCTGCCGGCAGCGCTGGGAGCTGGCAAGTCAGACGGGGCCCAAGGTGTGTGTGCGGGGGGGGGGGGGGGGGGGGGGGAGAGATATCTTCCCCTGGTCTGGCACCCAGAGCTTTCGCCCAGGCCTGGGGCAGTGCCCCCTGCTCACAGCCAAATGCAAAGGGGCAGATGGGTTAGCACCAGTCATCAGCCTATTTCCAGGGCCCCAGGGGGTGACGTCGCCCCTGCAGCCAGCAGGAGGAAGGGGGCAGGGGAAGCCCCGGGGGGAGGAGAGGGGGCGTTACAGATGGCCTGAACCAGCCATAACGCCCATGCTCAGCCATTTTCCAGCACCCCCGGGCACCTGGAGCGGCGGTGGCTCGAGGGGCAGCGCAGCGGAGGCAGGGGCACGGAGGGCTGGGCTCTGCTCTGCTGGCGTGTTTCAGAGCAGCCCTGGGCCTGGCTCCTGCATGCCGGGCTGCCAGCTCTCCCGCCCGCATGGGACGCCATTTGCAACATGGCAGCTGGGCCGTCGGCGCTGGAGAACTGGCAGCCCTGCCTACGCGTTGGCGGGGGCTGCCGGCTGCTTCCACAGCATCAGCGCTTGTGCCTGCCGCTCCCGGGGCCCAGCTCGTCTTCCTAGGACTGCCGCGCCCCATGCTGCCCCGCTGCGAGCCTCATGCTGCTCTGGCCAAGCTCCTGTTCCGCAGCTGAGCTCCCTGCTGTCCCACCCCCTGTAGCTCTGCTGGCCTCTGGCTGCAGGAAGGGAGGAGCTCCGACCCCCTTTCCACAGCCCTGAGGGACGAACCGAGACCGTGGCCCCAGGCTCGGGTGCTGTGGGACCAGCAGGGGACCCACTGAACGATTTGCCGGAAACAGAAGGGCGCCATGGGAGCAGGTTTTAGCCTGGGGTGCGCAGGCCCTAGGGCACTGCTGACTAAGTCCAGGCCTTCCCACGGAGCCCGCCCCTCGCCGGAAGTCTTAGGGAGCCCCCCGCTGCCAAAGGGTGGCAGGCCACGGCTGTAGCGTATTTGTTTCAATGAAATGCCCCCCAGGGGGCGCAGCAGGAGCCACGCGGCCGTGAAGCCTGTGATGGCTGGTGACCCAGCCGGGGGAGCCGCGTCCAGCAGGGAAGCAACCTGATGTGGAAGTGGAGGATGAAATGCACCTGCCTCCGGTAGGCTGGGGAGTCCTTCCCACTTCCCTGCAGGCCAAGGGCCCCGCTGCTGGCTCCGGGCACTCAGACCGTTGGCATCTTGCACCTTCCTGCTGCGCGTTTCAAAGGCCTGGCCCCTCTCATCCGCCCTCCAGCTCAAACCCTGCGTCCAGGCCTTTGCCACCTTGCCTCCTGCAACCGTCTCCTTGTGGCTTCCCCGAGGGCAAAACCCTTCCCCACTGCACCCACCTGCCCTGCTCCTTGCCTTGGCCTTTCTGCAGCACCAAATGGAACACGCGTCCAGCCTGGCGTCTGACGTCACCCAGCCCCTGCCAACCTCCCTGGCCCATTCTACCCACGCCAAGCACGCCCGCTGCTCTTCCTGCCCGGCAGCCTCCTGTTGCTACCTGACACTTCTGCATTGTCCTCTTTAAAATCACCCTGGCCCAATGCAACCCACACACCTGGCAGCGGCACCGCAAGGACTCACAGCAAGAGCTAAGGACAAGGGAGCTCTACAGCCCAAGCTAAGAGCCAGCTGGCGTTATAGGGCAAGCTGTAGCGGATCCGCTACCCTAAGCTCTAAGGGTCCCAGGTTCACGTCTGCCTGATAGTGGTTACATCAGCACCAGGCCGTGGCATGGGGGGATGGCTGTTTGTAGAGCTGAGCACTGCTACCTGCCAGCAGGTAAATTCCTACAGTCCAGCACAATAGGATCCTGCTGCCGGGCTAGGACTCAGGGTGCTAAGCTGCATCGCACAGCTTAGGACCTGGCCCTTTGCCTGCGCCAGGAAGGAATGACACAGCGCACAGGCAAGAGGGGAGAAAGCCGCTGGGTGGTGAGAGGAGAGCAAAGTGGAACTGTAATGGCCGGTTGTGCCAACTGGCCACGAGCACAGAGCGCCTGGCAGCCGGGAAAGCCTTTGCAACGGCCACGGCCAGGAGGACTCAGTGTGGCGAGCAGGTGGCCACGCTGTTTGATTCAGAGCACAGGCCCTTCCATGGGCAGCCCCTCCCCCCTGTAAGCCAGCCAGAGGGGGCTGCCAGGGCTCTGAGGATGTCCAGTGGCCTGCAAGCCAATCCACCCGCTGTAGAGGCAGGTGCTCTGTGCACACAGCCATAGCCCCGCCCCGCTGCTGCACGGCCCTGGGACCTGCGAGCAGCAAGCATACGCAGGCAACCACACAAGGCAGAGGCGCTTGTGGAAGGAGGCCCCTTGCTCTGTAGCTGGGGGGGAGGAGGGCTGTGTGGCTGGGAGTTGCCAGAGCTACAGGCAGCTGCTTTCGGAAGAGCCATTCTGCGCTTCAGCGTTTTGGAAACTCACTTTTCATGACCTGCGGTGGAGCCGGGTATCACTTCTCGAAACCTGTGCCGCAAAATCGACTCACACACACTTCCTGCCCGTCTCTTAGCCCAGCCCCCAGCCTGGCTTAGGGCCGGGTCACACAAGGCTGAACCACCCGGGCCCTCGCGCTCAGCTGAAGTAATGCAGCGCCTCTGGACACTGGAACCGAGCAGGAGCTTCCATCAGCTGAGTGCGAGCTCCAGGTCCTTCCCAGCGCCTGCATAATGGGAAGCCACCAGCCACGGCTGCCTTGCTCCCCTCTGCAGACCAGCTCTGGGCACGGTGCTCGCCCAGCCAGACACGATTCCCTGACCTTGGCTGCAGAGGCAGAGGGAGACCGTTCATCCCAGCCTCTGCAATCGGGGGCCACCTGAGTAGCTGTGCAGGGGCCCTGCTTGATGCTAGCGAGTTACTAGGCAGCCAGTCTTGCCCTGTCTGCCCAGCGGAGGCCAGGGTGCAGGGGTGCAGGCAGTGGAGAAGCCTGTTGGTGGATGTCACACTGCACCCCTCCCCCCGATCTGCACCCCACAAACAAGCAAAGTGCCACCTGCTCTGAGAGCCCCCAACACTCAAGACATTTGCCTTGGATTCCTAAGCAAATGCAACCGCTGGCTGGCAAACGTGTCCCCCCCACCCCTCGGAGGTCTCGCTGAGATACAGGCTCCTTCTCCAGGTCCTGCCATTGCTGTGCTGGTAACCAGCTGCTAGGTATCACTCCAGAGGTGGCTGCATTGCACTGCTGGGAGGAGAGATTCCCACGCTGGTCTGCAGGGCGGTTTGGTCTCCAGAAAGACGCTGCCAAAGCCCAGCAGCAGCAGAACCTGTAGGTGGGAAACAAAATTCACCACTCCCAGGGGGGGCGACAGCCACCAGCAGAAAGGGGCAAGGCCAAGGGCAGTCAGCCCTTTATATCTACAGGCCACGGGGCAATTGCTCCCTTTGCCCCCCGCCGGGCCTGCCCATTCCCATATACCATACAAATCACTGCTGGGCTACAGCCCTCAACCAGCTCTTCCTGCCTCTCCTCTTGCCAGCAAGATCCTTGCCCTGCCCTCCTCACCTGCGCACACAGGACGGCCCCGTCACCCGACCCTCACCAGCCTGCTCCACAAAGAGCCACCAGCACCCCAGCCACCTTTCCAGCAGCAGGGCAGGGCAGACTGGGAACTGGGGAGGGAGCAAGAGCCCTAGCCGGGCCCCACTACAGGCAGACAATCTTCCCCCTCCTGGAACTGCCCGGGCCAGCCTCCCCAGGCTCCTTGCACGCAGGGTCTCTCTCTGTAAGCAAGCAGCCCGCTGCTGTGTCCAGGGAAGGCTGGGTGCCACAGGAACAGCCAGGACAGAGCCAGAAAGCTGAGGGAGTGCAGTGTAACTAGTGAGTCAGTGGCAAGAGGCCAAGCCCTCTGCCCTCCCCAGCCCATCTCTATGCCAGAGCTCAGACAGGCCCACGAGGCTGTGGCGCCCCCATGTGGCAGCAGCGAGCCCCTCTGCCAGCAGTACTAAGACAGCCCCATAACCCCGGACAGAGCCCACCTGCCCCCAAAAACCAACTCCTCCGATAACAACAGTAACTCAAGCCCTCTCAGCCACCTGCCTCTATACCACAGCTCTTGAATGCTCTCCCAGCAAAAGCTGCCCCGTAAGCTGATGCCAATGCTGGTAAACCCCAAATCCCACCCCAGACATTCTAGATCCTGGCTAGCCTGAACCCTCCCCCACAATCCCCCTTAGGCCAGACTGAACCACGCTTGGGTGTGGAGGGATACCCATCTTATGCTGCACAGCTGCCCAGAAACCATCACTGGCTACCCCCAACCAAGCTCCAAGATTGAATCAGGACCAGGCACCCCAAGGACACACCCCTTTCTATAAAGCAGCTTCACCCAGCAGCCACTGGGACAAAATATTCTCTGCTGGTACATTTCAGGTCCCAATAACTGAATGGCTTAATTCTTACCATTCACGGAGAAGGGTCTCAGGGCCCGTGGTCCACGAGGTAATGGCCAGAACCATGCAAGCACCATACAAGAGGCTGCTTTAGGACAAAGGGTTTCCCCGATCATCAGTCAGTCAGTCTCAGGCCATGCAGAGGGAGATGCTGGACTTGCCTTGGGCCAGACGCAAACAAATCCAGTGAAGAGGATTTCAACTCCCTGCAAGGGCGGAAGGGGGCTCCACAGGTTTCATCTTCCTGCAGGAAATGGCTGAGGCGACACCCACTTAGCAGCGGAGTTAAGCCCCAAACACAGCGTCTCGGCCACATTGGGGGCGGAATGTAAAATCACGGCAGAGAGCCAGCAGTTGGAACGGGGCATGTCAAAAAGACCCTTTAATGCCAGGGGCAGGACGACAGAATGTGGCAGACGGCACAATGGAGTTAGAACTGAGATGGGAATCCAGGCTTCATCGGGCGGAGGTGGAGGTGGGACTGGAACCGTGGTCCTCCGAAAGCAGAGCACTTGGCCTTGAGTGCAAAGAGCCATCAGCCACATTCTTTCTAAGCTGCAATTAGCCAGCAGAGGGCAACAGGTCGGTGGACATACCCACGCACTGGCTGCAGCCTGCCACCAGGCCACTGGCCCTGCTGGCTGCCAGTCCCACTCCACTCCCAGCCACGGGGGCTCTGGTCTGGCAGGACCATGGATCTTGCAGAACCAGAGTCCCACACTAGAGATTCAATCTATATTGCAACCTTCCCACTCCCATAACTCCATGGGTCAGGACCCCTACAATTCCAACCCTAAAATGCCACTAGGAAATGAGACCGATGCCTGTGACCATGTTTTATTGGGAATTACAAAAAATCCACAGTGCCGTTCCCCCCACCCCCGCTGCTTCTGAGAAACTCCCAGGGAAGGGACGGTAGAGAAATCCTTCCCCAGGCGCAGAGGAGTTCCAACCAGCCCACTGCTCCCTGGGCTCAGGGCGTCACAGTCTGCTGCATGGCGAGAGGCATCGTAAGAATCCAGATGAAGCTGGAGAGGCTGGTGCTGATCCCAAGCGCCTCCCCCATGGAGTGAGGAGTTCCTGCTCACCTTGCCCCCTCCCCCACGGCTGAAAAGCACTAGAGCAGTTTCCCAGGGCAGACTCTGGGCCCCAGCCACTTTGCAGAACAGGAGCCTAGCCAGGCGCTGGAGACTCCTCCATGTGGTCCAAGGATGCCTTAGGTTTTTATGGCCGTGTCTCGGGATTTGTAGGCCACACCTCGGCTCTTCAGCTCTCGCACGATCCCTGCAGCAAGTGGACAAAGACGAACTGCTCAGAGGCACTGGGGAAAGGGAGCCTTTGGGAACAGCCTCACTAACACGAACGACTCAGGCGACGCTCCGCGGGAGGTGGGCCCGGAAGGTCCTGTGCAACTGCCTGTGCAGCACAGACCACTGCCTGCCCCCGTCATCCCTGGGCTGGGCCTGTAACTTGTCTTTGACAAAGCACCTTCCAGAAAGTCTGGTGAGAACGAGGGATGTAAAATCCCGTTTCATTACTTAACCAGTTATCCTATTGGGGGGAGGGAAGGGAGGGCGCTCCAACTGCACCAAGGTGCCCTGCCCCCCTCCCGGGGCTGCTCCAGCCCCCACTGGTTAACTGTAACCATTAAGCATCAGCCACTAAGGGTGGTGCTTACCAGTGAATGGGTTCACCATTCACATCTCTAAAATGTGCAACCCCACTTCTAACCAGTTAACTGCCTTGTCCCAGTGGACAGGGGCTGCTCCAGACAAGAGTAACCCCTGCCAGCAGGGTGCCCGGGAATGCTGCGGAAAGGGCTCCAGACGAAAGCAGCCCCTGTTCACGGCAGGCTCTGGTGGGGCTGGAACAGCCCACCATGCGTGGCAGGGGGGAGCTTCTCCAGCCCCTAACCTTTCACATCCCTGATCCCTAGTGAGAACACAGACAGTTCATGGCTCCCTCTGGCAGGCTGGTCCAGGGACTCCGCCCCACTGCTGTGCGATACTTGTGCCTGCGTCTACTTTGCATCTGTCTGGCTTTTCTCTTCTCCCCATGTCACCGATTCCCTTGGACCTTCTCTTTGACCAGCTGAGCAGGTTGAGCTCTTGCGTTTTCACCAGCCTTCCTATCACCTCTCCAGATTTCCCAGATTATGTATCACAGCTCACGTTAGCCCTGTCTGCCACAGCATTATGTTGGGAACTCTGGAGGATTTGCCCACCCACTTTGCCCCCTGAATCCCCCATGTGCCTTCCTCCCTTCTAGCAAGGTAACACTGCATCACATGGCATCTGGAAAGAGGAAATGACCAACAATGGGTAGGACCACGATTCTGAGCCAATTCCAACCATGTCAGTTCTGTGCTGCCATCTGAGTCGCTTGGCGGGTTGCCTGCACGGTTTTCCTTCCTCGCTGCTTGGCTGTCCAGTTCCTCTCCCCATGCACTCTTCCACAGAGAAGAATTTTAGGCAGCCAGCAGGGGGTTACTCTTGCACCAAAGCCAAACTACTGGAGCTTAGAGAGCACCGTGTAAGCTGGACAGTCTCACTAGTCACACCTGCATTTGATGATTCCCCACTGACAACGACTTTCTGAGCTCATAAATTGGCTGACACTCAGTTACACACACGCGCCGACACTGTGCGGCTCTTTTTTAAAGAACCAACTCCGACTAGCTGGTAGTACTAAACCTAAGGCCTTACAAGAATCTGAGTATATTACATCTATGCACTTTTAAGCAAGCACATACTTCCAGAATGAAAACAGGTGCAAAGCTTGCCTAGTCACACAAAGTACAGTACACAACAAAGCTGCGAACCGAAGTCTGCTCCTCCCTCTACCACATGTGCATTCAGGCGAGCACCTTGCCTGGGGAGGGGCCATCCCGTCACCCTTTTAGAAATCAGGAGAACAGTCAGCCAGGTTACCTTGTGGAAGACGACCTGTTACAGACACCGCATACACACCAGGCTTGAAATTATCTGCAAGAGAGAGACAGACACACAGATAGCACACACAACATCACCATCCAAGCAGGAGAATTCAGGCCATGGCAATTTGGTGTATTGCATTCCCTCCCCCGCCATCTCAATTCAATGGTAACACGGGAGGAACACTAGGAGGGAGGGAGGGAGCACTTTTTCCATAAGGCACCTGTTCAACTACAGAGCATCCGCCAGGATTCCACAGCCCTGGCCTTGCAGGGGTAGTGAGGAAAGCAACTGCTGCTACCTGAACATTTGCCAGAGGGAAATAAGCTTCAGTATAAAACCATGTTAGAGGAGAGAGACACTCACTGACTCGCTGCCACTTGGAGACCCAGCTGTCTTCAGGGCTCATCATAGCAATAATCCTGCAGGAGAGAAGAGGGTTAGTGCACAATGCAGGCTTCTGCCAGCAAGCCCCAGAGCGCAGCCCAGCCCGAGGTGGGGGCAGAGCAAGTCAAGATCCCCACTCCCCCAGCACCTGGCAGCAGTACAATCATGGACACCAGCAGCAAAAGTGAAGCTCTCTTCTGTGGTATCACCAAGTCCAAGTTCCCTCTGGCAAAAAACAAAGGGCAGGAGGGGGAGGTGTGGAAGCAGAAGACTCCCCTTCACCCAGTGTCATGTACCAGCTCCTGCAAGCTGACACACACCAGCCTTGACCAGACACTCGACTCTGTCCATGGCTGGCATCGCCTAGGAGTCATCAGAGGCATGTCTAGAAAGCTAGAGGAGAGAGCGAGTCTCAGCACAGCATGCTCCACAGAGAACCCCATAGGTCCAATTTCTAGGGTTCCAGTTCCGCAGGCAGACAAGAAGAGCTTTCTCCCAGAACATGACTAGACACATGGGGAGAGAAGATTTCAGTTATGGCCAAGTGCCAGGAAATTCGAGGCTAGACAGATTAGTGGACAATTCACTAGGCCTTGAATTGCACACAGATGCGAACTAGGAGCCAGTGGGGGGCAAGAAGCATGGAAGCTGGGTTCCCATCAACCCGCCACATTTCAGAAACAAGAATCAACATTAGGGGTGGGCAATAATTTTTGATGGGGGGGCACCCCAAGATTTTGGTAGGTAGTCAAGGGCCACACTTTTCTATGGAGCAGGTTCCGAAGGGAGCTTGTGGTAGGAGGGAGTTTGGGTGTAGGAGGGGGTTGTGATTGGGGTGCAGGAGAGGATTCTGTCCTGGGAGAGGGGTGTTAGAGGAGGTGCAGGGTGTTTGACCAGGGGGAGAGGATGCAGAGGGTTTGTGTGATGACCTGGGGCAGGGAGTTGGGGGGAGTGGAAGGCTGGGAAGCCAGAGGCAGGCTCTGGGCGGAAGAGCACCTCCCTCTTCCCCCAGCTCTGAACAGCAAGCAGGAGGGTTCCAGGAAAGCAGCAGAGCAGAAGGGGGAAAAGCACCTAAGCACGAGTTGTGCACAGCTCTGCTAATCAAGTGCATGACACTGATTAGCCCTTGAATGGCTGCACGGCTTCGAAGGAATACCGCTGACAACCCATGTAGTTTGATCTTAATTCAGCCAGTTTCTATCCAGCAACTCGAACAGGCACGGAGAAAACAGAACTACAGGTGAAATGAAAGCCTGACATCCTCTCTGATCTCACCTAACAGCAGCAGATACCCATTCAATAGAAGGAATTAGAAAGAAACCTGCATGACCTCAGCTGAGAGAACATTTGGGGAAAATAAGCAATTCTAGGCACAAGGGGGATATGCACTCAGTGTAAAAGGCATTCAATTAACAGGGCCCAGAAGAACTCTACAGAAGAGAAGTGTGCAGGCAAGAAGTGCCTGGTGTTATTGCAGCCACTCCAGACCCTGGCTATTACAGAGACAAGGTGGGTGAAGGAATATCTTTTACTGGACAAACTTCTATTGGTGAGAGAGACAAGCTACTGAATTGTCAACATTACCTTATTTCCCCTTAAAATCTGAAAACATATAAGGAGCCCACAAGAGATCCCAGAGCTCAGTTTAAAATAAAAAAAAAAGTGTAGGACTCCGTCCAGTTTACAGAAAATCATCTAATAGCTGAGCCATTTAAACACACAAATTCCACGTGGGAGTGTTTCACTAGCTCTGAGTCTCTCTTTTCAAAGATAAACTGCTTAATTCAGTGGCAAAAGCAAGCTTTTCCTGCTATCATTCTTGTTAGTCCTGCCAAGCCAAAACAGCTAGGGTATGTCTACACCACCACCCTAGTTCGAACTAGGGTGGTTAATGTAGGCAACCGAAGTTGCAAATGAAGCCTGGGATTTAAATATCCCGGGCTTCATTAGCATCTTGCCGGGCGCCGCCATTTTTAAAGCCCCGGTAGTTCGGACTCCGTGCCCGCGGCTACACGCGGCACGGAGTAGGTAGTTCGGATTAGGCTCTCTAGGTGTACCAGTAGTTCGGATTAGAGAGCCTAATCCGAACTACCTACTCCATGCCGCGTGTAGCCGCGGGCACGGAGTCCGAACTACCGGGGCTTTAAAAATGGCGGCGCCCGGCAAGATGCAAATGAAGCCCGGGATATTTAAATCCCGGGCTTCATTTGCAACTTTGGTTGCCTACATTAACCACCCTAGTTCGAACTAGGGTGGTAGTGTAGACATACCCCTAGAGAGAGCAAACTGAATTCTACTCCCTCTCATGCACTAAATGTAAGTTGGCAGCACCTGCTAAATCAGAACGTCCTTGTAGGTGACGGACTTGATTCTGGCTGGTGAAGCTGGTCCTTCAAGCAGCACTAACACTCAGGACTTACGTGTAGCAAGAATAAAACTAGATCACAAAATGCTATTTCTTTAAGGTATTAGAATGAGCATGTGTCTTCCCTTTGGTTCACTGACAATGTCTCCTCCTCTCCTAATTTAAAGGCCGGGGCCTCCATCCTGGAGGCACAGATTCCATTCTTAATCCAAAACCACCTCCTCTACTCTACAGCCCAGCCATACATATATCGTTTCCCACCCCACTGCTCATCAACAAGATTTGCACGCACAGCCTACCGGAGCAAATGGGCTCAAGAGAGGAGGTGGAGAGAATAAGGGAGGGCAAAACCCCCCAAAACAAAACATAGTTATTCTCTATATGGACTGGCCCATAGAGAGACAATCCACTTAGTCAGTGGATTTCACAATTACTTGTGAAGCAGCAGCGATCTATCCCTGGCTCTGACAGCAGAGCGTTGTAGACAGGGTGGCCTGACATCACACCCTTGTGTCTGATTATCTGAGGGAACAGCCATGAACTTCTGGATGTAGTAGCAGCAAGAGACTTCACCATAGAATCACAGAGCTGGAAGAGACCTTAGAAGGTCATCAACTCCAGCCCCCTGCCTAAGGTAGGACCAATCCCAACTAAATCAACCCGGCCAGGGCTTTGTCAAGCTGAGTCTTAAACACCTCTAGGGATGGAGACTCCACTACTTCCCTAGGGAACCCATCCCAGTGCTTCACCATCCTGCTAGTGAAATAGCTTTTCCTAATATCCAACCTGCACCTCTCCCACCGCAACTTGAGACCATTGCTCCTTGTTCTTGAGTCTCAGTGACTCTTATGGGTAGTTCTATGAACTAACCATTAGAGGGAACACAGAACTATATAGGGTAACCATGGGTCACACAAGCACATGGTGTTAGTGCAGTGCCCAGCCAAGGGACCCTGCCAGGTCAGTCAAGCACACAGCAGCCCCAGGCTGCTTTCTGTGGCTCTCTGCTCTGGGGGTAGGGGAAGGCCATGTGCTGCCCCTGCCCCCAGCAAAATCTTTCAGCGGCTACTGGCTCGAAACTGGCTGTACCACTTGCTCATGTGGTGATTCCTTCCTGGCTAAGGTCATGTTCCTAATTACAGAACCCCAATCCAGCACTTCTGGCTTCGGTTCCCACTGTCACCTCAGCCTCTGGCAAGACCACCGAGAAACCTGAAGGTACATGTGCACTGACACACAAAACTTGCAGCAGCAAGTCTCTTAGCCCAGGTCAACCGACTCAGGCTGTGAGGTTAAAAAATGCAGTGAAGACATTCAGGCTCCACCACAGGAGGAGAGCCGCCTCGGACCCCGGGCTCCAGCTCAACCGTCTTCCCTGCAGCATGCAGCCCTGCCCTTGAGTCCCACAGGGCTGGGGCACAGACACCAGAGGCCAGGCCCAAGGGGGAGCCTGTTGAAGCCAGTCCCAGTAGTGACACCGCCGAGCCCCAGCAAGTCCCTGCCCCGGCGCCCCCCGGCTCACCCGTCGAAGGAGGAGCTGGTGCAGTCATAGACCATCTCCCGGTTGCCCTTCATCTGCAGGTAGGCGTCGCAGTTATCGCACCCGTCGTACTCGAACTGGTCGATGGTCTGGGCGGCAGAAGAGGGGGGTGGGGGTCAGGCCTGGCGTCCCCCTCCCCCCACATCCCTCCCCGCCGCGCTGCTCTGCGCCCCCCTCCTCCCACATCCCTCCCCGCCGCGCTGCTCTGCGCCCCCCTCCCCCCACATCCCTCCCCGCCGCGCTGCTCTGCGCCCCCCTCCCCCCACATCCCTCCCCGCCGCGCTGCTCTGCGCCCCCCTCCCCCCACATCCCTCCCCGCCGCGCTGCTCTGCGCCCCCCTCCCCCACATCCCTCCCCGCCGCGCTGCTCTACGCCCCCCTCCCCCCACATCCCTCCCCGCCGCGCTGCTCTGCGCCCCCCTCCCCCCACATCCCTCCCCGCCGCGCTGCTCTACGCCCCCTCCCCCCACATCCCTCCCCGCCGCGCTGCTCTACGCCCCCCTCCCCCCACATCCCTCCCCGCCGCGCTGCTCTGCGCCCCCCTCCCCCCACATCCCTCCCCGCTGCTCTGCGCCCCCCTCCCCCCACATCCCTCCCCGCCGCGCTGCTCTGCGCGCCCCTCCCCCACATCCCTCCCCGCCGCTCTGCTCTGCGCCCCCCCCCCCCACATCCCTCCCCGCCGCGCTGCTCTGCGCCCCCCTCCCCCCACATCCCTCCCCGCCCCCTCCCCCCACATCCCTCCCCGCCGCGCTACTCTGCGACCCCCTCCCCCATATCCGCGCCGCGCCGCGCTGCGCGCCCCTCCCCCGGCCCGGCACCTTGACCAGGGAGCAGAGCAGACAGGCCCGCAGATGCCGGAGATCCTTGGGCACAGTCTCCAGCGCCATTATTCGCCCCGCCCCCCAACGGAAGTGATCCGACCGCGGACCATAGAGACACAGAGCGGCTCCGTCACTTCCTGTGATCGGAAAGCCGGACTTCCGGTTCCGCGGGAACGCAAACTGCGCTGTTCTGGGGTGGGAGCGGCGCGAGGCCGCTGGGTGGCGCGCATGCTGGGCCACGTGACCGCTTGCCGCTTTCGCGCCTTGGCGTGGAGCTCCGCGCGAGGCCATTGGCCGGGGGGAGTCGCGCGGCCTGGCCACGCCTCCTCTGCCCGCGTTTCCTCCGCGAGACGGTTAAACGGGACGGTGCGACGGTTGGGCGGCCCCAGCGCGCGCCAGCCTGGGCTCCCTCAGCAGCGCCCCTCCCCCCGGGCGGCCTCCCCTGTGTCTCCCCGCCCGGGGGCCGCCGGGAGCCGGTCGGTTCTCCCGGCAGGGGCGAGCCAGGGCCAGTGACCGTGGCCCCCGCCCCGCCCATCCCGTGATGCCGAGTTGCCCGCCCGCCGGGGTAGGCGGGTCAATAGGTCCCAGCCCCTCGCACCAGCTGCCTGACTCCGTCCTTGCCCTCGTGGGGGGCGGGCTCAGGGCGTGATGCACGTTACAGCTGGACACGCTAGAACTCACTTTTATTCTTGTAAACAGCTGAACTCCCCCCACCCCCACCCCCCGCCGCCCTTTAAAGAGGGGCGCTGTGTCTACACTGGGCCACTTATTCCGGAAAATCAGTCGCTTGTCCGGAATAAGCTGCCAGCTGTCCACACTGGCCCTTGGATTTCCGGAAAAGCACTGACGCTCTACTGTACAATATCAGCCGCTATTCTGGAACACTGTTCCGGAAAAGGGCCAGCGTAGAGAGCCCGGTATTTTCCAGAAAAAAAGCCCCGATTGCAAAAATGGTGACAGACGCTTTTCCAGAAAAAGGGCTTTTCTGGAAAAGCAGCCTGCTAATGTAGATGCTCCTTTTCCAGAAAAACTGAAAACGGAATAGTATTCCATTTTAAGCAGTTCCGGAAATTCATGCCAGTGTAGACACAGTCGCAGAGGGGAGTCAGCACACAAAGATGCTGGCTCCAAAGCCCAAAAGTCTCCTTGGTCCACTCTTTACCCCAACACCCTCTTTTCCCCCCCCCTCTCAAATTTTTTTGGTATGTTTTGTTTTTGCACTTGACAAATTCCCCCCCCCCCCCCAGCTGTTTCCTGGTGGGTTTTTTTGTTTTTTTTGCCCTTGACAAATTCCCCGGCTGTAGGCGCCTCTAAATTCTTCCAAGTTTAAAAGGGTACTGTGGCCAAATGAAATTGGGAAACACTAGGGCTACGTCTACACTGGCATGATTTTCCGAAAATGCTTTTAACGGAAAAGCTTAAAAGCATTTTCAGAAAAGCACGTCTAGATTGGCAGGATGCTTTTCCGCAAAAGCACTTTTTGCAGAAAAGCGTCCACGGCCAATCTAGACGCGGTTTTCTGCAAAAAAGCCCCGATCGCCATTTTTACGATTGGGTCTTTTTTGCAGAAAACAGTACTGTGCTGTTTACAGTGGCCCTCTTGCGCAAATGATTTGCGCAGGAGGGCTTTTGCCCGAACGGGAGCAGCACAGTATTTCCCCAAGAATACTGACGATCTTACATGAGATCGTCAGTGTTCTTGCGGAAATTCAAACGGCCAGTGTAGACAGCCGGCAAGTTTTTCCGCAAATTTTGCGGAAAAACTTGCCAGTCTAGACACAGCCTAGAAGATTACCGTGAATTAGCGTATATAACCTGCACTCAAGTATAACCCGTGGCTTTTCCTGATTGTGTATAAAAAGTCTTAGATAACCCACGGGCGACTATAACCCATGGGTTCTATATGCTAATTCACGGTGATTGCACATACCAGCTGCCAGCGGGGGGAACGGAGAGCACAGCATAGGCATGCTGGCTGGCCTGCAGGAGGGGAGCTGCATTCGCCCCCAAGCTCTGCGCAGCCGCAGCCAGATACAACCCACCCTCCTCTGGGTGGGGGAATGGAGAGCACAATGCAGGCATGCTGGCCAGCCTGCGGGAGGGGAGCCACACTTGCCCTCAAACCCCGTGCAGCCGCAGCCAGGCGCAACCCACCCTCCTCCAGGCAGGGGAATGGAGAGCACAGCACAAGCTTGAGAGTAAAAATAAACGTGTATACCCCGCAGACATGTAGACCCTGCGGGGGGGGGGGGGAGGTTGTAAAAATGTGTATAACCCACGGTAATTTACGGTACATTAACAGAAAAAAACCTCCATTGAAAGAACATTATTTAGGTGCAAAGTCTAGCACTTGAAAGTCAGGAAATGCCAATTTTAGGATTGCCCATGCAACCTTAATTTGCCTTCTTTGTGCATATGTATGGTGACAGAGTTTTTAACTGATCACATTTTTCCTCTGCCTCATTCAGGGCACAAGTTGGGTGTCCAAGGAGAGAGAATTAAAGTTGCACAGGCAACGAACTTTCCATTACTTGACTTTGCAAGGTAAGTAACATTCTTGGGATTTGGGGGTGGTTGTTTTTTTTTTTGGTCTAATTATAACAGTTCATAAAACTATTTGAAGAAGGTGAACAGAATAGTTAACACTTTCCTGGTTACATTAAGGCTGTGTCTAGACTGGCAAGTTTTTCTGCAAAAGCAGGTGCTTTTGCGGAAAAACTTGCCAGCTGTCTACACTGGCCGCTTGAATTTCTGCAAGAACAGTGACTTTCTACTAACTGAAATCAGTGCTTCTTGCGGAAATACTATGCTGCTCCCATTCGGGCAAAAGTCTTTTGCGCAAAGCTTTTGTGCAAAAGGGCCAGTGTAGACAGCTCAGATTTGTTTTGCGGAAAAGCACGTCTAGATTGGCACGGATACTTTTCTGCAAAAGTGCTTTTGCGGATAAGCGTCCATACCAGTCTAGACGCTCTTTTCTGCAAATGCTTTTAATGGAAAACTTTTCCGTTAAAACCATTTGCGGAAAATCATGCCAGTCTAGATGTAGCCTAAGTGTAAGTGTAACCTAAGAGGGAACATCAGAGGAAATTGCTATGCTGTTTCCTTAAGACTACATTTATGCAACCAGTGAAGAGTCAATGGGAACAGGATTGGACCCTTTGTCCCTCTTTGTTCCAGGCAGCACTCACACACAATATACTACTAGTAGTGGTTTATCTGTGGTCAGATAGAGCAGGACTTCTGGGTTACATGCCAAGAAGAGTGAAGATTCACTGACCTCCAAATTCTAAAGCTTTTGATTCCCATGGGAGTGCCTCACTTCTCCTTTGCCATAGATCATCACTAATTTCTGATACTCTCATCACTGATACTTCAAGGCAGGGATACACCTCCATCTTCTCAACAAAACAGTGGTGAGAATTTTTTTACCATGAACAATAACAGTGTATGGTTCCCTACCCTCATTCTTGGAAATAATGGATGGAGAAAATCAGCAGTTCAAGTTCGTCAAAATTATAAGCAACTGAAATAGTATCTATAATGAAAAGTGCTTAGCAATCTAATTTACATGCATTGCTGGCAATTCACCTCCAGTACACAAAGGGCCATTTGTTTTTTATCCCATACGACTAAGGGACATACTCAAAACTCCAGTGATTTCTGTATGTGCCATTGCACCAATCCGGTTAAACGGATACATTGGTACAGCTTTGTGCCCTGGTTTCCATCTGTTTAAATCGCTCCTGTTAAATAACAGGCTTCCTAAACTGATATAATAGTGTCATCACCCGATCTCACTCCAGTGGTTTGCCCTGGCTCTCATGCTGGACCCCAGCTCCTACCTACAGCTAGGAGCTTGGCAGTGGCTTCCTTCTTAGGAAGAACATCCATTACCTGCATATGGTCATTTGAAATAATTCATTTCTGTGGAATTGAAAGGAGGCACCTTCTTAGAACACAAGCGTCTGAGGACTTCAGGCAAAACAAAAACACAAGAGCAGCCTGATACGTGGATAAATATATTAGTAAATAAATATATTTTTGAGCACATCACCATAGTCAAACATCTTTGTTTCCATCTTGGACATAAATATACAGATTTTCATATATATAAAAAACTATTCTTTTTGGTTTCTAAGATACCCAAAACACCCAAGAGCCTGCAGAACAGACTCAACAAAAACTAAAAGCCATGTTCACATTTCAAACGGATCTGAGCTTTACAACAGGAAGGAGCAGAGGGCCATTTGCATGAATGAGGCTACAGACTCGGGATGTAAAATCCTGGTTAATCAGTTAACTGGTTAAATGTTAGGTTTACATAATGTTTAACTGGTTAACCAACTAAGCAGGATCCAGGCAGGGGACTGCTCCAACCCGGCTGGAGCTGACCCCAGCCTGCGGGGCCCGGCTCCCAGCCCTGCGCTGAGGCTGGCTGCTGGCTCTCAGCCCCCACAAAGGTGCTGGGGCTGCTACCAGCTCCCAACCCCCACCAGAGCAACTCCTGTCCACGGTGTGCTTCCTGTGGGGCTGGAGCACCGTCTGTCCGCAGCAGGCCCCCTGTGGTAGGTGGGGAGCTGCTCCAGCCCCCCACCGGTTAACTGGTTAACCTTTCACATCCTACTATAGACATAGCTCTGGGAACTGTGCCCACTTTGGACTCCTTTCAGTGACTCTGGCTGTTCTAGGAAGAGGTTAGAACTCCGCTGCCTGTGTCTCTAGGAAAGTGAGGCTCAGCAATGAGTGATGCCCATTTGAGAAGCTCTGATTTGTACTTCTACTCCCAGCTGGGGCCATCACTCTCCTAGGGCAAGGAAAGGGACCATAAACACTGAGCTCCTGTCTTGGATGAATACTATAGCCATTCAAAGCCTCATCCTGGAGCTTCATCCTGGGTTCTGCTGAGTACCTGTCAGGCTCCTTGATGTGATATGTTCCTCTGGAGGTGCAAGTGTGCAGTACCTGCCAGGGTTACCTTTCATTGATTCTTACATGTTACCTCCCCTCTTATCTGACTAAGGCATCTAGTCCTCCTTTTGTTTACAGTGCTTTGGAATAGCTCTTTCTCTTCTTCCTATCTGATAACCTGTCTGGACAGAACTGCACCTCCTCCCCCAGCTAAACAACTCCCTAGATTTATTCTCTGTGCCCAGAGAGATCCTGAAGCCTTGAGAGGTTGGTTTTGTGAAAGGAAAGTAGCAGCATAAGGCCAGGAAATGAAAACACTTTTAAACGGGAGCTGCCCAATGCAACCAACCTAATACTGCAGTACAGAGCAGCCAGGGTCCTTTGCTACTGAGCACCTGTTCCACTGAGCTTGGGTCTTACACCAGACAGCATCCTCCTCAGGGAAAGGGATGATTCCTATTACACTGCAAACAAGAGGCATGGTCTTCAAGGTGTGGAGTGGGCTCAGTTCCTGCAACAATCACCAAAAATATCTTAAGATGCCTGAACTATCAGCTGGGATAGGACTCTACTGAGCATGTACATACCCAAATGCTTTCCCAGGGTGTGTCTCAGGAGATATTTCCCAGGAGATAACATAAGAACATAAGACCAGCCATACTGGGTCAGACCAAAGATCCATCTAGCCCAGTATCCTGTCTGATGACAGTGGCCAAAGCCAGATGCCCCGGATGATGATGGCAGTGGTCAGAATGAAGAAGGCAGGAGGATCTGCATGCTGGCTCATGGATTAAGAGGTTAGCCTCTCATTTCTCCATGATTCCCATGCTCTCCAGAAAGATGCTTAAAGAGGCTTTGAAACATGCACTGCAAGTGAGCTACTCAGCACCGTTACAGGTCTGGCCTTTATATCTACTCTGCTATGTAAGTGAGGAATTAAGTGATGAATGAGGAATCTGAGAACCGTTCCAGGTAACGTAATGGATTCTGAGAAGATTCTTAGCCCCAGCTCTTCCTTGAAATGCTGGCAGAATCCTGAATGTCCTTACTGCTCCTCCAGCTGGATCCTGCTGCAGACAAAAAATACAGTGTCCCAATCCTGGCCTCAGCTGAAGGGGAGTTAACTGCTGAGTGGCAGGGACCCTCAATTCCCATTGCAGTCCATGGAAACATCTTGCAGGGTCCAGACCTAAGAGAGCTCCTACAGTGTAAAAATAGAAGATCTTAAGTTTGAGAAATAAGAGTATGAAGGGTTAGTCAAATAGGCTGGCCAGGCTTTGACCTAAGTGAGGAAATGAAAAAGGCAGGAGCTATTTGGGTATATAATTTCATCTGTGCAACGTTTAGTCTTACAGGTCTGCCCATTTCCAAAACATTTCAAAAAGCCTCCAAATACCCACAGGGATATAATTGTGCCAAAATACCAGATTATGTCTACCCAGCAGGCTTCTCCAGAGAACGGACACTGGACACAGGGTTGGAATGAGTAAATCCATGCTCCCAGCATGTCTTCTGATCAGTGTGTGCTGTCCATGCCTTCAAAGGCGAGAGGCATGCTGATTTTGTGTAACCACAATTTGGTAGAGGAGGTAGGAGGGGGCCTCATGGAAGTGACCAGCACATTTTGCTTGTCAGTGCAGGGCATACTGGGACTGTTACTACAATGCCTGCTCAGAGATCCAGGAAATAAGTCACTAGTTCCAGTTCTTGTTCATTTCCTGAATGGCTTGTCCTCTCTGGCGTATGCAGATGAGTTCATCTTTCATTAAACTGAATGTTCATACACATCTTGGATCTCCTCCTTGGACCCTGCATTCAAGAAAGAAAATTTAAGTCAGAAGTATCCCTGCCTCCAGGGCCCAATTCCAGTGATAATACCGAGAACATCACATGTCCCCTGGTTTTTGCCAGCACATTCTGTCCCATGTGCACAGTCAGTCTAACTTTCACAGGCAATGAACAGTCCAAAATACAACTAAGGTGGAATGGCTCATTTTGGTTGTACCTATTTCTGGAGGTTTCATTGCAGGACAATCTTTAATTAAACATTAATCTTTAATTCCTGGAGACTCCAGGAGAATCCTGAAGGGCTGGTGACCCTAAGGTAAAATTGAAAACAAGACTTTTAAGCACCAGGTTCGTTCAGACCTTTCTGAAAGCCTTTGCTGTGGATGTGACTGTCCAGGCTTTACGGCAGCACTAAAAGGGTTTCTGTTGGTGGCGTTTTAAGGAGACAGAGTTTGTTTTAATTTGAGGAAAATACATGGAGCTGTTTTTGAATGAACAGTGATTGAGAATAACAATTATTTGTATCTCCAGAGTGCCACTGACCATACCCTCTATGCCCTGGGCTGGACAGCAGAGGAAACTCAACCACAGTACAAGAAGCAACACACATTCTGTGGGTGTGGGTGCATGCAGGTGTGTTGTGTGCTGACAATGTAGTGGGAGAAAGCTAATGAAAAGTTGTGTAATTGTTTCTGAGTGGACAACAAAACTAAGACCCAGCAGAGGCAGAGTTTGAGCATGAAATTAAGGCCTCGGTGCTCTGCTGAAGTCAGTGTGTGCCCTTTGCTCTCTGAATTAGCCAGCTACTGCATAGTTTACACAGACATGTGCCTCTGGTCTGCTCACAGACTATTTGCCAGGATTATTGCTTCAAATATTCACAATTGCTGCTGTGTGGGTAGGCACATAGATCACACAGGATTGTTTCTCCTCCTCACTGGTGACTCGCAAATCCAGAATATGCTCCCACAATGGATACACAAGTATATCCAGAACAAATGCACATCTAGATGAGGCTTTCCAACATTCTCCTTACCCCAAATGTATTGAGAATGAAGGGAAACAATTGCTTGTCTGAATTCTGTGAGGAGCATATACAAAAGGATGCAAAACCTATCAGCAAATTCAGTGTCTGCAAATGTAAGACCAGCAGGCAGAACCAAACCTGGGATCTCTGGAGCTTAGTGCATGAGCCTCTACTTGTGAGCTAAAAGCCAGCTGGGCTTTCAGCGTCAGCAGATAGGCCTGCAACAATACTGAGACGAGTGTGGGCTACACAAATAATTCACTGCTTTAGAAATCGGACCAGATCAGAAATACAGACAGAAACCAAGCAAATCATCTTAGCTTGGAAAAAGCAGCAATTAGATTTGGAGAAATTACCCTAAAACAGTTTCAAGGCAAAAGGAGTGCTCTGTGTCTACATCTAGCTCAGCAGATAACTTATGAGGTGCTAGTAGGTACTGCTCAAGAATATGCAGCACTGTTCCTGGGTTTTGCTGGACCAGCCTCTGCGCACTGCTGATTGGTTCTTGTGTGCAACATGGAGTCAGAGATTTTTACTTATCAAATTCTACTTTGTAGCTGACCAGCAGCCCTGACTCACTTTGGCAATGACCATGAGCATTCCACTCTGGTCTGCAGTGCCAGTGCATGAGGCTGTCTGTGAAGCAGACATGGCCTCATGGACAAAAGCTGAAGCAGCTGCAAGGCTAAAATCCCACTCGTGTCCCTCCAGGAAACTGAAGTGTGTACACACACAGTCCAGCTTCACTGGAAATCACTGAAACACTGTAAGTGCTTCTGCTTTGGTCAGAATCGAGTGACAAACTGTAGCTTTTAAGAGTGGTGGACAATGTAATGATCTATGGAAACAGGCAGCTCCAGACTGTAACAGGAGCAAATAATCAATATAAAAAGGTCTTGGATTCCTTCCTGGAGAATATCATTGGAAATCAGCCCCAAGATGAGACTGCTACATGCACCACACAGAGTAGCAGTTCCTGTGAAAAAAGAACTTAAAAACCAGCTTGACAACTTTGTGGAAAGGGGAGGCTAAAAGAAAGTCAGAAGGTCTGACAGACAGGCCAGCAGTCTAGTAGCTATTTAAACATTAGATAAACTCTGGTGTTCACCCCCATGTCCCTAAGTGAAGCTCGGAAACACTCCCAGGCTGTGTCTACACTGGGCCACTTATTCCGGAAAAGCAGCCGCTTTTCCGGAATAAGCTGCCAGCTGTCTACACTGGCCCCTTGAATTTCCGGAAAAGCACTGACGATTTACTGTAAGAAATCAGCTGCTTTTCCGGAAATACTATGCTGCTCCCGCTCAGGCAAAAGTTCATTTTCCGGAAAACTGTTCCGGAAAAGGGCCAGTGTAGACAGCACAGTAGTCTTTTCCGCAAAAAAGCCCCGATCGCGAAAATGACGATTGGGGCTTTTTTGCGGAAAAGCGCGTCTACATTGGCCACGGATGCTTTTCTGGAAAAAGGGCTTTTCCGGAAAAGCATCCTGCCAATGTAGACGCTCTTTTTCCGGAAATACTTATAATGGAAAACTGTTCCGTTTTAAGCATTTCCGGAAAAGGGTGCCAGTGTAGACATAGACCCACTGTACTTTCCTACTCAAGGGCTCCTGCTCAGCCTCACAATGGTGTTTGCTGGCCCAGAATTACTTATCTACCAGGTAGGACTGCTCCATGAATCCCAGCCACAAACTAACATGAGGATTCACCATATCTATCATCCTGCCGTTGGCTTTGAGCAGCTCATTGCCCTCCCCATGCCACCAGTTGTAGCAGTAGCTGCTGATGTTCTGCAGACAAATGGCTATGTCTAGACTGCAGGCTTCTCTCGGAAGAACCTTTTTTTGGAAGAGATCTTCTGAAAAAACCTCTTCCAAAAGAGCGCGTCCACACACAAAAGCGCATCGAAAAAGCGATCTGCTTTTTCGAAAGATAGCGTCCACACTGAATGGACACTATCTCGCATGTAAGCAGTGATTACTAGGGATGGAGTGGCCACCAGGGCACCTGTGCTTTTTCCTCTTTCCTCTTTTTTTCAAAGAACTCCCTGTTCCTCATCTACATACGTCTTTTTCCTAAAAGAGCGCTCTCAGAAAAAGGCTTCTTCCTCATAGAAAGAGGATTACCAACGCTGGAAAACCCCCTCTGTTTTTTTGATTTCCTTTCAGAAGAACGCAATTGCAGTGTGGATGTAACCCGGGTTTTGTTGGAAAAACAGCTGTTTTTCTGACACAACTCTGTACTGTAGACATACCCTGGGGCTGCGTCTAGACTGGCATGATTTTCCACAAATGCTTTTAATGGAAAAGTTTTCCGTTAAAAGCATTTGCGGAAAAGAGCGTCTAGATTGGCACAGATGCTTTTCCGCGAAAGCACTTTTTGCGGAAAAGTGTCCGTGCCAATCTAGATGTGCTTTTCCACAAAAAAGCCCCGATCGCCATTTTTGCGATCGAGGCTTTTTTGCGCAAAACAAATCTGAGCTGTCTACACTGGCCCTTTTGCGCAAAAGCTTTGCGCAAAAGGACTTTTGCCTGAACGGGAGCAGCATAGTATTTCCACAAGCAGCACTGATTTTAGACAGTAGGAAGTCAGTGTTCTTGCAGAAATTCAAGCAGCCAGTGTAGACAGCTGGCAAGTTTTTCCGCAAAAGCAAAACTTGCCAGTCTAGACACAGCCAGAGAGAATCCTGTGGTGGGGTTAGCAGTGCTCATGAGAATTGTGCTGAATGGTGCAGGGTGCTTGCTTCTGCCAGAGAGCTGTCAGAGACTAAAAAGTGATCTGCATAATGGCAAGAAAATTGTGAGATGGAAGAAGCATTCTGTATTGGAGAGAGTGGGATTGTGGGAACTTGAGCCCTTTTTCCTAGAAACCCCTGGATGACTTGCTGGTATCGCAGAAACTACTGTGCAAGTGTGCCACATGGCACTACATCAGATGGCAAAGTGGGGCATGCTGGGATACCTATGTACCTGGTGAGTACATACAGCACTGATGCGAGCAGCCGAGTGTGCACACATCCAAGTGCAATACAAATGTCAGTAGCTCTATGCAAACATAATTTATGTTGGCCAAACTTTGTAGCATAGACACAGCCTAAGAGTGTGTGTCTATCAAGTACAGTCACAACTGACACACATCAATTGGGCAAAGTGTGAGCCTTTTATTAATAAAATGAATGTGTCCCCAGAGAGAATCCACAAAGCAACTTCTGCACAATTGAATTAATTAAGGAAGGAGGAATATAATTTATAGGCTCACAGAGTTTAAGGCCAGAAAGACAATTATATCATATGTGTAACTCAGACCAAAGAATTTCACACTGTTACCCCTGTCTTGAGCTCACTAACTTGTATCTGGCTGAAGCGGCTCTTCTAGAAACACATCCAGTCTTGATTTGAAGACACACACAAAAAGAGAGAATCCACCAACCAGGCAGTTTTTCCCAAAGGTTAATCACAATCACTGTTAAATAGTACACTTTATTTTAATTTGAATTTGTCTGGAAAATGCTGCCAGCTGATAAAGCCAGACAAAGGGATTTATTAATCATATATGCTATTAATCAGAGGCATATTACTGTAATGTCTGAACTACCAAAAAACATCCATCCTTAGCTGTTGTCGATAGCTTGGGGCAATGTGTGGTGTATATAAGTGAGCACACACACACGCTGTCTCTCATTCTGTCTCTTTCTCTCTCTCTCTGAACCCTGAATTGTACAACCTGCTGTGTGCATGTTTGCTAAAAGCAGAGGTAACTAATAACTTACCCTGATTCTGTTGCAGAGTTTGGCAGTGGAGGTGAAGACTCGTATGCTCTTCCATGGTGCCTGTCCCTGAGAAATCAGCTGGATACATGGCTTTCCCCTCCCATTCTGGTAGATCCTTGTCCTGCTGCTGAGACTCCAAATTGGCAGGTGGGACTAGGCACTTCCAGACCACCTGAGAGCCTGAGCAATAGGGCAAAGGGGCAGTTGGCAGCAGTGGCTGCCCTTCTGGGAAGCAGCAATAGCCAGGAGAGTGGCCATAGTGAACGTGAACATTGCAGTCCTTGTGCACGTCTGAGTGCTCGGGAAGGTGAGCCAGGGCAGGCTCCAGGCGGCCCTTCCGTTTCCTTCGGTGGTGCCGGCTTTGTAAGCCATGTCTGCGTGACAGTGGGAAGGGCCATGGATCAGCAGCTCCAGCTTGCCGACTGGCCACCCAGCTGAAGTCAGACCCGTCTGCAGAAGAGGAGAGGTGCTCTGAGAGGTCGGGTCCCTGACGCACACAGCCTGACAGGAGTACATCCTGGGACCCTGGCTGCTGGCAGTGATGCGTTTTCTCAGTCCTCTTTTGTGTCTGGGCACTGTGCACACCCCCAGAAAAGCGGGGCTTATGCGGGCTGGGCTCCTGGCTTGATTTCACAGGCCCACACTCCAGGTCCTTCCTGTAGTGATGGTGCCTGTGGTGGTGATAATGCACATGTCTCAGTACCTGACTCTTGTCTAATGCAGGGCTGCTGATCTCCTTCAAGTCCAAAGACCTGGGCCTTGGCTCCCCTGGAGGCTGCAGCTGCTCCCGGCCATTGTCGGCGTTGCTACAGTACACCCAGGGGTCGTAGTCACTGCTCAGGGAGCTGCGGAAGGTGGAACAGCTGCCATGGATGCCTTGCAGGCTGACATCTGTGCAATTCAACATGGAATCGCTGGAGGAAGCACGACAGGGTCCGGAGCTGGAGTCACTGCCAGGCCCATCAGCCAGGTAGCCGCTGGGCTCTGTGAGATAGCTCTCTCCAGAGCCACTGCTGCTGTGTTGCCTCCCATGACTGGCTCCCCGGCGAGGAGGGGCCGCATGGTGGTGCCTTGCTTCTCCCACAGTCCTGAATCCCAGGCAACGGGCCTGGGGCGGAAGGGGGCAGGTCCTGTGAGAAGATGGCATCTGCCCATATGCTGGAGATTTTCGGTACTGCTCGTGCCCCAGGCCTGGGGCTAGAGAGGGCTGGCGGCTGCATGTGGCCAGGGAGCCCAGCGGCCTGTATGGCGCATAGTGCATGGTGCAGAAATCCAGCTGGGAGAGCTCTGGGGAATGAAAGAAGGGATTGCCCTGGGGAAGCGGGGGAGCAAAGTTTCTGAGCTGCCTCTGGGAATGGGCCTCTGGGAGGTGATACAGGGCATGTCCTGGGTGTTGCCGGAAGAGGTGAAGCCGCTGCCCAGGTGCCAGACCCGGGGGATTCTGCCTGGAATGCACAGGCTGGGCAAAGGCAGACCCCTCTAGAGAGACCAAAAAGGCTTATTCACTACAGGTCTACATCCCATCCCGGAGAACCTCGGCAACCCCGCCCACTCACCCACAGCCAGGCAACTAATCCCCAGAGCCCACCTCCACTCACTCAATGCCTGGCAACACCTCCCCAGAACTCCATCCACCTACCTACTGCCTGACAACCCCTCCCCAGCACCCCGCCCACTCACTCAGTAACCCAGCAACCCCTCCCCAGAGCCCACCTCCACTTACCCATTGCCTGGCAACCCCTCCCCCAACTCACCCAATGCCTGGCAACACCTCCCCAGAACTCCACTCACCTACCCACTGCTTGGCAGCACCTCTCTAGAACTCCACCCACTCACCCATTGCCTGGCAACCCCTTCCTGGTGCCTGCTTCACACTCCCAGAACCTGGGGCCTGGTAACATCTGCCATGATCCTCCTCCCTTCTGTGCCTGATACCCAAACATTCCTTGTCTCCACCAACACCTGGGGATGCCTTTTCTGCTTGCCACACAGCCTGGTGAGCCCTTCCTAACCCAGCACCTTTCCACACTTTAGGAGAGCTGCACAGCACTCACTGTACACAGGGCTTCTAGACACACACAGGGGTGGGTGCAAGAAAACTGTTCAGTGGTGGTTCACAACCATACATATCTCCCCTACACAAATTCCCCTGCATGCACACCACAACCCTTCTCCCCAATACACAGTGCAAACTCCCTCCCTCCAAACACACAGCCCAATGTGCACCCACATATGCACACCACAAAGAAGAGTCTTGCACCTGAGCACAGGTGAGGGCACCTAACTGTACAGCTATCTCAGAGGCAAGGCCGTCTTTATGGCTGCACTCTGGTGCAATGCACTCCCTCCCCACAGGAGGGTTGGATGCAGCATGAGCTCTAATTCTTTCTGCTATCACAAGGAGTAGTCCCAGCGATTCCCTGATTGCTTTGATTCTCTGCAGGTTCAGGGCCAGCGTATGCCGAACATCAAGGAAGTGAATGTTCCTCACCCCACAACCCCCATCTCACCACACACATAACATCGCATACACTAACACTCCAGACACCCCACCCCCACCCCACAAACCTCACCCACACATCACAGCTCTTTCTGGGAGGTGCCTTCCATGGGCAAGTGGCCCCTGTTGGAGCCCTACCGATGATGTTGAACATGCAGAGCGGGCAGGTGTGGTGCTGCTGCAGCCAGGGGTCGACACACTCTCTGTGGAACTCATGGGAACAGGAAATAATCCGCAGCTCCTAGACAGACACAGAGGGGGTGTGAGTCCCGAGAGGGAGTTGGACGGGAGTGGGGAGGCGTCTCTCTCCCTGCTCCAGAGATCAGCCCTGATACCCCATGCTGGGTGCTCCCCAGTATAAAACCAGGCTGTCGAAGTGAGTCCAATGCTGTGAGCTCCCTCTGTGCATACCAGCTGGCGGGGTCCACATGGTGCCACACACTGCACAGGCCTCTGAAGGAATGCCCTGTCAGCAGCCCTCTGACACCAGGGGCTCCAAGGAAAGCCCCCATGTTGGGGGCAGCTGACGCGGTGCCTGGGGAGAGGCATTGCTCAGGGAATCCATTAGAGCTTCCCCCACACCTCAAACTCTCCCTGCAAATGTCCTGCCGTCACCTGCTCCCAGAAAGATACAACTGATCCATAGATTCCATCCAAGGGGACCACTGTGATCATCCAGTCTCACCCCCTATATAACGCAGGCTCAAAATAATCCTTAGAGCAGAGCTTTGAGATCTCACCCCACCTCGATACAGAAGTCGTCAGGGATGGAGAATCCACCCCTGATCTGGGTAAGTTGTTGCTGTCACTGTTAAAATATGCGTCTGGTTTCCAGGCTGTGTGTGTCTAACTTCAGCTACCAGCCCCTGGGCGTTAGACTTTTCGCTGCTAGAGGGAAGAGACCTGCATCAAATAGCTGTTCCCTGTGATCAAATCACCCCTTAACTGGCCCTGTGCCAGTGCTAGGTCTGATGGGTTCCAGTGGCAGTGTGGTACCTACAGGTGACAGGCCAGGACACCTGGACAGCAGCCTCGACAGGTGGTGTCAGGACAATGTTTTTGGCTTTAGGCTCACTTGAGCATCCCAGAACAGCCTGGGGCAGATCCCCAAAGGACCAAGGCCCAGATTCCTAAAGAGAGTTGGGCACCTAACTCCTATTGGTGTCCATGAGAGCTGGATGCATAAATCTGTGAGGCTCTGGGCTTAAAGCCTTCACAGGCCCCTTCTCCCCTGCTGGTCCACTGGGCAACAGGGCGATGAGGAGGCAGGCTTACTCCAAAGCACAGGGCCAAGAAATGCCCTGCCCCACAAAGCACTCTGCTCCTGCCATATTCAGAGCCCCTTGTTCAGCCATCAGCCCCCTCCAACAGCCCGTCTGCCCCAAGAGTTCACATGCTGCCTACCTGGCCCTCGCTGAACTCCTCCAGACAGATAGCGCAGATGGGAGCTGAGCTGCAGCTGCTGGCTGAATCCCTGAAGGCGGCCTGTCGGCACTGCCACTGGTATTTCCGGGTGGCCAGTTGGCTGATTGCCTGCAGGGTCTGCTGCTGCAAGGAGTCCTGGGAGAAAGGCAAAAGAGCTGAACTGTAGAATCACAGAGCTGGAAAAGACCGTAGAAGGCCATCAAGTCCAGCCCCCTGCCCAAGGCAGGACCAATCCCAATTAAGTGGCCAGCCCTCCAAACATGCCTGCTGCCAAGCACCCATTGTCTTTAGTTGGGTTGGAAATTCAGGCTTTAGCCTGTCTGGGACTCAGCTCTATAATGGGGACAATACTACTCCCCTATGGGAAGGAATTTGAAGTCTGCGGGGGGAAGGCCTTATATCAGTGTGCAGTGCTGTTGCAATACTTGTATTGGTGGAAAGGGGCTTGTTAGGCACATAAATATAGCAACCACAATTTCCACCAGCAGTGCCGCATTCTTACCTGTGTCCTGTTCCAGTGACACTTGGTGCGAACGACAAAAATCAGAATGATCATGATGACAGTGCTCAGAACTGTGAGAAGAATCCACACGTCATAGTCTGGCTGTTGGAGAGACAGACGATCTGTTACCCTGGTGGCTGTGCCTGGTAGGAATAAGACCTGATCTCTTCCAGAGCATGACCCTTCAGACACCTGAGGCGTTCCCCCACCCCTGCTCTTCACCAGTGCAGGCTTGAGCCATTCTTGCGCCCCAGGTAGTGGGTGCACGGCGCATGCACAGCCCCCGCCCCCTGAGTGTGCGCCACCCCTTACAGCTGCGATAAGGTGCCCCCCATAGGTTGGCCCCCCTGGACAACTGCCCAGCTAGCCCCCACCCCTTAATCTGGTCCTGCTCTTCACAGAGAAAAGAAACCAGGCTCAGGTCTCTCCAAATTCAGCCAGCCCCTCTCAGGGTCTCAGCTTCCTCCACAGACCAAAGGACCTTCACGTGGTACCAGAGAAAGAAATCTGCTTAGATGACTTGGGAGGTTTCAGAGGGGAAATTACCAAGGGGTCACAGGGGCTTTACACCTTCCCTAGCCATGGACAGTCTAAGCCGCTGGGAGGAAGAAGGGCTCCACTTGGCTCTTGCAGTGAGCCAGATGTTACCTGGGAAGATTGGGTTCTAGGGAAGTAAGGTTTGACCCAGAGTGGGAAGAAGGAGGCAGGTGTGACGTGTTCCTCACCCACGCTGGCTGCTCTTTAACCTCAATCTTCACATGTGCCTCTCGATTCTTGTTCACAACGCCCATGAGAAGTTCTGCATCGTGGCCCCAGATCAGAACCACAGGCTGACTCAGGCCCCTGGGTTTCCTCAGCTGCAAAGAAACAAGCTTGGTCTTGAGATGGGCTGGAGCACAGCTTGAGACATGGGTGTGATGGAGACGTATCAATATCCAGCGATCCACTACGCCCCTAGGACAAGGGCCGCAGCCACTGCCATCCTGGTCCACTAGTGTACTGTGTTCTCTAGCACCCGGACCCTCTGGGCTGCTGCCCAGAACCCATGTCATAGTACGCCTATTACTGCCTTTCTGCTCCTCAGTCTGCACCACATGGAAGCACTCCGTCCCCTCCAGGCCAGCTCCCCGCCCTGCCCCTTTCCCATCAATACGTACGACTCTTGCTTTCCTCTTTCAAACCCTTTCCCAGAACCCAGAGGCTTCATCTCAGGGAGGTGATGCTTTAGAACCCTTGCAAAAGAATAAGCACCCAGGCGTGACACTTTACCCACCCGTCTCCTGCCCCACGCGACGTCTGTCTCAGCTGTAAGCTGTTTGCTGCAGGGCCTTTTGGGCACCTTCTGGGAAAGTGCCTGGTGCAATGTGGGACTAAGGAATGAACGAATGAATGGGGACTGTGCACTCCAACTGTGCACTCAGAAAAGCAATGGGGACTGTGTCCACAATCAGCACCACCTCCCTTTGTGTGCAAAGATATTGACACCCTAATCCAGGCACAGCCTCTAGCCCAAAGAGCAGCTTTCTCCTCATCACCTACATTCGGGGCAATCGTTATTTGCCCTGCATTTCCCTAACTAATATTGCCTGCCCAGTGGCCTCATCAGCAAGCATTGAGGCACTTCCTCCGGGGCTGTTTTAGTGCAGTGGACTTTAATTTTCAGTGTACGTGGGAAAGGGCCCAATGTTCTCTCTAAAGCCACGTGTCCTTTTAGCCAACAGCCACATTATTTCATAGTCACTTCCCAAGATTCTAGCGCCCAGGAAAATAGAGCCGACTCACAGCTCTCGAGCACAGCTCCTGCTCTGCTGAGCAGTCCTGTAGCTGGGTAACAGCTTGACTGGAGGCCAAACGCTCGCGTCACCCACTCATACAAAAATAACCGCTGGTCTACACAGGTCTGAGGCCAGCTCCGCTCCACCATGCTGCCCCCCCGGGTGGGAAGAAGCAGGTTCCTTTGCATGAGAGCAGCACAGCTTATCATCAGCAAAGAAAAGAGCCAGAGTTCAGAAGTCTGCCTGGGTTAATTCTGAACACAGCAATTGGCCCCACATTCACCATCTCCCCAGTGTCTCTCTACTAACCATGCTCTTTCTCTAAGCCCCGGGGCTACCTCCTTGTGCCCTGCATTTCTGTAGGGATCAGATGGCCCCCCTAATTTCTCCCTAAGGAATCAGTGTTCATCAGTGCCCCTGTGAATAGGGAGTGTGGCAGATGTTGGACCAGTTGTGTTATTCTATATGGCTCTGCTCCCCCAAGGGGAACGGGCAGAGGAGCCGACAGGCAAGGTGGGGGGCAGCTCTGTGTTTCCAGAAGGGGTGGTCTCAGGCTCCATTGGTGATCAAAGCGCCTGCGGTGCCGGGCCCTGGGGCAACTATCCCCTTTGCCCACCCCCATCAGTGAGCCTGGTAATAGGTCAGCTGGTAGCATTAGGACTGCTCTTGGCAAATTTGGCACCAGAACAGTCCCCACTGTGGCTGCACAGAGCGGGTATTATGCACCCAAATGCCTGCATGGGCCCTGAGCTGAGCAACAGCGCTAGCCCGCTCGGGAAAGCCTGGGTGCAAACAGGTCTCTGTGTGTGAGAGAGCTGGGAAAAGGCTCTCTTCCTGGTATGAAGAGAGGAGCCAACCTGCTCACACACACCCCGCCTCAGTCCCAGCTGGGTGCCCGGCAGAGAGCCTGGCCTGGGGGGGACACACGTCAGGACAGGAGGGGATCAGTGGCCTTGGTACCTGGTCAGCAGCACTTTCATCGTCTGTGATGTCGAAGAGGATGGCACGAGCCCCCCGCTCCCCTGCCAGCTTTGCCTGTCGAAAAAGAGACAAGAGGTGGAGTGGCTGCTCCACACAACCAGGGCCAGAGCTTGGGAGCTGAAGTCAGAAAAGTCCTTCTAGAAACAAGACCTGATATTGTAACAAGGAAGCAATGAGCCAGTGGAGCAGCTGCCCAGGCACAGGGGAGCCACGATCCCTGGGAGATTGAGATCGGGTGTCCCCAGAAGACAATCAGCAGCCTCCAAACCTACGACTGTTACCACAGGAGATTGTACAGCGTGTGGCTATAGCAGGATCTCCCAGAGAATTTGCTTCCCAGCCACAGGAGATGGACTGAGAGCTCAGCTGGAGGCAGTGTGCTAAAAGCAGCGGTGTAGCTAGGCTTGCATGGACGGCAGCTAGGGCTAGCTGTCTGGGCAAGTCTGTCCCCCGGCAGCGAGCTGAGCTGCTACCCTCAATCACACCCATAGGCTACGTCTACACTGGCATGATTTTCCAAAAATGCTTTTAACAGAAAAGGTTTTCCGTTAAAAGTATTTCTGGAAAAGCGCGTCTAGATTGGCAGGACGCTTTTCCGGAAAAGCACTTTTTCCGGAAAAGCGTCCGTGGCCAATCTAGACACGCTTTTCTGTCATTTTTGCAATCGGGGCTTTTTTGTGGAAAACACTACTGTGCTGTCTACACTGGTCCTTTTCTGGAACAGTTTTCCGGAAAAAGACTTTTGCCCGAACGGGAGCAGCATAGTTTTTCCAGAAAAGCACTGATGATTTTACATTAGATCGTCAGTGCTTTTCCGGAAATTCATGCGGCCAGTGTAGACAGCTGGCAAGTTTTTCCAGAAAAGCGGCTGATTTTCTGGAATAACTTGCCAGTGTAGACACAGCCACTGTGTTTATATGCTGAGCTCGCATGTGTCTGTCTGCTGCCCTGGGACACACACACGCAGCTGCAGTGGAGACATGCCCAGGACTACATTCACCTGTTTTATGTAAGACTCCTTCATGCTCATTCACAAGTTTGTGTCAACACACGAAGGTACCATTATACTATTGTACACACTGTCCAATGTGCGCACAATTATACACACATGAACACACTCGACACAGCAAGTCTGCAAACACATGCGAAACCCACGTCCCTGTAACCAGACATGGTCATGTTTACTTATCCGTGCACACTCATGTTTAATACTTATAACCAAAGAGCCAAAAGAAGGGAGGCAGGATGGTGCAGTGGCTAGGGCACTAGCCCAGGCCCTAAGTTCAAATCCCAGCTCTATCAGAGTCCATGTGTGTTCTTTGGGCAAATCACCTATCTGCTCTGTGCCTTAGTACCTAGGCATGCACCCGGATGCAGTTCTTCTCGGCTTTACATTTTCCTCATCAGCATTTCTAAGCTGATTTTATATTTTAAATGGGCTCTTCAGCCTTCCTAGAGGAATCACTCCAGATGACGACCTACGGAACACACTGACACACAGACGTTAGTTTCCATCAATCAGAGCAGTGTAGTATGTTCATGACAAAGTTCATTGCTTTCAGAAAAAGGGAACACGAATTTATTTTGTGCGATCTCCATAGCAACAGACAAGTTTATGACATTTCACCATATGTTTATATGAGAAATAGGCTTCCAAAGACTTTAGGCATAACAAAGGATTTTATATCTTAAACGATCAAATAGAAGTTAAGAAACAGAAACTCGTTTGTCCATCTATCTTGGGGGGCGGGAACCTCAGGCCCTGGCCCGGATGCAGCCTCTGGCTTGCCTGGATCTGGCCCCTGAGGCTTAGGGCCCCCCTGCATTGGGGAGCCCATGCTGGTGCTCCAACCCTCCTCTTGCCTCACTGCAGGGCTGGAGCATCCAAAATCTACTAGTCTGGGCCCCCCAAGGCTCTGGTGCATGAGAGGAATTTGGAGAGGGTCTTTCTCCTCAGTCAGGGGCCACATCAGTGAGGGGTTTTTTTTTTTTTGTTTTTTGCTTCTCACTTCACTTGTGTGCAGCCTCCAACTGATTTTTCTGTGAGTCAGTGGCCCCCAACCCAAATAAGTTTCCACACCCTCAAGCTAGCAGAAAGAAAAGGAATGTTTTCCCTTTAAGGGATCTCTTCAACAGGGGCTTGAAAGGAGAAAAATTACAGAAGGAGGGATGGAAAAGACAAGAGGAAGACTTTGGAAATAAGTTTTTGTACTATAGAAGTTACTAACACGGCTGCATCTTTATCACTATTTCAGAGAAAGGGAATCTTTTAAAGACTTGATTTAAAAGCTCTATGTCTGAAGAGCCAAGTGTTTAAGGCTAACACTGAATACTCAGAGTGTGCGTCTAAAAATCTATGCCAGGCTTTTTAGAGATGGGGTTTTACAATCTTCAGCAACAGACTAATGAAAATATTTAAAGCACATTTTAGACTAAGGTCCTGCAGATGTATTACAGTTCTGCCCAACTATTTGGGTCAGTACATGCAAAAAGGCACAGGATATATCTCCAGGTTGGCACATGCCTGGGAAATGGCTTCATTACCAGTTACTGGCTCTTTCACAAGTTCAATGTTATGCTAATAGGTCTGGCAAGCTGGTAGGCTTTTCACTTTTAAGTTAATAGATCCACTTCCAGGAAGATTCACCAGGCTCTCAGGGTAGCAGCCTGCTGTAGGAGCCTTCAGGAAGGGTCAGAATAGGGATAGGAAGCAGGGAGAGGTAGAGCACTAAGACCCTGGGAAGGCATTGCCTTCCCTTGTCTCTTATGCGGGCCACCCATGACACTGGTGTTACTGTGTCCCATTGATTATCCTCATTCCACCATGTTTCTGCGATGCCTGTTATAACAATATCCTTCAATACGAGGCACCCTGGTTCCCCCATCGTATTATTTAAACCTCTAGTGTTTGTACACAAGCACTTCAAAAACCTGTCACCTTTTAGCTGTCAACCATTATGTGATGGGATTGGATGGGACTCTTTCATTTGACTGTTTCTGATCAGATCTTACCTGTATGTTATCATCTTCCAACCTCTCCTCCCTACACGAACATAGAGAATCTCCATTAATGGATCCTTTTTGAAGTGTTGTCTCTGGCCAAACCACATGCTTTCCTACACCTGTCAGCCTTCCCCCAGCCCCTAGTTTAAAAACTGCTCTATGGCCTTTTTCATTGTAAGTACTAGCAATTGGGTTCTATTTTGGTTTACGTGGATCCCATCCATCCTGCATGGGCTCCCCCTTTCCCAAAAGTTTCCCCAGTTCTTAATAAATCTAAACCCCTCCTTCCTAAGCCATTGTTCTCATCCATGCATTGAGACCCTGCAGTTGTGCCTGTCTATTACTGGCTCTGCACATGGAAATGGAAGCATCTCAGACAACACTGCCATTGAGGTTCTGGATTTCAATCTCTCACCTAGCAGCCTTAATTTGGCCTCCAGGACCTCTCTCCTCCTATGGCATTGGTACCTACATGTACCACAACCACTGGCTCCTCCCCAGCACTACACAGAATTCTCTCTAGGTGACTCAAGAGATCCACAATCTTCGCAGCACGCAGGCAAGTCACCATACAGTTCTCTGGGTCATCACAAACCCAGCTGTCTATGTTTCTAATGATCGAATCCCATGTTACTAACATCAGTCTCTTTCTGAGAACTGGAGTTCCCTCCCCGGAGAGGTAGCCTCAGTGCGAGAGGATACCATATCATCCTCTGGAAGAAGGTCCCAACTATGGGATCATTTCCCTCTGCTCCAGTTGGATGTTCTCCTTCCCTGAGACTTTCATCCTCAACTGCACAGGGGCTGTCTGACCGGGGGTGGGACCATTCTATGGTGTCCAGGAAAATCTCATCTCTATATATCTCTGCCTCCTTTAGGTCCTCCAGATGAGCCACCCTAGTCTCCAAAATCCGTACACGGTTTCTGAGGGCCAGGAGCTCCTTGCATAGGGCAGGGAATCATACATACTTCCCTGGGTGCAATAAACTCTGCTGCTGGGCTTCTGCCTGCCTCCTCTGTGTACTCCCAAAACTTGTTCCTTTATTGTTGTTTTGTTACCAGGGTTTGGGGGGGCGGGGTTGGCTTTCAATGTAAAGAATGTTCAGGGTATCTAGCCCCACACACACACACACACACACATGCACTCCCCCTCTACACTCCCTCACAAAAGCCTCCTATTTGCTAGCTCAGGCCTGGGTAAAATGCGGCCGGCCAAGCCACCAGATCCGGCCTGCGGAGGCAGCGGGGAGCCCCAAGCAGGCTCCCCAGCTTGGCCCACAGCCCCGTGCCCCTGCAGAAACGCAGCTGCAGGCCTCCATTTCCGTTTTAAAACTGGAGGAGAGGGGGGAAGTTTTAGGAGCCGCCCTGCCCCTAGCACATTCCCATTGGCCGGTTTCTGGCAGAAACCAGCCAATGGGAGCTGCTTGTTAGAACAACAGGCAGCTAAGAAGAATCACGTCCCCTCTCCTGGGCTCAGTTATTCATGATGCACATGGCCCGGCTGGCTGGCTGGCTGGGAACATTTTAAACTCTGCAGGCAGGTAGGCTAGTTTGGCAGCTGGCAATTAAGTCTCTTGGCCAAAGCCTGCTTCTGGCACCCCAGCCCTTTCCTGCCCCAGCTCTCTGCCCCTCCCCCCACTCAACATACCCAAACCCTCTGTCCCCCTCTTACACCCATATCCCCGCCCAGATCTGGCACCCCAATCCCCTGCCCCAGATCACAATCCCCTCCTACCCTGGGTCACATCCCAAACCCCTGCACTCCAGTCCCCTGCCCTAGGTGGCAGCCACCTGCTTCATCCCAACTGCCTCCCAAACTCCAGTCTCCTTCCTGCACCCCAGTTCCTTTCCCCAAGCTCCCTTCTGCACCCAGCCTCCATTCCAGACCCTGCATCTCCATTAATAGCATGGAGGAGTGTGGCCCTTGACCACTTTCCAAAATCTTGGAGTGGCCCCTCATCAAAAATTATTGCCCACCTCTGTGCTAGCTCCTCTGGTCACTTAGGAGCAGGTTCAGAAAAGCCCTGGCCATCCTGAGTAACCCATCCCTTGCCTAAGGGTGGATGGGTGCTAAAAGTCTCAAGGATGGAAGCCTCATTAAGAAACTATCAGCCTTGCCTAGCAGGTCACTAGGTTCAGCACATTCAGCCTGCACCGGGCCGGCCCCCTCCCCCCACAGCCTATTTCAGTCCAGTAGCAAGCACCCTGCATACACTACGACACCAAACTTCCCCCGGCGCAGGGGGGAGGGAGGGAGAACAAAGGGCAGAGCTGGGATGTTCTTACTCACCGGGGTGCTTTGATCGGCGCGTCCTTGGGAGAGCATGTGCAAGCAAGTATCTGCCAGAATGATTACAACAGGCTGCAGGATTACAGCGTGTGCCTCCAGCGGAGGCCAGAGGTCAGAGCCAGAGCTCCCCAGCTGGGAGATGAAAGGTAGCACACACCTGCCTGTGGCTGCCCTGAGGAAAGAGGCATTCTCCAATCCAGAAAGGGATGTTGCACAGGGAGTGCCTGTTCAACCCCTTTTCCTCCTGGCCAGGCACACACCAACCCCTCCCTTCTCTCCTGCCCCGCTGCTGGGGCTCCGAGCCAGAGGGCTGCTGCTCTGGAAAGCAGGGCTAGCAGCAAGGTTGGGAACTGAAGTGGCACATCAGAGGCCAGGGGATTAGGGATTACAGTTGCAGACTAAGGATCAGAGCAGGGTTCAGTAGAACCAGATTGAGAAACTGGGCGGTGCAGTAAGAGACTCAGAGCAGGCTCTGGCTCAGGGAACGGAATCATCAAAGGATCCTCCATGTTTGCCAGAACCTGAGGACAAACAGGACTTTCAGGTGGTAAAGTCCACTCCGCACGCCTGCTAGCAATCAGCTTTACAAGAGTTCTCGTCTGCTAAGGACAGAAGATGGAGGAAGCAGCAGCCAGAGTGAGGCAAAAGGTTCTTGGCAAATTGCTTTTCAGGCAAAGGTAAGTGTTGTGCAGAGGGATGTGAGCGAGTAGTCAAGTACCGGATAAGCAGGAGCTACACGACTAGCAAATTAATCACTACTTAACATCCCACCTTGTGCATTTGCTTGTTGTTCAAAATCGCTTGACAAATCTTTGCTGTAAACACTTAGGCCAACGGGCTTTGTGCAAATCACTGGCTGTACCAGATGGCTGCAGTGCTGGTGGTTTGTTAGCTGTGCCGGGCGATCGGTCCCATGCGCCACATTTCATTGTTGGGTTCCAAGTGGCCTGACTGTTAGTCCCTTTGGATGCAAATCCACACTGCAGGACTAGCCCGAGATTCCGGCTTTCTGCAGGCAGCCTTGGATCAAAGGCTCTCTCAGCATCACCCGAAAGAAACACGTAAGAACAACTGCAGACACCACTGTCGCAAAGGGGCAAAAGAATAGTGTGACTAATTCCTCACAGCATCTGTTCAACTCTTCAATTAAATCTCCCTGTGCATCTTAATCACCTTAGCTATTGATTTTCAGGTTTGGTGGCCTCTTTACTGGCAGGAATTCAGAGAAGAGCAGCAGAAGTGATCAGGTGGTGGGAAGGAGTGACTCACAGGACATTCCTGAAAGGGCTGACTGTGTAGAGCTCAGCCGAGTGGCAGCTAGAGTGGAGGTTATAACATGCTACATGGGGCTAGTCTCACCTTCATTTACATAGTGCTGCCATTACACCAAAGGAAACACTCCAACAGCATGAGCTGGCCCACACACCAAACCATCGCAGAGTAACAGGAGAGGTGGCCTCCAGGGCCCTGGGGCAGTCCTTGGTGGTGAACAGCATGACTCCTGGGGGACCCTCCAAATCCTGCTTGGACAGACTGAGCAAGCAGCAGCCACTCCAAGTACTGAGATTCTCCTTGTTCCTACTGAAGCCAGGAGGTGTTTCAGCCTTCCTACGAGACACTCGGTGCCTGGTGGCAAAGGAGTCACCGAAAGAGGCCAAGCAGGAAAGAAAAGGGGCAGCCACTCACCTGAGGGACAGAAAGGCGTAGCCACCCCTCTAACAGCTAAGAACAACATCACAGAAACTAATCATTGAAGACAAAGTAAAAACTATACGGCTATACGCATCAGAGGACTGCTGAGTAGTCCTGTTCTCCAGTGAAAGAGACTGTGGTACAGCCTCATGTGGGTAGGGGTGGCAGGATGGGGCCCACACTGGCTAAGAAAGAAGTGGCTCCACAGAGCCCCTTCCAGAAGGGGAACAGTCCCTTCTAATCTTGCAAAAGACACTAGTCAAAATAGGATGTCTCCACTCTGTAAGCTCCCTGGGCAGGCCCTTCGTTTCGCTCCCATGGAGAACACGCCTGCAATGCCGCACACAAATATGAAATACCAATAAACTCTAGATTGAAAAAGCTAAGAACACTGTCAAGGTCAGAAGCAGAACCACTGAATCTTCAAGAAAATGCTGCCACAACGCTTCCCTGTCCTGTCTTATCGCTGCCTCTTGCGTCATGCTGGATTCACAGATCTGACTGCCTGTAGAGCTAGGCCCTTCACATTGCACTGTCTGGGCCCAATGACTTGAGCTTGGCTGAAGCAGCTTCCAGACACCACCAAGAAAGAGAACCCACCACCCACCACTTCCTCTCCGCATTCCTTCCAGCAGGTAGTCGCCCTCGTGGTTAAGTATTTGTGCCTTATTTCCAATTTAGACTTTTCTGGCTTTAACGCCCACCCCCTGCGTCTTGCTCTGCCTTTACCTGCTAAGCAATCCCAGCGCCACCCTTCAAGACGGGCCACAGATCCCGTTTTCCTGGGGCTCTCGCCTCATTCAGTGCACGGACAAATGGTGCAAAACGGACGGATTAACATTTTGTGGGCTTGGTGCCAAACCTACTTGTGGCTCTCCGTGTAGTCATTATCGGCCCTTCCAAGTGTGGGCCTGGCGTGGCACTGCTAGAGGCTGCCCGGGACAGAGTCTCACAGGCATTTTTCATGTTGATCACACACATCTGCAGGACTGTAAGTACTGCTATACATGGCTTCCTCAGCCCCAGGTTTTCTCATTGAGCCGTCTACCCATGTGGGCTTACAGTGCCCACAGGGAGCACAAAAGCTTCAGATAAACAAACCGGAGCAGGCCAGTAGCAGCTGTCTCAGACTGGGCCCACCCCCACTTTGAGAAACACTGCTGCAGGTGCTCCTGGTCTCAGATCAATACAGTTCCACAGCCAACCACAACCCAATCAGTTCTGAAAAATCCCTACCCCCAACCCCAGAAGTGCAACAATTTTCAGTGTGCGTGACTGGAGAATATCTGGATCCACGCAGGAAGATTGTCCCACATAATGAGGAAAAGTTGAGGTGTCTCAACTTTTGTTGTTCTCTTGTTCCACTCTTTGTGTCCCAGTTTAAATGTGAGTGCCCCTGTTCCAAGCTGGAAGGCAGATGCTAGATTCCCTGCCTGGGTACGTCTGGGAAGGAAAAGCCCATCTCTAATTCCCTGGCTGCGGAAATAGAGACAAACCCTCCGGCGTGCCTGGTGTTGTACCTAGAGCTGCCCGGGCCCTCTAGCAGAGCCTGCCCTCCCTTACTTATCACGATACCCTCTCCTGGTGAAGTCCACACACCTCTCATGCTAGGCTGCAGACAGAAGTGCCCTGTCCACTCAGTCCACCCAATTCCTTCTCCGGGGCAGCCAGCTGAGATCACCAGCATTCCTAATCGAGCCTGGGGAAGGCTCCTGAGGGTGAGATCTGGGCCAAAGCTGCCTCCCGCCCCACCTCGTGCATACCTGTTCCCCACTCCCAGCCCCACCCCCTCCCAGCAGCCAGCTCTCCATTCACAGTAGGCTCACAGCTTCCCCCCCCCCGTTTCCTGTTGCTAGCAGCCAAGGGCATGCTGTGAAATGTAGTTCCTTCCCAGCTCCAGGGCCAGCTCTCTAGACAGAGAGCTGGCCAAGGAACTGCAGCTCCCAGGGTCCCACCATCAAAGGGGGCCAGGAAACAATGGGCCCAATGGTAAATCTGCCCCTGGTGCCACAGCTGAGCCCCCACCTGACAGTGCGAATTGTGGCCCTGGTGGCTGATGCCTGCTGAGCACCGGTGGCGGATGGGGGAGCAGCCCCCAGCATGTGCGGAAGGGCAGCCGTGGGGTGGGCAGGCTGGGGATAGGAGCAGGAGTTTCTTGTGACAAAGCTGGCTTGCTCCAAAGCACCCAGGCGTCAACACTGCCCCGGTTACAAGGCTGCCCAGTTCTAAGTGCTGTGAAATCTGGATATCAGGGCCAGCTGAGCCCACGTCTGCAGGGACAGAGACTGGCTCAGAGCCCCTCCGATGAGAACAGAACCTGGCTCTGTCCTGCTGAGGGGACAGCCGCGTCGCCTGCAAACCCCGTTCTTTCCGCCTGTCCTGCTGGGGCAGCGCAGGCGTGTCCGTACCAAGCGTCAAGGCACTTACCTTGTTGGCCAGTGACAGGCAGGGGTGGAGATCTCGATCCGGCCGCTCGAGTTTGACAATGGTGACGAATCCGGAGCCGGTGTGCTCGTCCTCACTGGTGTTGCACAGAGACAGCGGGTGGAACTGTGGGCACAAAGCAGGGGGGCTCAGATCTCAGGAGCACCAGGGGCCTCTTAGTTTATTTTGAACACTGCATCCTCCTGCCAGCGCCTCAGCTGGCATGCAGGGTGCCGAGCAGGGTCAGGCTACTGGTCTGATGGTTGGGTGGGATTCACATCGAGAACGCCGGCCCTCTGCCCGCCAGCACACCAGGCCACGTCCGCTGACCTCACCATCCAGACAGCACATGGCGGGAGATGCTCGGTCTGCCAGGAGCCTGGCCCAGGTGCCTTTGCAGAACAGGCCTCACTGAGAAACTCCCTCACAAAACAGCAAAGGAGGGCAGGGCTGGGCAGTAACATGGCAGTGGTTCACCAGCGTTGGCCCCTGGGGCAGGCTGCTGCTGCTATATTTACCTGCCTCCACAGGAACCAGCGATTGCAGCTCTCATTGGCTGCGGATTGCCCTTTCCAGCCAATGGGAGCAGTAGGCAGAGGCACAGACCACATCTGGCAGCTCCCTTTGGCTGGAAACGCTGATCTGTGTTGTGCAGGTAACTACTGCATTGTGCAGCTGTGCAGGTAAATACAATGGCAGTGGGGACCTGCCAGGCGCTAACCCCGGTTGGCCGGTATTTGCCCACGCTTGCTCTAGTTTGTTGCCCAGTGCAGTGGGAGCTGGGTTAATGAAGCCTGTGACAGAGCAAGAGCCAAGCTTCAAACTCACTAACCAGCCTTTGGTTCGAACTCACTAACCAATCCTTCGTAAGGGGGCCGGTGCCCAAGAGCAGAAGGGAGAAGGGAGATGTGGGCCAGGCCTAGGAAACATCCACTCAGCTCAAGGGTCCCACAGCAGTAACTGGAGTGCCCTGCGTAATCCCCTCTAGGCAGCAGGTGCTGGGACCAGAACTGCTCATCCAGTGCTCCCAGCATGCTTTGTGATTCCTCCAGCCACCCACTCCCCAGGAACCAGGTTACCACCATCACCCAAGGGTACAGATGGGGACACTGTGGCAGGAAGGGGCTTCTCCCAAGTCAGAGTCTGTGGCCAAGCAAGGGAGACCTGAAGGCTGGGTCCCACAACACTGATCATGCTGCTTCCAGCTGATTTTAGTCACATGCTCCAGGGCAGTAAAAAGCAGTTGATCTAAGAAGCCATAGTCCTGCACGCAGAGCACATGGATAAAGGCAAATTGCCTTTGAGTTCACAACCGCCTCAGCCACTGAAGCAAACCTGAACCCTAGGACCAATTCCATCCCCGATTTGCAAACTGCACCTACAGGCAGCTCTCGTGGTGATACCGTCACATGAAAGGGTGCAAGTTCCAGGGGGCAAATCAAGCAGGGGCACAATGGTGTCTCTGCAGCTTGCTGGGTTCCCACCTGCACGGTGCTCACAGACACCCGGTGCTTGTTATCCAGTCGTGCAGGAACAGGGGCATGAAGGGGGCCAAAAGGACAGATGGGCCCAGCTGGAACTCCTGGTGCAGGCACAGCTGTATGTGTCCTGGGCACTCACAACAGCCTCTGGCCTGCCCAGAGTGCTGCGTCACCGAGTCGTTACCCCATCACTCTCAGTATCACCTGTCTGAGTCGGGTACCAGGCAGCCAGTCCATGGGGCTCCCTGGTGTCCAGCCACCTCGCAGTCAAGCCCATCTCTTCTCACAGTGACATCCCAGGAGTGCACTTCGCCAGTGTTGCCGAGGGGAGGGGAAGGGTGCTCTTGTGGTAAAGGAACTGGCTAAATTCACCCTTGGTTTTACTACAGCCTTCCTGTCAGAGCCATCCCTAGCAATGCTGGTGCCCTATGCAGCCCAGCACTGGTACCACCCCCAGGCCTCTGGGGAGAGTGGCCATGCCATGGGGGGAGGGCTGGGCAGCCACAGAGGCAGAGACAATTGGGGGCAGAGACTAGGGCTGCCAACTCTTCCTGGCCAGATGGACTGGATGCTGCAATGGCGTCTGGCCAACAGAGTTGGCAACCCTGGAGCAGGGCAGGGAGGGAGGCTCCCCTGTAGCCCCAGGGGAACAGGCGGGTGGTGGCGGACGGCATGGGCCGGAGGACTCCGGAGGAGCAGAGGGGGCCGTGCAGTGGGCCGGAGAGAAGCAGAGCTTTGCAGGGGAAACAGCTGCTTCTCTTCAGCTACCAACTGAAGCCGCACCCTGCTCCTCTGGAGTTCTCTGGCCCACGCTTGTGCCGCTCACTGCTGCCTAGTAAGTGGAGGCTGGGCACAGCCTGCGGGGGAGGCCAGCAGCTTGGGCTTGGGGGCGGCCAAAGTCCATAGCAGCCCTCTGCTGCATACAGCATCATGACGCTTGGAGCAACTTGGTGCCCCAGATTTCCCAGTGCCCCTCACAGCTACATGCTTTACATGTGGGTAGGGATGGCCCTGCTTCCTGTGACCATGGGTGAGTAATCCCATCTCCCTGCACCCCACTCCGTCTGTGAAATGAGGACATCTCCTCCTGCCCCCTCGCCCTGGTGCTGGGGGCCTCGACTGTGAGAGAGGGGCTGAGAAATGAGAGAAGTCTCTGACTTTCAGGGTGTGGGAGAGGAAATGCTTTCTCAGTACACCAGGGCAGGGGAGGAAAGGAAGGGAAATCCATGGGAGAGTTCTATGCAAGAGCCACATCCAATGGGGATGATTATGAGCTTTGGCAGGATTCTCACCCCAGAGGGAGAGTTGCCAAACCTCCAGGATGGTCCTGCAGTGTCCAGGAAGAAGATATTATGTCATGTGATGAGACATCTTGGCATATATCCAACCACAACTGGCAAACCTGCCTGGAGTGTCCAAGGCGGCTCATGTGATCCACCGCGAGATCTGCTGACAGGACTTTGCATTCCATGGCTTTCAGTGCAGCAGATTCTGCAAATGTCCCAGTAGGAGGCTGCATCCTGGCCCTACATGCTGCTGTAACAGCCAGCTGGGAGGAGTGCCCCAGCACATACACTGCCCCATGCAACTCAAGCCCTCGTGCAGGGGCATATTAGGGGTGGAGTTACAGGCAGAAGTGGGTGGGGCCAGACAATACAGGTGCTACCCTGGCCAGGGAAGCTGCCATAACATACAATGTGCCTTGCGGCTGCTGATTTCTGAGCTGTTAGGTTCCAATGAGGGGTGCGTGCTTGCCACGTGCACTGGTGCTGGAAGTTTGTCCCCTGAACAGTATCCGGACAGGACCGGCTCTGGCGACCCTGGAACAGCACCTCATGGTGTGCTATACAGGGGGCCGCATGTTGCCCCACCCTCAGTTCCTTCTTGCCAGAAGTGCTGACAGTGCAGGAGGGCAGGCTGTGTGATGGCTCTGACCAAGGGTCTCTTCGCTGAGTGCTCGCTCATGCGCGTTCAGAGTAGGCGACTCCAAGCAGAACCCACAGAGGCAGGCAGTTTATGGACATGCAGATTGCAATACAGCACTGCCAAACTCGGCATTATACCTGGTCTGTGGACTGATAGCACAGTGGGCCGAGAACAAGTGTACTACGGTCAAACTCTAACAGAGGGACACTAAACTACAAAACAACTAGAAAAGCAGAGTTCACCAAAAGGCGACAGTGGTAGCAGCAGCATAGTCTAAACAATGTCGCTGGTGGCAAAAGGGAACTGCAGGTGAGGGGAGCCGGCGGCACCCCATATAATGTAGCAAGCACACGCCACTCCAGAGCGTGCCAGAGATACTGAGGGGGGAAATACTTCCGGCACAGGTGCATGTGGCGAGCACACACATCTAATGTGGAATAGACACGAGCAACACATCCCGAAGAACATCAGTCACGGAAACTTATCAAGAAAAGCAGGAAAATTATCTTTGTGGAACCTAAAGACTCAGAAATCAGCAGCTGCATGGCACGTTGTAAGCTATGGGAGCCTCCCAGGCCAAAGCAGCAGGAGGGGCTGCTAGAAATGTACTTTTTAATGAAAGCTGCGATTCTCACATAATTCCTAGAATCATTAGACAGAAGAAACCTCGAGGGTCATTGAGGACAATCACCTGCACTCACAGCAGGACCAAGCATCATCTAACATATCCCTGACAGGAGTCAATCTAGCCTGCTCTAAAAAAATCTCCAAGGATGGAGATTCCACAATCTCCCTAGGCAATTTATTCCAGTGTTTAACCACCCTGACAAGGATGTACATGGGGTTGGACATTACTTTTTCCTAATGTCCAACCTAAAACTCCCTTGCTGCAAGTTAAGCCTGTTGCTTCTCGTCCTATCATCAAATGATAAGAAGAATATTTTTTCTCCCTCTTCCTTGTAACATCTTTCTAGTTACTTGAAAGCTGCTACCATGATCCTCCGCTCTCAGTCTTCTCTTTTACAAACAAAGCAAACCCAATTTCTTCAGTCTTCCCTCAGAGCTCATGGTTGCTAGACCTTTAATCATTTGTGTTGCTCTTCTCTGGACTTTCTCCAGTTTGTCTGCATCTTTCCTGAAATGGGGTGCCCAGAACTGAACACAATACTGCAACTGGGGCCTAATCAGCACAAAGTAAAGCGGAAGAATGACTTCTTGTTTATAACACTCCAGAATGATGTTCATTTTTTTTCCTTTGGCAAAAGTGTTACATTGTTGACTTATGTTTAGCTTTTGATCCCCTCTGACCTCTTGATCCCTTTCTGCAGGACTCCTTCCTAGACAGTCGCTTCCTAGTCTGTGTGTGTGAAATGCATTGTTCCTTCCTGCGTGGAGCACTTGGCATTTGTCCTTATTGAATTTCATCCTGTGGACTTGAGCCCATTTCTCTAGTTTGTCCATGTCATCTTGAATTTTAATCCTGTCCTGCAACGCTCCCAGCTTGGTATCCTTGGCAGATTTTATAAGCGTGCTCTCTATGCCACTATCTAAATCACTGATGAAGCTATTGCACAGAGCCAGACCCATAACTGATCCCTGCAGAATTCTGCTCATTATGCCCTTTCTTCATGACTGTGAACTGAATGAAGTTTAATGCAAAATGGGCAATGTAACATCTTTTTATTTCAGAAGGTTGAAAAAGCTCCTAGGGGGGAAGCTGTTCTAGATTTGATCCTAACAAATAGGGAGGAACTAGTTGAGAATTTGAAAGTGGAAGGCAGCTTGGGTGAAAGTGATCATGAAATCATAGAGTTCACAATCCTAAGGAAGGGTAGAAGGGAGAACAGCAAAATAGAGACAATGGATTTCAGGAAGGCGGATTTTGGTAAGCTCAGAGAGCTGATAAGTAAGGTCCCATAGGAATCAAGACTGAGGGGAAAAACAACTGAGGAGAGTTGGCAGTTTTTCAAAGGGACATTGTTAAGGGCCCAAAAGCAAGCTATTCCGATGTGTCGGAAAGATAGAAAATATGACAAAAGACCGCCTTGGCTTAACCACAAGATCTTGCATGATCTAAAAATAAAAAGGAGTTATATAAAAATGGAAAGTAGGACAAATTACAAAGGATGAATATAGGCAAACAGCACGGGAATGCAGGGGCAAGATTAGAAAGGCAAAGGCACAGAATGAGCTCAAACTAGCTATGGGAATAAAGGGAAACAAGAAGTCTTTGTAAATACATTAGAAGCAAGAGGAAGACCAAGGAGAGGGTATGCCCACTGGTCAGTAAGGAGGGAGAAACAGTAACAGGAAACCTGGAAATGGCAGAGATGCTCAATGACTTCTTTGTTTCGGTCTTCACTGAGAAGTCTGAAGGAACGCCTAACATAGTGAATGCTAGTGGGAAGGGGATAGTTTTAGAAGGTAAAATAAAAAAAGAACAAGTTAAAAATCACCTAAAAAAGTTAGATGCCTGCAAGTCACCAGGGCCTGATGAAATGCATCCTAGAATACTCAAGGAGCTGATAGAGGAGGTATCTGAGCCTCTAGCTATCATCTTTGGAAAATCATGGGAGATGGGAGAGATTCCAGAGGACTGGAAAAGGGCAAATATAGTGCCCATCTATAAAAAGGGAAATAAGAACAACCCAGGAAACTATAGACCAGTTAGTTTAACTTCTGTGCCAGGGAAGATAATGGAGCAAGTAATTAAGGAAATCATCTGTAAACACTTGGAAAGTGGCAAGGTGATAGGGAACAGCCAGCATGGATTTGTAAAGAACAAATCATGTCAAACCAATCTGACAGCTTTCTTTAATAGGATAACAAGTCTTGTGGATAAAGGAGAAGCGGTGGATGTGGTATACCTAGACTTTAGTAAGGCGTTTGATATGGTCTCGCATGATATTCTTATCAATAAACTAGGTAAATACAACTTAAATAGGGCTACTATAAGGTGGGTGCATAACTGGCTGGATAACTGTTCTCAGAGAGTAGTTATTAATGGTTCACAATCCTGCTGGAAAGGCATAACAAGTGGGGTTCTGCAGGGGTCTGTTTTGGGACCGGCTCTGTTCAATATCTTCATCAACGATGTAGATATTGATATAGAAAGTACGCTTAAGTTTGCAGATGATACCAAGCTGAGAGGGGTTGCGACTAGTCTGCAGGATAGGATCATAATTCAAAATGATCAAGACAAATTGGAGAAATGGTCTGAGGTAAACAGGATGAAGTTTAATAGAGGCAAATGCAAAGTGCTCCACTTAGGAAGGAACCATCAGTTTCATACATACAGAACGGGAAGCGACTGTCTGGGAAGGAGTACAGCAGAACGGGATCTAGGGGTTATAGTGGACCACAAGTTGAATATGAGTCAGCAGTGTGATGCCGTTGAAAAGAAAGCAAACATGATTCTGGGATGCATTAACAGGAGTGTTGTGAGCAAGACACGAGAAGTCATTCTTCCGCTCTACTTTGTGCTGGTTAGGCCTCAACTGGAGTACTGTGTTCAGTTCTGGGCACCACATTTCAAGAAAGATGTGGAGAAATTGGAGAGGGTCCAGAGAAGAGCAACGAGAATGATTAAAGGTCTAGAGAACATGACCTATGAGGGAAGGCTGAAGGAATTAGGTTTGTTTAGTTTAGAAAAGAGAAGATTGAGGGGGGACATGATAGCAGTTTTCAGGTATCTAAAAGGGTGTCATAAGTGGGAGGGAGAAAACTTGTTCATCTTGGCCTCTGGGGATAGAACAAGAAGCAATGGGCTTAAACTGCAGCAAGGGAGGTTTAGGTTGGACATTAGCAAAAAGTTCCTAACTGTCAGGGTAGTCAAACACTGGAATAAATTGCCCAGGGAGGTTGTGGAATCTCCATCTTTGGAGATATTTAAGAGCAGGTTAGATAAATGTCTATCAGGGATGGTCTAAACAGTATTTGGTCCTGCCATGAGGGCAGGGGACTGGACTCGATGATCTCTTGAGGTCCCTTCCAGTCCTAGTATTCTATGATTCTAAAAATTTTAATCTGCCAACTCTGTATATCCCATTTTTATGCATGTATTTTTCTTGTGTGTGAAGCTAGAGATAGGAAGTGGAAACCTGTTTTATCAGTCCAGGTATTCTAGTAAAAGCCGTTAGAGAGACTTTAGGAACTTGATGGCTCTGTGATCAAGTCAATACCTTGTTAGTGGTTTTATTTTTCCTGTGAGCCCAAGTTGGTCCTACAGACACACGTGACCAGGCCACCTGGTGCTGGAACCCATTTTGGATCCTGTACTTTTCCACTCAAGTGACAAAAATTCAAACGGAACACAAAACCTTGGGCAAAAGGAGTATAAAGGGGGAACCAAACACTAGGCAAGTTGCCAGACACCAGGAGACCCCTAAGATGCCTGCTGGAAACCTCTAAGACTGAACAGGGGGAGGATCAGGCCCCAGCTGGGAGGCTTGCGAAAGGGATGATTAGAACAACCATTTAGGATCCAAATTTGCATGTGGCAAGTGTTTCAGAGCATTAGAATTACCTGGCCTGTGTTGTTTATTTTGACTTAGTAACTCACTTTGATCTGTCTGTTTCTACTTGTAATCACTTAAATCTGACTCTTTATACTCAATAAAAACATTTGTGTTTATTAGCGAGCCCAGTGTAAATAACTGTTACCTGTGGACAGCATCCACTGGGCAGCTCTTGTTTTCATTGCTAAAGCGGGTGCACTTATGAGCTTTCTCTGTGTAAAACTTCTGTGCAGAGTCAGGCGAATTTCTTTAGGAGTTTGGTCCCTTTTGGGGCTTGGTTCCTGGCCTTAGAGCTGAGCCCTTCTAGAGCTGAAATGGTTCAGTGTCCATGTTGCTCTCTGGGGGAGAGCAGACGGGGCCTTGGCATCAGGGTTAGGGCAGGGAAGTGAACCCAAGGGGCTGCAACCTCACTACTAGGCCTCTTTTCTTCCTCTGCCAATGCTAGTAACTGGATCAGCCACTCTGCCCGAGAGGACTGGGGCAGTGATGGTGGGGGCACAGGAGAGCCCAGGGAAGAGGAACGTGAGATGCCCCCAGGAAGCAGGTGAGAGGCAGTGTGGCCAGGCACTGGAGGCAAGGCAGGAATAGAGGAGCAGGGACAGAAAGAGGCTGGGGGTGCAGTTCTAGCTGTAAAAAAGCAGCAAAAAGGCTCCATTTGGGAAGAGGGCTGAGCTGCCTGTCAGGACTGGAGAGCAGACATAATAGACAGGGCGGTTTTCGGCTGGGTGCTAAGACAAATAGTTGTTTCCTGCTACTGTTGGGCATGAGCTGAGCTCCCAGGACCAGGGGATTTGTAAGTTCCACATATGCGGTGTCAGGGCCTGGTGTAATAACAAAACACACCTTCCCCCAGCTGAGTTACTGACCAACAGGCACTCAAGGTACATCTAAACCACATCCTTTTTTCGATAAGAGGATGTAAATTAGAGGTATTGAAATTGTAAATTAAGCTGGAATTTGAATATTTCCCACACTTCATTTACATAATGGCAGCCGCAGCTTTTTTCCGAAAAGCCGCTTTTCAAAAAAATCCCAGTCAAGACGGGGATATTTCGACAGAAATGAGGGTTACAGAATCTTTTGAAACAGGGCACTTCTGTTGAAAGATCCCCGTCTTGACCGTGGGTTTTTTTCTGAAAAGCCGTGGCCACCATTATGTAAATGAAACAGAGGAAATTCAAATCCCGGCTTCATTTACAATTTCGATACACCTAATTTACATCCCTTTATCGAAAAAGGGATGTAGTTTAGATGTACCTTCAGACAACAGGGACACGATTCTTAGAGACACGCTGGATATCTACCGCACAGAGAAAGACTGAAACATCTGCCTCCAGAAACTGTTCCACTCTCACGTGACAGCCCATGGGGGTGTGTTCCCAACTACACACACATTTTGGAGCTTCCAGGGGGCAAGGGCCGCCAACTGTCTAATCTTACACACCCAAATCCTCTCCTCCTGCCCCCTGCTCCACCTATTCTCCAAGGCCCTGCTCATTCCATCCCCCTCCCTCACTCCTTTTCCCTGGGATGGGGCAGAGAGCTGGCAGGATGTGGCTCTAGTCTGGGGCAGCACTTACCATGGGCCACTCCAAGTCTCAGCGGTGCAGAGGGACTAAGGCAGGTTCCCTGCATGCTCTGGACCCACATCACTCCTGGAAGTGGCTGGCATGTCCCTGTGTGTCCTTGGTAGGAGGGCCAGGTGGCTCCACATGCAGCCCCTGCCTGCAGGCTCTGCCCCTGCAGCTCCTATTCACTGCAGTTCCTGGCCAATGGGTACTGCAGAATTGGTGCTTAGGGTGGGGACAGTGTGCGGAAACACTCCCTCACCTAGGGTGTGTCTACACTGCACCCATACCTCAAAATAAGCTATGGAATTTGCACTATGCAAATTGCGTATCTTATTTTGAGATAATTTCAGAATAACTTATTTCAAAATTTGGCACAGTCCACACAGCACCAAATTTCAAAATAAAGCACTATTCCAAAACATCCCTTAACCCTCGTAGACCGAGGGTTACAGGGACACTGGAATAGCACACCCGTTACTTTGAAATAGGTTTTGAAATAATAGCCTGCTTTAAAGGCGTGGAATAGCTATTTCGGGATGCTTCGAGATACTTTCGGTATCCCAAAATAGCTCCGCAGTGTAGACATAGCCCTAGGGGCAGCAGGAGTGGTGTGAGGCCTGGGCACCCCTGGACTTTCAGCAGATGGTCTGCCAGTGTCACTTCAGGAGCAGCGGGTTTCATTTGCCAAATAACCCCAGGCTGATAAAGGCTGCTCCTTTTCGCCCTGCTTGCTGAGGCTGTGCGCAATGGGGGAGTGGAGCTGGCAGCACAACGCAGGGCACTTGTATGATAATGGCACTGGGGGATTAGTTTGTGCAGATAAGTGATGCTGTTTCAGCAAGATTTGTCTTTGTGCTTCACTGTCCTGACTACTTCCTCTGGGGCGCCCCTCCTGTGAGATCTTGTGCACCTGCCTCTCACACACCTGGCAGAGCCAGCACATGGAGACAGGGTGCTGGGCTAGGAGAGCTCCTAGTCCCGCGGGGCTGTGAATTCCTGTGCCCCAAGGTTGCTAACTGCCCCTGCAGTCGTCTACAGGCAGAGCTGCACCCCAGCCTCATCCCCGCCCCGAAATGTCAGGTGGGCTGGGACAGGAGGGAGTAATCTCTGGTGGCATGTGGAGAAACACGGCGAAAGGCACAGTGGAGCCTGCAGGGGTCACCAGAGAAACGTGGGCGACCGGGAGGGGCTGGCACCTCGCTGCAGGTGGGAGTGAGGCTGCCAGGCGTTGGCGGTGGGGGGAGGTGGAGCACAGTGTCTGCCTCCAGCAGCATCCGCTCCTCCCCCCCCCAACCATCCAGGCCCGCTCTTTGCGGCCCGCGCCAGGTGCAGAACAAAAGGAAATGAATGATTTTGTTCTTGCTCCCGCGCAGCCGGTTTGAAGGTCAGTTGCTCAGAGCAGGCTCCATTGTGCACCGGCAGCAGAGCTGGAGTGGTCTGCACAGCAGGGGCCATTACGGTCCGGCTGCCTTTGGAGCGGAGAGATGAAAGGCTTTTGCTAATGTAATAACTGACGGCCTCTTCAGTGCCGTTGGAACTGTTTACAGACCGAGTTAACGATTACAGGCAATGTGTATCTTGGCTGGCTGCCCGAAATTCCTACCCGCCCGTCAGATACTATCAAAGAGCCCTTCGCTGCCTGCCTGGAGCCCTTCCAAGGCACTGCACAGAGGCGCCGACACAAAAGGAGGAGTGTTCCGCGGGCACTCACGCAGGCTCAAGCGAGAAAGTCACAACGTCAGCTCTGGCTGGGGCCCAGGGGTCTGGGCCTGGCTGCCTGAGTCATTGACTAAGGAGAGATGGAAACACCGGTGGGACAGGCAGAGGGATTGGCCTACAGGCTATTAGATACAACTGCCCACCCAGGGCTCCCACCACTCCCTGGAGGAGAACATCGTACCATCACCAAGCTCCCATTGGTAGGATTTTCCACCCCCTCAGCATCTCTCAGCATAAACTCATTGCTCTTACTCCTACCCTGTTACCAGCCTCAGGAATCCCCCTCCCCCTGCAGTGGGCCCATTCACAAGCAGTGTCCTGCCCCTGCAATTGGACTGCAGTGCATTGTCAGCTTTTTACACCCCAGCTATGCTGGCAGGGCTGCTGCACTAGCAGAAGTGGTTACACGGCTGAAAGCTGTTCCTATCGAACCCGTTTTCATCACCCTCATGCCTGGCTGTGTGGCCGGACCTCTGGGAGATGAGGCAACACTGGCTCCATCCAAAGAAGTTTAGTCTGGGTTACAAACCAGGCTCTTGGTCTCTGAGATAAACTCTGCAGATTCTGGAAAGTTCCTGCTGACTCGCAGGGCGGAATTAAGAACCTGCCTTGGCTGGATAAGACACACCCACCTTCAGACAGTGCGGCGACCACACCGTGAACAGTGCAGGAAATACAATGCTAAGGCTAAGGCTGAATGTTCAGCTATAAGGCTCATTCCTTCCTCCACTAAAATCCGTGGGAGTTTTGCCACTTCCTCTGATGAGAGAGATCAGCCCTTGTGCTGCAGTGTTATCGTACACCGCACTGCCAGGAGCACTGGCAATGACTCAGTTCCTGGAGTTGGATATGCCGCTTCTCCAGCCTAGACACAAACATGTAGCATCTTGTATTCCAGCTAAACTCACAGAAGACACATTGCCCTGGTGCAAACCCCTAGAGTCCCCATGCCTCCTCACTGCAAATCAGTGCAACCCCCTAAAATCCTTGTACAAGAGTCCTCATGTCACCTCTGTGCACATCCCTATAGTCAGTCGTGCTGCTCTGCCACAAACCCCTAGAGTCCTCATGCTGCTCCAGTGCAAATGAGTCCTCATGTTGCTCCAGTGAAAACCCCTAGAATTATTCATGTCAACCTGGAGGAAACTCCTGGAGTCCTCATGCTGCCCTCGTGCACACATCCTTGTGCTACCCCAGTGCAAATCCCTGGAGTCCTCATGTCGCCTCAGTGAAAACATGCCCTCATGCCATCCCAGTGCAAACCCTGAGGCTGTACTCCCCTAATGGAAACCCCTAGTGTAGACACACTGCTCCAGTGTAAATGGGGCGTGCAGTGGTATGGCTTATTCTGGACAACTGTTTATGTAATTTGAGCAGTGCATTATGGGGGTTTAGCACCAGTGAGGTTACACCAGGGTAGCTACCCTTGAGGGAATGCCTCCGATTTCAATAAGCCCCAGCCCTCACTCCAGTGTGCCGGACTCTGGAATGAGACTGGAGCAAGCTGCAGAGTCCAAATCAGCATTTGTGCTGGGACAGAGTCTCCACGAGGGATTCATACTAGTGCAGTAAGGTCTCTTCCAAATACTCCCAGGCAACCAAGTCCTTAGGGATTCAGGTATCCAGAGCTGCACCCAAAGTTCTTCCCGAGGAACAGAAAAGTGGGTGCATATTTTACCTGCACACACTGAGTGTGACAAATATGTCAGTGTCATGCAGTATCAATGAAAACCTTACTGAATAAGGGTTAAGCATCCCTAGAATCATTAAAGTTACGTTATTGTGGACAGAGATTGGCCATAACCTCTCTAGCTAGTAGATATGACATAAGTCCCAGGACATGTTATAAACCTCAAACAATTACACTGAACAGTTTGTCAGACAGAATACACTTCTGGGGAAAAAAAGTGTCAAGTGGTTTGCCTCTAGGATGAAGTGAATGCAAACTTTTCACCTCCAGTTACACAAACCCACACTTCTGAAGTTACATCATGAAGAAAGGGCTAAAAGACCTATTCACAGCGTCTCAACACTAAAGGCTCAACCAGTAACCTATGCATGGAATCTGGTTTCAGCTAACTTGCGACCAAAGAACTAAGCCCTTGTCGGGCTTGGAAGGGCTAACTCCTACAAGAGCCCTTCTTGGAGCTGAGGGATAATCTCTGGTGAGCTTGTCAGCATGCATGTCAGTTCTTTTATTCTTTTCTCTGTAATGGTTTCACTGCAAGAATAAATGTGCTTGCTTAGAAAGTGCTGTGTGGTAACTTGTGACTATTGCCCGTTACAGCTGCTCTTAGCCTATGGAGAGAGAGGAAAGCACAGATGCTGATCCCTACCTGCCTTGGTGGAGTATCACAGTGTAGGCACCTAACTATGTAGCCTGAAAAATCCCAACTCAAAGGAGAGTGAGACACACAGGTCCCTACCCAAGAGCAGTGACAACTAAGGAGTCGGAAGCCTAGAGGAGTGCCCTTCGTGGACCACCAAAGGGAAATACGGAAGTTACCTTGAGCTGTGATACAGAGCAAAAGCTGTTGGTCTCTGACACAGGCATTACAGATTGAAAGAGATGCTTTCTGTGATAAAGGCTGCCAGAGCTGTCCAGGGCTACCAGACAGGGCAGCTGCGTCTAGATTGGCATGATTTTCCGGAAATGCTTTTAGCAGAAAAGTTTTCCGTTAAAAGCATTTTCGGAACAGAGCGTCTAGATTGGCACGGATGCAAAAGCACTTTTTGCGGAAAAGTGTCCGTGCCAATCTAGCTGCACTTTTCCGCAAAAAAAGCCCCGATCGCCATTTTCACGATCGGGGCTTTTTTGCGCAAAACAAATCTGAGCTGTCTACACTGGCCCTTTTGCGCAAAAGATTTGCGCACAAGGGACTTTTGCCTGAACAGGAGCAGAATAGTATTTCCGCAAGAAGCACTGATTTCTTACAGTAGGAATTCAGTGCTTTTGCGGAAATTCAAGTGGCCAGTGTAGACAGCTGGCAAGTTTTTCCAGAAAAGCGGCTATTTCCGGAAAAACTGGCCAGTCTAGACACAGCCGGCTACTGTAAGGTGGGTGCATATCTGGTCGGATAAGCATTCTCAGAGAGCGGTTATCAATGGCTCAAAGTCATGTCAGAAGGGCATAGTAAGTGGGGTTCTACAGGGATCAGTTTGAAGGCTGGTTTTGTTCAATATCTTCGTCAACAATTTAGATATTGGTATAGAAAGCACTCATAAAGCTTGCAGATGATACCAAGCTGGGAGGGGTTGCAAGTGCTTTGGAGGATAGGGTCATTATTCAAAATGATCTTGATAAACTGGAGAAATTGTCTGAGGTAAACAGAATCAAATTCAGTAAGGACAAACACAAAGTTCTCCACTTAGGAAGGAGCAATCAGTTCCACACTTACGGAATGGGAAGCAACTGTCTAGGAAGGAGTACTGCAGCAAGGGATCTTGGGGTCATATTGGATCACAAGCTAAATATGAGTCGACAGTGTGACACTGTTGCAAACAAAGCAAACATGATTCTGGGATGCATTAATAGGAGTGTTGTGAGCAAGACACGAGAAGTCATTCTTACGCTCTACTCTGCATTGACTAGGCCTCATCTGGAGTATTGTGTCCAGTTTTGGCACCACATTTCAGGAAAGATGTGGAGAAACTGAAGAAGGTCCAGAGAAGAGCAATAAAAATGATTAAAGGTCTAGAAAACATGAGCTAAAAAAAAGATCAAAAGAATTGGGCTCATTTAGTCTGGAAGAGAGAAGACTGAGAGGAGACATGGCAGCAACTTTCAAATAACTAAAAGGATGTTACAAGGAGAAGGGAGAAAATTTTTTTTTCCTTAACTTGTGATGTTAGGACAAGAAGCAGGGGAATTAAACTGCAGCAAGGGAGGTTTAGGTTGGACATTAGGAAAAAACTTGTCTGGGAGGCTAAGCTCTGGAATAAATTGCCCAGGGAGATTGGAGATATTTAACTGCAGGTTGGACAGACACCTGTCAGGGATGATCTAGATGGTGCTTGGTCCTGCTGTGAAGGCAGCTAGGACTCAGTGATCTCTCAAGTTCCCTTCCAGTTCTAGCATTCTAGGATTCCAAGTACCATGGCCCATGCCAGCTGGCGTCAGGCTCTGACAGCTGAGATTTCTGAGTAGGCATAGGAACAAGTCACTTCATTTTCAGTAGCACATTTATCTCTTTCCCATTGTTTGATTTTTCCGGGGAAGGGAAAGAGAGGAAGATAGCCAGAGCAAGGAGTGGCTATCATGCTGGACATTGCAGTTATCCTCGGAAGTTAGAAATATGAATGCAAAAGGTATTTCACCATGATGTGACTCAAACTATTTGAAATAGAAAATCAGTTCCTCCAACACTTCCCTGCCACACCCTGAGTTCAGGCCCTCGGGGTTCTGAGTTTCCCGGGCTGCTGCTGATATCGTTGTCACCTAAGAAACCGAAGGAACGAAGGGAATGCAACCCCTGGCTTCCTTAGGTGTAGAGCTCGTCAGCTACGGAAAGAGACGCTCAGAAGCAGGGACCTGGGCTGGTGCCCTGCCTTACCTGCAGCCCTTCACTGTTGTGAAAGCCATGTCCACACATAAAGTTGCACCAATTTAAATAAAAGTGTTTTTATTTTACCAGCTGCACGCTCCTGTGTCAGCAAACAGCGTGGGTAAGGGAATAACTTTTATTGGAACAACTTCGTGTTATGGAAAGAAACAAGCTTTCAAGCTACATGGAGCTCTTCTTCAGGTCTGCCACAGGTACTCCAAATGTTACAGCTCCAGAGAAGATGGAACAGATTGTTCAGCATAAGTGCTTCACTCACATTCAAAGAGACCATTCAAGATGAAGCATCCGTTAACACCGCTCCAGTCATAGGACTAAAAAGCGGGGCTGGTGGATTACAGACTATTGTAATAAACTACAATCCAATGTCTTTATTATAACCACAATGTTAAGTGTCCAGCCAAATGATTAATTTAAGCTCCCAGGTTCATCTTTGGAAAGTGCTGGCTAAGGACCGAGAGATCAAAGATGGAGTGATCATTTGTAAGAAGTGTTTCCCTGTGAAAGGGTGACTTTGTCTTTTATAATTCTCCTGTGAGTTCACCTGAGTGCAGTGATTGTGTGATTGTCTGATTGATAGTTATTTTGGGGACATTTACACTGGATGTTGTGATGTTTCATCCACATGCTGTCAGGTATTGGACCCAGGGATCTTGAAAGATGTGTCATAACAGGTATTGAGCCTCCCAGCAGTGGAGATATGGCTGCAGGTTTTGCATCTGGAAGGTTCTGGTGCCACTGAGTGCTGGATCATGGTCTGTGGAGAGTTTGGTGATTGGAAGGGGGCATTTGAAGGCCAGGAGAAGAGAGTTGGGAAGATTTATTTCAGGATGTGGTCCCCAGTGAGTATGGTTTGTAATTATTTAGGGATGCACTGTATGAGGCCATGTAGGTCACAAATAGAGGCATGCAGTTGGAGGTTTTTTCCTGTATTGAAGCAGTTTCAGAGTATTTGGGTGGCCTGCTCCCTGGTGCAATCTACTTCTCTGGTGGAGTGTCCTTGTTTAGTGAAAGCAGATTGAAGTGTGTTAAGGTGTACATCTCTGACTTTCTCCTCAGACAATATCTGTGGTATTTCAATGCCTGGCTGTAGAGAACAGATTTCTTATTGTGTTTGTGGTGGACACTGGATTCGTGAAAGTGGATGTGATGATCTGTGGGGTTCTGATATAGAGTGGAGTGTCGTGTTCCATTCTTGAAGCTGATCATGCTGTCCATGAAGCTGATGTTGATGCTGGTGTGTTCTAGAGATAATCTGAAGAATGAGTGGCGATTGTTGCCATTGTGATGGAAATCGACCAGGGAGCTATGCTCATTTGCCCAGAAGATGAAAATACCAGCAATGTATCGATTTCCTGGTGCACTTGCTGAGAAATTCTTCTTCAAGGTGGCCCATAAAGAGGATGACGATATATGGGGGACACATTCTGTTATACATGGCTGATCTCATCGCTTGGATAAAGTGTAAATGTAAAAATGTTACGGGTGAGGATGAAACAGATGAATGTGGTAATATGTTTGGGGTGGACAGCTGAGTGTTGTCCATAGTCTTATAGTTATTTCAAGAGGGCAGAAATTCAATCCTTATGAGGAACGCTGGTGTACAGAACATCATGGTGGCAAGGATGGTGTTCTGAGGTAGGTTATTTTTGTTACAGAGTTTCTGCAGGAAGTCAGTTGTGTTGTGGAGGCCCTTTGTGTGGTGGGTGGCTTGAGAATGGTTTCTCTGAGTCCCAATATTCCTTCAGTAAGAGTGCCATGGCCAGATATGATGGGTCTACCTGGGTTCCCTTGTTTATACATCTTGGAAGATATCCAATGTCCAAATTACTCCATTTGCTGGAAAATGGTATCAAGAGCAACATTCAGTTAATAAAATACTTACAGAAAAAGTTGGTCGTCACCTGTTTCTGTTTGCTACTGTTATCTACAAACACCAGGAGAGGAAAGTTTTCATCTTGCTTTCCCTACCAACTGTTCTCCAAAAGCAGCTTCATCTAATGTGCATTTACACTGCTCAGCACACCGTGCTCTGGGTTTACCCCATGCAGCCAAGGCCTGGTGCCGGGGAGCACTGCTGCCAGTTTCTATTCTGTCGTTAGAAATTGGTGCAGCACTTGGGAACAGAGGGATAAATCATTAACAACCACTTATTGTTCACAGGTATTTCTGGCAATAGACCATTGAGGTCAACTTGGACAAACTGTCACGGGTTAGTGGGAGTGGCTTGTTCCTCAGAGGAGCATTCAGAATGCTTGTCTGGAAGCAAGCTGCCCTGCCTGGTCCAATATGGGCAAACTGGTGTGTCAGCCACATCTCCCCACCCCAGGCTCTGTATACTTTCTTTCCTAAACTGTGAGCTCTCTGGGCATGAACTGTGTGAATAGACTGTAAAGTGCCCAGCAAACTTTGCCACCAACTATATATTAAGCATTCATACAAAAGGGCACCCCCTGCATGGAGAGAGTGAAAGCACAAATGGTATCTTCCTCCTTATTGACCCTGGACAACATTCATTTGCTAACTGCACCAGTACATGGATCACTTACGTCACAGACCAGGCCACAGGGATGGCTGGACTGTCCAAGGGTGGCTGTTTCTCGGGATCTGAGTCCCTGCAGTCTCCTGCCCTTGTTTGTTCCATCCATTCCAAGCATATAGCCTGTTTCCTCATGCGACAGCTGCTGTGCAACACAATGAGCCTATATTTGTGTGCGCCACAGTGGATTTATGCATCCATATTGCGATAGGTTCAGCAGCCATCTTGACAAGCATCCAGCTGGGCGACTCTGAGAGGCAGACCAATGTGTGGGACTCATTGTATGTTAATTAATAGCAGTTAATGTATTTCAAGAGCTTCTATACAGCCAGACTTTCTAGTGCAGTAGCTATTTATTTTTGTTGGCATTTTATTTCCTGCTTCTACATTCAACGGTCCACCTACCTCGGATGCTATTTTGTTGTTATTAATATAATGCCAAGTGGCACTTCCAGATCATCACATTTTATAACCACACAAATACGCAATTCTGACCGGAGACCTCAAAGGCATATTCTACAGACAGTCCCCAAGCAGAAGGACAGACAATCTTTCTTCAAAATCCAAATGCTTACAAATCCATTCAGACTGTCTCAGATGGCACCATTATCAGCCAGCTAACTAATTTCCTTAGCTTGGGATTCTGAGTCCAGCTTTTTTCCTATGAAAAATGTCATTTGCTGCCACTTGGCTTATGAAGACAGCTTTCCTGAGCACAGTAAGGGCCTTTTCTAACTCACTTACTGCTTGGGACACTTATGGAAGCCAAAAGAATCAGTCAGGTAAGACTAACTCTTAAATAAAGAGCCTAATCTTCTCTCAAGTGCTGGCTGCATTGCCAGAGATCCAATGGAAGCCCAAACACAAGTGAAAGCTGCCTTGCAACTATAGGACTGGGAGCTGTCTTGGCATCACATCCTGATGGTGAGAAGAGGCACTACAGGCTAGATCCAGCCCGCACTGGACCAGTGTTCCCACAGTGCTGGGGAAACCAAGAAGTCCCTCAGCAGTGATTTAAGTTAGCCAATGCCAAGTTGGCACTATAACTAGTAGGGAGGGTCCACACTGTCGTCCTTCATCTGGAGAACTGTCCCCCCCCCCCCCGGCCCTGCCCCTCCCTCATCCCTTCCCCCAACTGATGTGATCTGGGGGACTACCAGGGTTGGGGCAAACATCAACAGAGGGGGTCCAGCCCCACACTCACTGGCAGCAGCAGGTAAGCAGAGCAACGTGGCTCCAGCTTGCCCTGCTCCTCCACCTATGTTGCTCCACTTCCTGTTGGTGAGCATGGAGGCAGTTCTGCTCCCTCCCCAAGCGATGCACTAGGAGAGCAGAGCAAGTTGAAGCTGCATTGATCTGCTTACCCTGCCACTGCTGGTGAGCACAGGGGGAAGTGGACCCCTATTGCAGGTGCCAGGCCTCCCCACTAGTCCCCCCACTAGCTGCTGGCCAGCCCTTTGCTGCTCCCGCCCACAGTGTGGGGGGGGCGTGTCTCCCTGTCCATAGGAACCTTCCTTTGCTCACCTCCCTGTCTGGTTGTTGCTGGTTTCTATACTGATGGAGATGGGTTTGCAGAACTCTGAGGCCCTAGTGCTGGAGGCCTGCACAGATGCCATCCATGCTGTAGCTTTAGTGCTTTGCCACTGGCTGAGTTCCTGCCTTTCACGCCTTTTCCACATTCCTTTCAAGGAACCACATATTTGCCCAGTTCCTTCAAACCCACTTCTACTCAAGGGACTGGGGATGAACAGCAGTCGGTTAGAGAACAATTTCTTTTATTAATACAAGATTCTTTGCAGGGCGTGAACAGCGGGAGAAAGAAAGGGCTCTTCTGAGCAGCAGGGTAGTTGGAAACCCCCCGGGGGGAAGAATCTGATCCCTTGTCTTTGAGAAGCGCAGGCCTGTCTGTACAGGCTGTGGGAGCTGCAGGCCTGGGAGAGCTCTGTGCGTGCATGGCTGACGGCAACAGCACATCAACCTCTTGCCTTTTCCCTGCCAATGCAGGCATCGCAGGATGTAGAGGATTTATTAACAACATGTCATTTCTAATCAGAGCACATCAAATGGCCCCATTTCCATAGCCCTCAGAGAATGATCCCCTCTCCATGCACTATGCCAACCCCCTCAAGCTCTCAGGCAAGCCTTCCCCATCACTGCACACACCTGTCCCACACAGCTTTCCTTGCCTGCCCCAAGAGCACCCTAAGCTTCATGTCCCCCCAAAAGACCTCTGCCCTCAGCAGCACCAGCCACAGGCTTGCCTTCCCAGCGCTACCTGTTGTGTCTACTCCTCAGCCAGTCAGGGTCAACCTGGCACAACATGCTAACCAGGGAACCGCTCAGACCCACAGAGAGATGAGAGCCGGATACCACAAGCACGGCCATTCTGGGAGACTTTAGAAGCTCAGCGGTGGTGAGCAAGGCCCCATGCTTGTATACCTCTACAAGCATCCTGCAGGTGGCGAGGACGGTGATTCACTAGTTAGCACATTTCCCTCTGATCACCAAAAACATTCCAACCCCCCAGATTGACCTTATTCCCCACCGTCTCCCTCAGATTCCTAAATTGAGGACAGAAATCAAATCAAATAATTGATACACTTTACTTGCAACTTGATCTCTTGCAACCTTCTCCCCATAGAAGAGCTTTCCAAATGATTGCCACTGTAGTGGGGCACCTGCCCCACTCTGGCATGGAAGGGATTAAAGCAGGCTAGAGAGGCTGTGCAGAGCCCCAGCCAACTAGGAATAGGTTTACTGAGAGCCAATCAGGTGGTGACTTGAAAGCAGCCAATTAGGGCCAGGATGGGCCCTATAAGAAGGCTGCAGGGTAGAGAGGAGCTCAGTCTCTCCACAAAGGGGAAAGAGAAAAACACTGGCTTCTAGAGAAGCAGCTAAGAGAGCAGTGCTGAGCAGGGTCAGCAGAGGCTGGGAGAGCTCTAAACTGACGACTGCCAGACTAGGACCCTGATGAAAGTGCTGGGGCTATGGGGACGTGGCCGAGGGAATCAGGCAGTAGAGAAGGGCATTATGTAGCTGCTGTTAAAGGGTCCCTGGGCTATGGCCCAGAGTGGTGAGCAAGCCTGGTCCCCTTTCCCCCACTACTTGCCCATGAGAGACTAGCTGAGCCAGACTGTAGTTTGCCCTTGGAGAGAGGGGCTACACCAGTGTTTCTCAACCAGTGGTACAAGTACCCTCAGGGGTACTCGAGAGAAGTCTGGGGCTACGTCAACAACTGAAATTTGGAGAAAACTGAATTTTTGTTTTAAGTTTTATAGCACTTTATTATTTTTGTACTTTTTACACCCAAAAATTTCATCGCCCGCCCGGCTACGATTAAGTTGTTTAAGCAAATGTGTTGCAATGGTGTGTGTCTGAAAACTGTATGTACTGGGGGTACTTTTTTTTTTAAGGGGGTAATTTACAAAAAAAGGTTGAGAAAACCTATGCTAGACGGAGGCCTGCAGTGAGCCATGAAGGTGAGCATTAGAACCAGAAGCTGCGGGAAGGAAGAGAGCTTGTGGAGCAGGCACAGCCAGAGTCAGTGACCAGAAGCAGATGCTGTAGTCTGGGAATGATGTGGGACTGACTGTGAGGACAGTGGAGTTAGAAGCAGGGTTTCCCAACCTAGGGATCAGGACCCAAATATGGGTCACCATTACATTTCAAAAGGGTTGCCAGGTATCTCCCCAGGTGGCTTTTAAGGAGCCATTCACACATTTTTTGAATTGCCCTGGGTCACCAAGTCTTCCTGAATTGTTAAAATGGGTTCCCATTTGGAAACAGTTGGGAACCACTGAGTTAGAGAGCAACAGTGAGCAAGACACCACTACCAAAAGCATGCTGCTGAAAGAGCTAATTCCCAACACAACCAGTAGGAGGTGGCAGGGTGGTGAGTCACAGTCACGCCCCATTCCTGCCACAACTGCACTGAGTAAGAACACTAGGATGATGTTACTGCTCTAATCATCAACAGTGAAATAGCAAAAGAAGAACAGTGCCAGTCACACGTTTCAGAGTGTATTTCAGTTTGCAGATTCAGCTCATGTTCAGATTTTTGTCACCCCCAAACAGGCTAGAGACAAGATTTTAAATGAAAGCACACATTTCACAAAAAATGCAACAGGGAAACAGAAATCTTTTGAGTGCCTGGAAATTCTTCATGTGAGGATTTCAAGTGTCTTGAGTGATTGGTAACTTAGCATCATATGCATTCCATGAGCAGTGAGTGACCCCCATGGCTTGGGGAGGCACATGCCACAGCCCCACCCCTTCTGGCCGAGACCGTAGCCCAAGGTTCTCCAACCTTTTTAAGCACACAAGATCACTTTTTGAATTTAAATGCAATCCAGGATCTACCTCAAATGCTAATACCCCAACCCCTCCTCCTTTGTAGCTCTTCTCCAAGGCCCTGCCCCTACTCACTCCATCCTCCCTCCCTCCCTTTCACCAGGCAGGGGCAGCAGGTTGGAGCACGAGATCTGGTCTTGGGCTAAGGGATTTGGAGTGTGAGGGGGCTCTGAGCTGAGCTTGAGGAAGGGGTTGGGGTGCAGGGAGGTGCAGGGTACAGGCTCTATAAGGGAGTTTGGGGGCTCAAGGCTAGGGCAGGGGCTTTAGGGGTAGGAGGGGATACATGACTGGGGCAGGGGTTTGGAGCTAGCTCCAGCTGGACACTGCTTACCTCAGGTGGCTCTTGGGTGGTGGTACAATGGGACTAAGGCAGGCTCACCCCTGCCTTGGCCCTGCATCACTCTCAACAGCAGCCAGCATACTCTCTCCATTTCAAGCCCTATTGTGCCCCCTCACCCATTCTGTGGAGACAGAATACAGGTTGGGAGAGGGGGCAACCTGATATCAATGCCCCTCCTCTCCCTCTCCTGCCAAGCAGGAGGCTCCCCGAGGGGCAGCTCCAAGGCAAAGGGCAGGAGATGAGCAGCAGTGGGGGGAGGGCCAACTGAAGTGCCAGCACTGGATAGCCTCTTGGCCAAACCAGTCAGGATCACCTGTCACAGGCTCCAAGAGCCTCCAGTCGATCCTGATCGACTGGTTGGTGACCACTGGACTAGCCCTTCTGTGCCCCCTCGAGCTCAGTCCCCCTCCCCCTCCAGCTTCATACTATGGTGTAGGCAGAGGCATTCTCCCCCAGTCAACAAAGAGGATTTTGGGGTCCCTTTGTGATGCCAATGCACAATATATAGGGCCAGGCAGGGGAGAGAACCTCTCCCTTGCCATTTGTGTTCTTAAGTAGACTCTTTGGTGAGACACACTTGGCTGCATTTGTTTCCCCCCGGCCCCCAATTCTCCAGGTAATTATTGAAGTCTCCCTATGTTCTGGTTTCAAGCATGCTAAGACCTGGCCAAGGAATTCTCTGCTCTTGTCCACAGTCCAGGGGGCTGAGGCCAATTGCACTGGAACATCTTGCCTTTCCCCGTGACTCCCAGACTCCTTCTTTGAGGGTCATCTCCCTGGCACACGTAAGAGCACCTCTCAATCACTTCTATCTGTGCATAGAATATGCTCATCAGCACTGAAAAGCTGCTTCTGAGGGTCCCCTTGCCAAGTGTCTGTTTTGTCATTCATTATGACTTCATGGGCCCAGCTCCCTCTGGAAGCACAAAGTAACCATAAAGGCACCAGCTGATACAAATGACCCTATGCCAATCCCCTCCTGGCCAGGACAAAAATCAGGGTGTCACAGTGCCAGTGATGATTGCCACAGCAGCCCCTTGGACCTTTGGTCGCTGGTGCATACAGTGAATCAGAGCAGCTTCAAGCTACTCTACTCCCTGCCAAAAACCAGCACGAGAGACAGATGGCCCAGACTTGGGGCAGGATGCAAAGGACACCTTCACAGTCCTCTTCCCAAACTATACTGAATGCTTTGTAGCCACAACTGAGGAGCAACCCCTAGTTCTTGTTTGTTCCCTTCACTCCTAGAATTTATGCACACACCCTTCAGTGCACTGATACTCTTCATCAGCTTTTCTGTCAGAACTCCAGCCACTGCCTAGCTATCGCCACGGTATACAACAGCTTATTTGTGTTCCTGTGCTGAATGGGGGGGGCAGGTGGGTCCAGCTGGAGCCGTTCAGGACTTTGAGGGAGCTAAGCTATCGATGTAAGGGGTTGGCGCAGTGCTGTGTTAAGGACTACAGAGGAAGGGGACATGCAAAGAGCAGAAAAAAGACTTGATAAGAGCATGACAGGAACTGGAAATAAAGTGCAAGGCAGGACAAGCTGTGTTTTGGAGAATAGGTGCAGGACTCCAGGGAATCTGCCTGGGGAAGGACTGTGTACGAATCAGAGCTCATGGTATCAAGGGCTCAGAAAAGTGGCTGCTACTGTGAAATGGCAGCAAGGGGAACTGGGTAGATGGCATGATGTCTGCATGTAACATTCAAACAGACCCAAAACAAGAGAAAACATGTTTCCTGCTTAATACTTTTATTACCATTTGCAGAGATTAGGAGCTGGAGACATCGGCTCATTGCCTTATGCTATACCTGATTCTAGCCCTGCCTCCATGCCTGGCCCTGGGCTAGTCACTCACATCAACATTTTTCAATCTATATTAGATATTCTAAGGCAATGCAGAACACCCACAGCTCCCACTGCTTGCTCAGCACTTCTGAAAATCAGACCATCCGTACAGATTCCACACGTAGATTTAAGTGCTTGACTTTAAGCTCTCATGGTCAAAATCTGGCTGTAAACTTTTTGGCTGTGTCTACACTGGGCCACTTATTCCGGAAAATCAGCCGCTTTTCCGGAATAAGCTGCGAGCTGTCTACACTGGCCCTTGAATTTCCAGAAAAGCAACGATGCTCTACTGTACAAAATCAGCCGCTATTCCGGAAAAACTATTCTGCTCCCGCTCGGGCATAAGTCCTTATTCTGGAACACTGTTCCGGAAAAGGGCCAGTGTAGACAGCCCAGTAGTCTTTTCCGGAAAAAAGCCCCGATCGCGAAAATGGCAATCAGGGCTCTTTTCCGGAAAAGCGCATCTACATTGGCCACAGACGCTTTTCCGGAAAAAGGGCTTTTCTGGAAAAGCAGCCTGCCAATGTAGACGCTCCTTTTCCGGAAAAACTGAAAACGGAATAGTATTCCGTTTTAAGCATTTCCGGAAATTCATGCCAGTGTAGACACAGCCTACGTGTTTCAAACCCTGCACTTGTAAAATGGGCATAATACCTACAAGCCAACCTTAGGTGCCGCGCTGTGAAAACTGATCAGAGCACCTGGTCACTTGACTGTGCAATGTCAACCAGGGGATTAGGGCCTGTATAAAAGCTAGCCCGTTTAAGTCTGTTCAGATAAGTGACATGATACTGCTGAGCCAGGAAAAAAATGGGAGGAAATTTAGAGCAGAGGTGTTATCTACCCTGATCACTAAGGCTCGGCTTCCCTTTTGTTACTCAAGTTTGCAACGTAAGGTATGTTTACATTGTAATTAAAAATACATGGCTGACCTGTGCCAGCTGACTTGGACTAAGGGGACTTAAGCTAATGGACTGTTTAATTGGGGTGTAGATCTTCCAGTCCTGGCTAGACCCCAGGTTCTGGGACCTTGTAAGGTAGAAGGGTTCCCCCACACCTTAGCCTAAGCCCCATGAGTCTTAGTAAGTTGGCATGGGCCAGTTGCAGATATCTAACTGCAGTATAGACATATTCAGAGGTCTCAGGTGATCCTAAGCTGCTTCTGAATTGCCATGTAGCAACAGTGGTTAAGAGTATTTATATCTGTGCTGAACTACAAGCTTTCCTGACATCCTCAAATCCTACCAGGGTTAGCCAGAGATTTGCTGGATCACTGTAATGGGTATTATTAAACTTACACCTAAAATCTTTAAATTGATGGAACAAAAAACAGGACTATGTAGCACTTTAAAAACTAACAAGATGGTTTATTAGGTGATAAGCTTTCGTGGGCCAGACCCACTGCCTCAGATCAAATAGTGGAAGAAAATTGTCACAACCATATATACCAAAGGATACAATTTTTAAAAATGAACGCATATGAAAAGGACAAATCAAATTTCAGAACAGAAGGGGGATGGGGGAGGAGGTAAATGTCTGTGAGCTAATGATATTAGAGGTGATAATTGGGGAAGCTATCTTTGTAATGGGTAAGATAATTAAAGTCTTTATTCAAACTTAGGCGTAAAGTGTCGAATTTAAGCATGAATGACAGTTCAGAGGATTCTCTTTCAAGTGTAGTCTTAAAAGACGTTTGAAGCAGGATGCAGGTAATCAAGTCGTTGAGACAATGTCATTTCCACCAAGGAAGACCAAATGTTCAAGGAATAGAAATCAGGGTAGACTACAGCAGCTAAATGAATGGGCCTTTTTTTTCCTGGTGGCTGGCATCTTGCACTCCCCAATTTAAGATTTCTTTGTTTTAAATTAAGGGCGGGTCTAAACTAAAGCTGTAAATTAAGGTAAGTTATGTAAAAGTGGACATAACTTAGGTTGACTCAAAGCAGTGTCTACACTGCATAATGAAAATGGGAGAACCTCTGCCATTAACCTAGCTTATCTTCACTAGAGCCATTAAATCGACACTACTGCATTGATTGCAGCAGTGTTGAGATAGCTGGAAACATAGACAAACTCTAAGTCTCCAGGTCTTAGGTTTGCCATCAAAACACTGCAATGAATGTACACAGTCCAGCGATACCTGCTGCAGTCGGCCTGAAACAATAGCTCTGATAAGTGTCCCTGTTCATTTCCAGGGATTGATCATGCTGAAGACTAACGCTGATAAGTAAAAAAAGCATAGTGTTCACTCTTCCACAGCTGATCAGAGCAAGTAAAAAAGAACAGGGAAGATGATATAAGGAGGATCTCTCTGGAGCTGAATCTCATTCTGACATTTCAAGTAGGAGTTTGTTTAATGGGCAGTATTCTGGGGAATTCTACTTTCCCCCCCAGTTTGACATCAGCAAAAATGGACAGGTTTCTCGATCGTTGGGTGACCCACTCATCTCATGAATGCAACATTCTTTGATTTTTACAAACGCATTTGTTATTTGTGCTCAACACACTCTTCTTCATACTGACATTTTCCAATTGATAGGATGAAAAGTGAAACTTTTTAAAACATGAGTGAGAAATTCAAGCTTGAATATCACAGGTATCAGTTTCTGCATAAAGACCAACCATTCCTCAAACATCTGTGTGAACAAAATCTTGTTCAGAGAAATATCTACAGAAAAGCAAGGGGATACAAGGCATAACAAAGTTGAACAGCTGTTCAAAATCTGATTGTGAATATTCACAGAAAAAAATTATGTAGTACAGATTGGACCTCACTGGTCTGGCACCCTTGGGACCTGAGCAGTCCCAGATGAGGGAATCTGCCAGACCAGGGAAGGTCCCCTACCACAGGCTCCCTCCATCAGCCTGCCACCTACTCTTTCGGCCCTGCTGCCGGTAGGGTTGCCAGATGTCCGGTTTTGAACTGAACAGTCCAGTATTTGAGCTTTCTGTTTGAGAAACAAATTGGGAAAATAGAAATGAGAAAATAGAAATGTTGGGTATTTTCTAAATAAGATGTAATGTAGATTGTGATGTAATGTCAAGTTTGTCCGGTATTTTTGTTGAAACCATCTGGCAACCCTGGCTGCCAGCTGAGCAACACGGCTGTCCCAGCCCCACTGCTGGCTCTACTGCCAGCCGGCACATCATTCAGGCTGCCGACCTGCTGCAGCCTCATCTGGGTTGCTGCTGCCACAGCTCTGCTGCCATGGCCCCAGACAGGCTCTATCCACACTGCTGGGCTGGCACGCAGCCCCACTTGGGGTGTCATGGCACAACCTCATTGCCAAGCCAGCATGCACGGGCTGCCCTGTCCCCAGCTGGGTTGCTGGTAGCCCCTGCCCCGCTACCACAGCCCTGCCTCTACCGCCAGGCTGCTGAGGCTCTGGCCCTGCCACCACCAGCCTTGCTGTATGCAGGGCTCTCAGCAGCTGGCCCTCCTGCCCATGGCTCTCGGTTAGCAACTTCTGTGGTCCTGCCAGACTATGAATACTGCCAGACGAGAGTCCCAGTTTAGGGAGGTGCAACCTGTATTAACCCAGCTCTGGTCTTCACAGCAGAATGCAAGCATTAAAATGGAAAACTGAGATGCTGTAGTCTACAATTACAAAGCTAAAGAAGAAGTAAAGAGAAGTCAATGAATGGAGATGTTTAGATTGCTCTTGTAGATCTACCACTATAGCTATAAAAAGTTCCTCAAAAGTTCAATACAACATTATCAGACAGTAGATGTCATGGATGAGTGAAGTGATGAAGTTGAAGACAGAGTATAGAGATCCTGAGTAATCTCTGTAAACTGGACACAAACAAACAAGGCCAAATGAAGTTATATATATATAGGAATAAATAATGTAGGTCACATTTGTGCATGGCCCATCTAATCATGGACCTCATTGTACTAAGCACGGAACAAACACAGAACAAAACTGGTATCAGCAACAAGAAACGTCCAATCTACATATAAAGCAAAGATAAGAGAGATTCAGACAGAACAGTGAGGGAGTACAAGGAAACAAAGAGACTGTGTTGGTCAGCATTGCAGATCATTGCTGCTTCTATACCAGTGAGATGGTGGACTTTTTTTCTTGGAAAGAAGTGACTTTTAAAAGGATGTGGGCTCATGGTGGACAAACAGCTGAATATGCACTCCCAGTGTGATACCATGGCCAAAGGGATGAATGTGATCCTTTGATGTAACAAGAGACTATCAAGTAGGATGAGAATATAGGCTACATAACCCCTACATGGCACCATTTATAGAATATTATTTTCACAGCTAGCATCCACGCTTCAGAAAGGATGTGAAAAAACATGGAGAGCATTCAGAAAAAGCCACTGGAATCTATTAACTAAATCAAGAATGTCAGACTAACCCCAGAGGCTATAGTAGATTCTAACTCTTCACTAAATGATTGGAGGAGACAAACTTTTTCATTTAAAAGCTTCAGGGGGTAGCTGAGTTAGTCTGTACAGGATAAAATTAAAAAACAACAAATGGTCTGATAGCACTTTATAGACTACATGTTTTGTTAGTCTATAAACTGCTACCAGACCATTCGTTGTTCTTTAAGTTTTTCATTTAAACAAGTAATTCTGTAGCCATTTCCCTTGTAAAGTGTCTCCAAAACAGAGAATGATTGCTACTATGATTGATCATGCCATTTTTCCTTTAAAAATCCATGCAGGAGCTGGCATTTGCAAAGACTTTTATAATGGGACAGAATGGCTTCCAATAGGGCAGCAGCGGTCAAAAAGGCAAATAGGATGCTAGGAATTATTAGGAAAGGGATAGAAAATAGGACCCAGAATATCTTACTGCCCCTGTATAAAACTATGGTACGCCCACACCTTGAATACTGTGTACAGATGTGGTCTCCTCACCTCAAAAAAGATATTTTGGCCTTGGAAAGGGTTCAGAAAAGGGCAACTAAAATGATTAGGGGTTTGGAACGGGTCCCATATGAGGAGAGATTAAAGCGACTGGGACTTTTCAGTTTAGAAAAGAGGAGACTGAGGGGGGATATGATAGAGGTCTATAAAATCATGAGTGGTATGGTGAGGGTGAATAAAGAAAAGTTCTTTATTAGTGGTGTGGAGAGGGCCGATAAAGAAAAGTTATTTATTAGTTCCCTAAATAGAAGAACTAGAGGACACCAAATGAAATTAATGGGTAGCAGGTTTAAAACTAATAAAAGAAAGTTCTTCTTCACACAGCGTGTAGTCAACCTGTGGAACTCCTTGCCAGAGGAGGCTGTGAAGACTAGGACTATAACAGAGTTTAAAGAGAAGCTAGATAATTTCATGGAGGTTAGGTCCATAAAAGGCTATTAGGGGATAAAATGGTGTCCTTGGCCTCTGTTTGTCAGAGGCTGGAGAGAGATGGCAGGAGACAAATCGCTTGATCATTGTCTTTGGTCCACCCTCTCTGGGGCTGATGCTGGTGCTGGCCACTGTCGGCAAACAGGCTACTAGGCTAGAAGGACCTTTGGTCTGACCCAGTACGGCCGTTCTTATGTTCCCACCAGGATACATACACACACTACCACCCACCCAATTCATACATAATCCCCCTTGATTCCCTCTCCCATCTGGGTTAATGCACTCATGCCTACAGAACTCAGGGTATGTCTACACTGCCACCCTAGTTCAAACTAGGGTGGCTAATGTAGTCATTCGAACTTGCAAATGAAGCCCGGCTACACGCGGCACAGGCTAAGTAGTTCAAATTAAAGCTTCTAATTCGAACTACCATTACTCCTCATTAGGTAGTTCGAACTACGGGGCATTTAAAAATGGCGGCACCCAGGAACATGCAAATAAAACCCGGGATATTTAAATCCCGGGCTTCATTTGCAAGTTCGAATGACATTAGCCACCCTAGTTCGAACTAGGGTGGCAGTGTAGACATACCCTCATATAATCTCCGCAAGAATCCTTGTGTGGTTCATGTTTCACATGGGCTCTATTGAACATTCTAAGCCTGTCGTGTCCAACACGCTAGCCACGTGTGGCTATTCGGCCAGTTGAACATGGCTAATTCGCTATAGCAGTAGGCACTATAATGGCTACTGCTTCAGAACTGGTTGGACACCACAGTTCTAAGCCCTGCATATACTTTGCAATCTCTCTGCCCCCAGTTCACAAAACCTCCATTACCAAACATACACAACTTCACTCACCACACAACTGGAAGTCGTACCCACCCAAATCCATGGTAACACACTCACTCCTAGCTCTTTATAATGTGTGAAACTTGAATTGTGCATTTTCGAAAGTGTAACTTTGCCTCTGACAGACATAAATCTGTCTTCCATTGTGGGTGCACATGGTGACATGATCACACAAGCAAAGTAAAAATGGCCTTTGAGACTTTTCACACTTTCTGGCCTTGGATTTCTTTTAACTGATTATTCCTAGAGCTGCCAATGTTTGGTTTTTTTAGAACACAATTTTTCTGTTTTTTTCCATAGATACAAACATTTTAAGGCCCAAATAACCACTATGATGATTTATTCTAAAGTCCTGTATAACACAAGACTGATAATTTTTTACCATTTGATTTTTGCATTTAGACTGGAACTTCTGTTGAAGTGCAACCCCTCTTTTAGAAAAACAGTGAAATTTAATTTAAAGATTTCAAATTATGGAGAATCAAGCTGTTCCATCCAGAATCAAGCTGTTCCACTGGTTACTCACCCTCATGGTTTAAAATGTGCACTTTATTTGTAATCTGAATTTGTTTAGCTTCAGCTTCCTGCCATTATTTTGTCTTTGTTTGCTAGATTAAAAGCCCCCTACTATCAAAAATATTTTCCTTGTGTACATTCTTCCCGATCAAGTCACTTAACCATCTTTTATTTTAAAATGAAATAGTTTATGCTTCTTTATGCTAATTAAGCAAGTTCTCCAGACTTTGTAAATGGTTCAGAAAAGAGCCACAGCTATTCAGTTTGTCAACATTCTTTTTAAAGTGTTGATATCAAAACCAGACACAGTATCCAGTAATGGCATCATTTAATGTCCCACATATAATGGCAATAGCACCTCCCTACTTTTTTCCTGGTATTTCCCTGCTTTTATACATAGATATCATAATAACTCTGTGAGCTACCATACTGCACTTGGAACTCACATTCACTTGAATATCCACCAGGACTCCTAAGTTGTTTCAAGTCACTGCTTTTCAAAATACATTTTGATCGTGTAAGCATTTCTTGCATGTTACTGCCATAAATGTACAACTTTAATTACCTTAAACACAATTCTGTCTAGGAATTAAAGTCACTTATTTGTGCATGGACATGGGAAATGCAGCTCTTCTATGGAAGGTGTGCTACAAGGGTTAGTATTTGTTATGTAACAGCAATATGATTCCACTTTTATTTCAACGCAGGCAAATATCTACCAATAGCGTTTTAGATTAGCAATCTAAATTAGAGACGTTAGCATGTAGTTGCTTACACGATTAAGCAATAAGCCTGGGTTTATCGGTTAATCTTAACTACTGCATGCACTGCGCCCCTGCTGCCTCTCTATCAGAGGCAGAAAGGGGGGGTGGGCAGGTGGGAATCAGAGCTCAGAGGGAGCCAGCTTTTCCACAAGCACCAGCTCCTGCAGAGCCACCTATCCCCACTGAGCTGCTGCATCTGAGGCAGCAGTATAGGGCGGGGGAGGTTTAGGTGGGCGCCAGTATGCAAGGGGAGCCAGCTTTTAAGCCAGCTCTCTATGCATGCCAGCTGCCCCCCTGCCTCCCACAGAGGCAGCAGTGCAAGGGGGGTGGGGCAGGAGGGAGCCACCTGCCCCCTCTTCCCCACACTGCTGGAAATTTTAGCAGTGACACATTTACATGCGGGAAACGAGGTAACAGGCAGGAGCCAGTACACGTGGGAAGTGGCTTTCAAGCTGGCTCCCTGTGCATATTGGCTCCCGCCTGTCTCACCCACCCCTACGTGTAAACATGTCTCCACTAAAATTTCCAGCGGTTAAACAATTACACGTTAGTTAACATCCCTACTATAAATTAAAATATTAACTGTTAAAATTAGGGCTATTAAGCGATTCAGTATGTGTTGATTAATCACATGATTAATCACACTTAAAAAATAGAATTCCATTTATTTAAATTTTTGATGTTTTCTACATTTTCTGATATATTGACTGAAATGACAAGAGAATACAGCATATACAGTACCACTTTATATTTTGATTACAAATATTTGCACTCTAAAAATCAAATGAAATAATTTTCAATTCCCTCATTACAAGCAGTGTAGAGTGCAATCTCTTTCTCATGAGAACTGAACTTTCACATGTAGAACTGTGCACAAAAAATAACTGCATTAAAAAATAAAACAACGTAAAACTTTAGAATCTACAAGTCCACTCAGTCCTAGTTCTTGTTCAGCCAATTGCTCAAACAAGCTTTACATTTGCAGGCGATAATGCTGCCTGCTTCTTGTTTACAATGTCACCTCAATGTCAGAAAGACATTCACATGACACTGTAGTAGCCTATGTCACAAGATATTTACGTGCCAGATGTGCTAAGGATTCATGTCCCGTCAGGCTTCAACAACCATTCCACCCATATGTCCATGCTGATGACGGGCTCTGCTCAATTTTTTTTTTTTTTTTGTAAAAAACTAATCTTTATTTTCCTCATCTTCTTCTTCTACTCCTCTGATGTATAGGACATTGTTACATCTTATCAAACCTTCACCGAGGTGTTTAGACATTGCACAATCTATTTATTCTTCTGTGTTTGCAAGCTGTACTTTCATGTAACCATCTACAGACACCAAGTAGCCCTTGAACCCCGTCCCCCACTTCAGTTTTACCATCACCACCTTCCCTGTCGGCCCGTTCAGGAATGGCCAGTGCAAACTTTGGTCCTGGACCGGCATGAGCTGAGACTGAGACTGAGCTGGGCTGCCTGCCTGCCTGGATCCTACTACATTTTAAATGCAGAGCTGCAGCAGGGGTAGGTCCCCTGCTGCGGCTCTGCATTTAAATGCATGTAGTCAATAGCATTAATCAATAAGCTTTTGCTTATTGGTTAATTGATTACTAGACTATTCTATTACATCTCTAGTGGTAAAAACAAAAATTACTTGCTGGGATGCACAGGTGCCTGCCAGAGTCTAAGAAAAAAAGGCATGAAGTCCAAAGCAGTGAGGACCAATGGGTTAATTTTCATCATCTGAGTCAGATGCCACCAGCAAAAGGTTGATTTTCTTTTCTGATAATTTGGGTTCTGTAGTTTCTGCATCAGAGTTTTGCTTTTTTAAGACTTATGAAAGAATGCTCAACATCTCTCTCTATGACAGGGGTCTCAAAGTTGGAGAAGTTGAGCAATCCAACCCAGTAGTCCTGGTGATTAGGAGACTGGAGCACATGACTTATGAGAAGAGGCTGAGGGAATGGGGCTTATTTAGTCTGCAAAAGAGAAAAGTGAGGAGCAATTCATAGTAGTCTTCAACTACCTGAAGGTAGGTTCCAAAGAGGATGGAGCCAGGCTGCTCTCAGTGGTGGCAGATGACAGAACAAGAAGCAGCAGTATAAGAGGTCTAAGTTGGCTATTAGGGAAAACTATTTCCCTAGGAGAGTAGTGAAGCTGTGGAATAGGTTTACTTAGGAGGGTGGCTGAATCTCCACCCTTAGATGTTTTTATGTCCCAGCTTGACAAAGCCCTGGTTGGGATTGGTCCTTGCTTTGAGCAAGGGGGTTGGACTAGATAACCTCCTGAGGTCTCTCCCAAATCTAATATTCTGTTTCTTTTAATGTCTCTGTTACATGGTGTTTTTACGTTATTTTGAAGCCTGAAGTAACATATTTTTAGAGAGCTACAGAGAACTTAAAACCCAAAACATTTTATTTTGATGTCTGAATTTCAAACGAACAATATTTTAGTGAACTCAAAATAAGTTAATCTATTCCTACAAAATGTACTAAACCAATTGTCTGGGAAATTTAGGAGGATCTAAGTAGGTTGGTTACGGAGGCAATACAAAGACAGATCGAACAGCGTAGAAAAGTGTATGAAATTGTACATTGAAGGGAACAACTTAAATACTTCTACAGAGACAGACTCTGAGTTAACTATAGGATTACTTAGTGTGGATAAGAGAAGTATGTGAACTACAGTTATAAAGAAGGCAATTTTGGGCTTTCTATTCCCACATTGTCATACTGAAAGGAAAAGTGGGCACAGTTTTAATACAGTAATTAAAAGTGAGAAAGGGGTGTTTTAAAACACACTCAATATAGGTAACTCTCTGCTGCTCAATATTGATGCAATTTGAAAAGACTGAATACAAACAAGCACTTTTCATCACTAGAATGCAAATTGTGTTTAAATGTGCTAACAAGTTCAGTGATTAAGGAAAATAGAAGAGCAAATTCTACTTTCTATTCTCATTTATATTGGTGTTTCTTCATGGAAGTCAATGGGAATTACCTAGGTATCCCAAAGAGGAATGTCTCAACATAAGCAGTTACAGTAAATTGGGGTGATAATTATAAGAGGTATGAATTGTTATGCTTCAGGGCAAAGGCAGATCATGAAAGCTTATGCCATAAAACAATTGCTAGTCTTTACAGTGTTACCAGACTCATTGTTTTAGGGGGAAATGAGTATGAAATTACTCATCCTAGTATTCATTACACCATCAGCATGCCAGCAAGTAGATTGTGTTTGTTCAGGATTATTTTTTTCCAAAAGATATACTCTAGGAATTATTTTGGAAAAGTTCTATAGCCTATTATACAGGAAGAGGAAGTTACTCACCTTGGTGCAGTAACAATGATTCTTCGAGATGTGTGTCCCCGTGGGTGCTCCGCTGTAGGTGTCAAGCTGGTGCTGGCGCCACAGATTGGAGATTGGTTAGCAGTGGCCCGCCTGACTGCGCATGAGCATTTGCCATTTTGTGCTGTTCGTGCTGTTTCTGAGAGCGCAGTCCGGCTCCTGCCAGTTCCTCCTAATTGCCGAGTAACTGAAAGACACAACCAGACAGAAACTCTGAAGTGGGGAGGAGGGCGGGTCGTGGAACAACCACGGGGGGACACATCTCGAAGAATCATCATTACTGCATCAAGGTGAGTAACTTCCTCTTCTTCGAGTAGTGTCCCCGTGGGAGCTCCACTGTAGGTGACTTCGCAGCAGTAGCCTGTGGTAAGGCAGTGGGATTCAGAGTCAAGAGCGTGTGGCGGTAGAGAGTACCGCTGAGGCAACTGCTAAGTCACTTTTAAATATATTAGTGAGAGCGTAATGTTTTGCAAAGGTGGAGCTGGATGACCATGTGGCTGCACGACAGATGACCCTAAGGGAAACTTCCCTGAGAAAGGCGGCGGAAGCGGCCATTGCCCTAGTAGAATGGGCTCATAGAGTCCGTGGGAGTGGCTTGTTTTGTAAAGAGTAACTGTGAATGATTCATTGAACTGTAAGTTTTGATATGTGCTGTGCTGTGCTGAGAGCAGCTGGCTCTTAAAATACTCAATGGTGGAGACGAACAGTTGATAAGATATCCGAAAGGCTCGTGTCCTGTCAATATAAAAGCCCAATGCCCAGTGAACGTCCAAGGTGTGAAGTCTGGTGTGTTGGGTTGACAAATGTGGTTTAGGATAGAAGGTTGGAAGAACTATTGGTTCGTTCATGTGGAATTCTGAATTCATCTTCAACAAAACCGTAGGTTGGGGGCAAAGGACAACACCTTGAAGCGTAAACACTGTATAAGGAGGGAGTGCCAAGAGGGTGGCTAGCTCACTTACCCTACGCGCCGACATTATTGCTACCAAAAAACGACTTTTATGGTTAGTGTGAGGAGATCACAAGTGGCCAGGGGCTCGAAGGGAGGCTTTGTTAAGGCGTCCAAAACTAACTCAAGGTTCCACGGTTCAAGAGGTTGCCTGTACTGGTGAAAAACATTCGCTAAGCCTTTCATAAACCTCCCAGTTGATCGGATGACCGAAAATGGAATAGCCATCTACAGGGGGTCGGAAGACTGTGAACACAGCTAGGTGTACTTTGACTGAAGAGTGAGACCAACGCTCGAGGTGAAGAATATAGTCCAGAATGTGATGAATGGGAAAGGACAATGGGTCGAATTTCTTGTCCATACACCAGGATTGGAACCGGTGCCATTTGTGAATATAGGTAGATCGAGTCATGGGTCGTCCGCTATGTATCAGTACGTGCTTAACTTCCTGGGAGCAGAAATTTTCCGTCTGGTGGAACCAACTAGGAACCATGCCGTGAGATTGAGATGTTCAAGTTGAGGATGCACCAGGATCCCCGGGGCTTGTGTGAGCAGGTCGTGTATCCTGAGGATACAGTGATATGCAAAATAGGTAGGGGAGCCACATTTGCCGTGGCCAGAAGGGGGCTACAAGTATTACCATGGGAGCGTCCCTGACTACTTTCTCTAAGACTCTCGGTAGTAGAGGAGTCAGAAGAAAAGCATATAGAAGGTGATGGCTCCAGCTGACTAGAAAGGCATCCCCAGAGATCATGGTTCTATACCTGCTCTGGAACAGTAGTAATGGCACTTCACATTGCAATGTGTTGCAAAAAGGTCTATAATGGGGAGTCTCCATCGCACGAAAAGGATTTGCAGTATGTCGTGATGCAGCTCCCATTTGTGCTGTGCTACGAAGTGCCTGCTGAGGCCATCAGCCATGATGTTGTTCCTGCCTGGGAGGTATGATGCTGTGAGGATAATGTCGTGGTGGATACACCAGTTCCATAGCCGAACTGCATCCACACAGAGGAAATGGGATCGAGCTCCTCCGTCTGTTTATATAGAACACTGTTGTCATATTGTCGGTGAGTATGTGGACTACCTGCCCGCGAATGATAGTAATGAAGTGTTTGCAAGCACTGAATACAGCTCTGAGTTCGAGGAAGTTGATGTGCAGTAGGGACTCCTGTGCAGACCATCTCCCTTGGATTCAGTGATGCCCAAGGTAAGCGCCCCGTTCCACCAGGGACGCATCTGTCGTCATTCCCATAGTGGGCTGAGGGCAGTGGAACGGTGTCCCAACTAACATGTTTGCAGGGGTGGTCCATCATGTTAATCACTGAATTACGTTCCATGGAACGGAGACCATTCTGTGTATGTCCTGCTTGCCGGGGGTGTAGACTGTAGCTACCCAGTGTTGTAGGCATCTGAGATGTAATTGGCATGGGGCACTACATACGTGGTTGCTGCCATGTGCCCAAGGAGTTGCAGACAGGTAAGTATGGAGGTTCCAGGGCTCGCAGAGAGTGTTTGTATGAGATTGTGTACAGATTGAAATCTGCTCTGAGGCAAATACGCTCAGGTGGTAGTCGAATCTAGACGCGCACCTATGAACTCCAAAAATTGCTGAGGAGTTACTGATGATTTTTCAAAATTGATTATGAGATCGAGTGTCTGGAATGTAGCTTTAGTTATATTGGTGGCCTGTAGAGTGTCGTCGAACAAAGGTGCTTTGATTAGGCAGCCGTCAAGGTAAGGAAATATTATTATTCCCGATCGTCGGAGGTGGGCTGCCACCACAACCAGTGTTTTTGAAAAGACCCTATGTGCTGATAAAAGGCCAGATGGTAACACTTTGTATTGGAAATGTTCGAGACCCACTTGAAAACGTAGAAAACGTCTGTGCACTGATTGGATCGTCATATGGAAGTAGACGTCCTGCAAGTTGAGGGACGCCCAAACCAATCAACAGTGTTGAGAGACGGAATAATAGTAGCTAGTGTGACCATCTTGAACCTTTGCAAAGATTCTGATTGAGGCGTCGTAGATCTAATATTGGCCTCCATCCCCCTGTGTTTTTGCAAGTTAGGAAATAGTGGGAATAGAATCCTCTGCCCCTGAATTCCTCTGGTACTCTCTCTATCGCACCGATAGTGAGGAGATGGGAGACCTCGTGTTGTAAAAGGGTCTCACGGTAGTGCAATCTTTGCTTTTTCGGACAATGTTGTTTCTGCTGGACTTCTGTGAGAGTTATACTTCCTGGATATCGGCGACCCGTTTAAATAGTTCCTGAAATTGTCGAGTATCGTCTGTGGGTGATGAGTCTCCCAGGAATACTGCATCATCAGGAGAAGAGGAGGATGGATCTGTGGGAGAAACTCCCTGTGGTTGATTGTGGTCATGATCGGATAACTGACGCTCTTCCGGTTGAGAATGCTGGGGGGCCAATACAGGGACGGTTCTCGTGGGAGCGAGAGGTCTGGTGGCGGAAGGTGTGGGAGAATTGCTCTTTGTGGGTTCTACCTGGGAGCAACGGCAACACGGTGATCTTTGTGGAATACAATCTCTTGAGTAAGGATGATGGCGGTGATAGTGGGCATGACTAGTGACGATTGTAATGTGGAGAATATCTAGGTGAGTATCTACTCTCGTGTGCATAGCAGTACCGTGAATACAATGAATGCGTGGGAGATCTTGGTGATCATGATCTTCTCCTTAGACGCAGTGGTGGCGGTGCTATTTGCTGGTGCTGGTAATAATAGAGAGGCATAGAGGAGGGTAATGATGTAAGTACAGAGAGTGAAGCCTCGACATGTCTCCAGACTTAAAGGAGCGAACCGATGAAGGTGAAAGCAGTTCCAGTGAAAAGGCAATGTGTTCAGGGCTCGGAGAGGGAGTAAGAGGTCTCCAAAACTTTTGCATGGCCTTCGTTGGCACCAGGGCTTGGGTACTAGTCACTTCAACTGCAGAAATTTGCAGTACCGGTATCGGTTCCAGTGATGGAGATGGTGTCATGCGCGCCGCTGGTGCCTTCTCAACTGGTGCCAACAGCGCTGGTGGTGCCATGGTTGAGTGGCCGGTGCCATGGTCGGTTCCGACGCAGAAATCGGCACCATTTTTGGTGCCTTCAGAGCTACCGGTGTCGATTCCCTGGACAGAGCTGGACTCAGTGCTGATGTACTCCAGCCGGTCTTTTGCTTATCAGGACAGCAGATGGAGACGCCTGAGGTGCCCAGCTTGTCTGCCGTGCTAACCCACAGAGGTGGTAATGAGCAGGATGGTGAGGGCCTTTTCTTTGGATGAGATGACTTAGGTGAGACAGCATGGTGCTTGTCGGGCTCCAAAGATTTATCAGGCTGGAAGGAGTCCAATGGAGTGGGCTGTAATGCTTTGCTGAACAAAAGCATTTTAAGCCTCATCTCCCTATCACGTCTAGCTCATGCTATGAGCTTAGAGCAGTGGGGGAAATTTCTGTGGAATATGCCCCTCACCAAGGCACCTAATGCAACGGGAGTGCCCATACAAGGCTAACATAGGCTCCCGGCATGAAGCACACTTTTTAAACCCGGGCGACCCAAGCATACTTAAGATGACGGAGTTCACTCGCAGGCTTTGTTTTCTTCTTCGTGGTGTGGGTTTTTTTTTTAAATGAACTGTAACTACTAGCTAAATGAACTATAAACAGTACTGTAATTAACTAACTAACAACTAATTACACAATGTTCTCAATTCCTGTCAGATTTCTGAAGAGAGAGAGCTCACTCCGTCTGTGACCGAGGACGGTTAGGAGGAACTGGCGGAGCTGGACCATGCTCTCATAAACGGCGTGAATATCACGAGATGGCGAATGCGTGGTCCGGCAGATCACTGCTAACAAATCTCCAATCTGCATCACCAGGACAAGCCCAACACCTACAGTGGAGCACCCACAGGGACACTCCTCAAAAAAGAAGCCAGGTTCTCTGGCTGGCATTATACATGAGAAACTTAAAAAACACCAAATGGTCTGGTAGCACTATAGACTAACAAAATATGTAGATGGTATCATGAGCTTTCGTGGGCACAGTCCACTTCTTCAGATGACCGGAGTCTTCCAGTCATCTGAAGAAGTGGGCTGTGGCCTCGAAAGCTCATGATACCATCTACTTGTTTTGTTAGTCTATTAAGTGCTACCAGACCATTTGGTGTTTTTTAAGTTTCTCCTGTACAGACAAACTCAGCTACCCCCGATGCTATTATACATGAGGGAAGACTATATGATCACAATGGACCCTTCTGGGCTTGGGATCTATGGATCTTATGGTGGTTTTTGCCTTTACTTGCAGCCTCCTGCTGGAGCCAGAAAAAATAGATTGGAAGATTCATTGTGGTATCATTACTTTTACCAACTAAACTGTGCTCAGTGCTTAGAGAACTATGTGGTCCCAGGCCTGACTGAGCCTTCTAAGTACTACATAATACAAATGGTATGTTCCTTCCCCCTTCTAGTCTCAAAGATCCAGCTCTCTCCCATCTTCTCTTTGCATCTTCATAGTCACACTTATCTCTTTCCCTTCAACATTCGTCACTTTTGCTCAGCCCTTTTCAGTTATTGCCTGTAACACTTTCTTGTTCCTTTGAATGTTGTTCATGAACAGCAGTTAAAGAATCAACATCACTATGTGGACACAAGCATCTCACATTGAAAATACCCTTCTCCCGCTTCATTCCTCTTGTTCAGAGATAACTCTGACCTCCATGAACTAAGTTTGGGGACTGAGAGTAAATGGATTTATTTTATTCAAGTCCACAATGGCATAAATGGGCTCATTCCTTTCCAACAACTTTAGGACAATGTTCTACTACACACAATTCATCAAAGATACTTGGAACACTTAAGGCCACATCTATACTTACTTGCGAATCAACACTATGGAGGTCAATCTTCTGATGTTCAATTTAGTGAGTCTAGTAAGGACCTGCTAAATCAAACACCGAGGGTACCCAGTGCTCCTACTCCTTGTGAAAAGCACCAGTACTTCTACTCCTCGTGAAAAGTAAGGGAAGTCAACAGGAAAGTTTCCCTCAACAACCTCCCACGGTGGAGATGGTGCCAAAGTTCGAATCAAGGTACATCGACTCCAGTTATGCAAGTAATGTAGCTGGAGTTGCAGATCTTAATTTGAATGTATTCCCCTAGTGTAGACCTGACCTAAGGTTATGAATCTAGCCATTACAAAATCCTCAATTCTCATACTTATATGAAACCCGTCTGAGCCCACCAGGAAAGTGATGGGCATGATCCAGGAATGAGTGAGACAAAATAAACATTTCAGTATGCTAAAAGAAAAATCTAATTAAATAGGAACTTTGTTGCCCAGCATTCATGATTCAGACCAATGTACAAAGTAGAAAGTGTGGGACACTTAATAACTTGCATATTTACTGTGTTCTGTTTCTCACATAACTGGAGTGCGTGGTCAATACCCTTGCTGTATCTATAATTCAGATACTTACATTGTGGGCTGCAGACACAAATATATAAGATGATTCCTCACTTAATTTGTAACTCATGTGGCAGTCTGAGAGCAGGGGGTTGCTGAGGCCTCATTGAGGGCAGATACATGGGGAGCTATGTGGTTTTTTGTTACCTGAGTAGGCTGATAAAGACTATGGCCCAGCCAGCCACACCTGAAGCCCATCTGGCATCAGCCTGAAGGGAAGGCTAATTGGAACACCTGCGGTCAGTTAAGGTGAATGAGCACACTATAAAAACCCTCCCTCGGGAAAAGCTGGGGGGTGGGTGGGAGAGAAAAGGGATGGACTAGAGGAGAAGTAAACAGCCCAGCACAGGGGAACAGACCCAAGACAGCTGACATCAAGGCTTGCTCCACAGCATCAGGGAGGAGGTACCACAGGAAGGGTTGGGGAAGTAGCCCAGGGAGGGGCTGCTGCTCAGGGGGCAAGGGCCAAGCTATACAGCCTGCTCGGGGCTGCCCCCCACCCATAGGGCCCTGGGCTGGAACCCGGAGCAAGTGGGTGGGACTGGGTTCCCACCAACCCTCCCCCGGGTAGAAAGGCCAGTAGGAAATGGAAGGACACTGGACTGGCCAATGATGAAAAGGGCTCTGGTAGCAGGGTACCCTTGCCTTTGTGGCAGTATTAGGGATACCACGAGCCTCTGAGGCACACAAAAAACCTGCCAGTAAGCGCAGGACCCACGGGGCTTAGCCCAGACTTTGCCACACTCATAAATGTATTAGATCTTCTTTGACATTGACCTCCATTCTGCTGCTGACAAACATCTTGGGACATTTTGCATCAAATCCTTGCGGGAAATAATTTCACACCTCCTCTGGAGATTAGGACTTTGTTGCAGATCCACAACCAGAAAAAAGTAGGACATTTAAGATTGTGATGCTCAAATTTGTTGCCATCTAAATTCTTACAGTCTGGGGATTCCTTAAAATGCTGTTCCACTCTACTATTGTGCTTGTTAAAAAATGTGTCTGATTCCAGATTATTGTATAGTTACGTGAGTTTAATGGTAGTGAATACTACAGTTAAGGCTGCAAAATAATTATACATCTATACTTTTGGGGTTGTATTTTTTAAATTTATTTCAGCCCAAAGAAAAGGATTTTGGGGGGGGGGAAAAGTATTGAAGAAAATCTTATAGCCACTATTGAGAATCATAAAAAGCTAAACTAAATATATATTATTTATTATATAAAAAACACAGACTAATAATTTGGTACAAATGTATACTCATCTGAACTTTAAAACTTCAAACTTTGCAGGTGGCTAGATCTTAAATAATCTTAAACAGAACCTGAAAGCTTTGATATTTCTGAAAACTTGAATAACTAAAAATTATAAATGATAAATTGTATTGATTCCACTCAGGAATGTGGATTTTTCACACTGATCAACATAGCGAAACTTACCTGTTTTTTTTTTTTTAACGTCGCCCATACCTAATCTACTATTATTTTGCCCATTCACTTTCCTTGGTCAGGGCTAGGTCTATACTTAAAAATTATATTGGCATAGTTGCCTCGATCAGGAATGTGAAAAACCACATCTTGGCTGACATAGCTACGCTGACACAGCTATTGATATACGAGTGCCTCTGTTGATGGAGCTAATGTCATTCCGGGAGGTGCTGTTCTTACACTGACAGAAAAGCATCTCCTGTTGGTGCAGGATACTGGAGGGCTATGCTGTCATAGGCTCCACAATGACATATCCTAGGTCTCTCTAAAGTACCTCAGAATCCTCTCTAGTTTGGACTAACCTAAGTAAGTTTGTGTCATCTGAAAGTTTCACTCACTTTTTCAGATTAATATATCAAACATCAGATCTAGTACAGAACCTAAAAGCACACTACTGTGAACCCTTAGCCACCTATTAAAATAGTCTCACAGTTTTCCTGGTTTTGATATAGTTAAATCATTTCTTTTTGCATTTGTATTTAATGCTTTGTACAATTTGCTCTTTGAAATTCAACTCAGCCCTCACACAAACTATTTACTGTAATTTATGGTCCTGTATATTGATGTAACTCAGATTATACTGTTATAAATTTTGCAAAATCTTTGCTCAGATAACCTCTTGCCAATAGAGGAGATGTCTACTCATATGCAGCTGCAAGTCTCACAGCCTCCCCAATGGACTCAGTCTTGCAGTGCTCATGCTGTTGTGGGGGCTAAAAAACAGTACTGTAGACATTCAGGATCAGTATAGAGTTCAGGATCTAAAACTCAAATATACTGCTATTTTAGGCACCACAGCACAAGGTCCACGAGCCTGAGACATTTGACCCAGGTTCTAAGACTTGCTGCTATGGTGGCTTTTTGTTTTGTTTTGTTTTTGCGGGGTGGGTGTTTCTGCATAAATTTACCCAGTGATATTTACTTCCTGGTTCTCCTTTTTGTTCAAAAGCTATACATGCCTTCTGTTGTTCTATTTTTAGAATAAGTGGAAATCCATCTAAAGATTTTTTCTTTTCCTTTTTCCTTCAAGGTCTTTTTGACTAGACTTGACTGATGTCTCGCTTTCTGAAGTTTATTATCACTGCTCCTTTTCTGGTACCTTGCTTCGGATTTTGAACCTATACTGTGGTCACTATTAGTAGCTCATCTACTGTTAATTCTTGAATTAGATTTTGTATGTTACTAATTTTAAGACAGATCATGACTACACTAGGGTGTTTACACTGGCACAGCTGTGCCACTGTAAGTTCACTCATAGCCACTCTATGCGGGCAGAAGAGAGCTCTCCTGCTGACATAATTAAACCACTTAAATTGAGTAGCATTGGCTGGAGAGCATTTCCTGCCGCTCTGCTGACATAGTGCTGTCCATCCCAGTGTGTGCATTGATGTAATTTATGTTGCTCACAGGGGAATTTTTTTTTACATCTCTAAATGATGTAAGTTATACAGGCAGTCCCCGGGTTACGTACAAGACAGGGACTATAGGTTTGTTCTTAAGTTGAATTTGTACGTAACTCGGAACTGGCTCCAGATTCAGCCGCTGCTGCTAAAACTGATCAGGGGCTGACTACAGGAAGCCCGAGGCAGAGTTGCTCTGCCCCCAGCTTCCTGGAATCAGCCACTGATCAGTTTCAACAGGGGCTGAATCTGGAGCCTGGGACAGAACAGCTGGGGCGCTGCCGGGTAGGTCCCCCCAGGACCAACCCGGCAGCACCCCAGCTGCTCTACCCCAGGCATCCACAACAAAAGCCTGGTCTGCTGGGGGGGGCACACTAGCTGCGCCCCCCCCCCCCCCCCAGCAGACCAGGGAGACCCGGAGCAAAGCCTTAGAGGCGGGGACCTCGCCGCCTCCAAGGCTTTGCTCCAGGTGTCCCTGGTCTGCTCGGGGTGTCCCTGGTCTGCTGGGAGGGGTTCCCAGCAGACCAGGGACACCCGGAGCAGCTTTTCTCACCCCGGAGGACGCGGTGGCGGGAAAAGCCCCGTTCATAAGTGCGGATCCGACGTAAGTCAGATCCGCGTAACTCGGGGACTGCCTGTAATGACAAAAGTGCTTGTACAGACACAGTCTAAGCTCCTCTTCCATTCTCTAGACAGCCCTTGCAGTTCCAAGAAGCAATCAACGTTTAAAAGTGTTAAGAAATTGCTTCTTTAAACTTCTTTCCATTGTACCACTTGAGTCTGCTCCCACCCCAATCATGTCATTGACTTAAAACAGGGGTGGGACAATAATTTTTAGTAGGGGGCCACTCCAAGTTTTAGGTAAGTGGTCAAGGGCCGCACTTTTCTGTGGAGGGTGTGCAGAGTTTAGGTTGGATGCTGAAGGGCACATGAGCTAAGGGACTGGGGCGCAGGAGACAGTGTGGTCTGAGAGGGTGTTTGGGTGGAGGAGGGGGTTATGACCTGGGTCAGGGGAATTGAGGTGTATGGTCAGGGAGGGAGTGTGGGTGCAGGAGAGGATTCTGGCCTTGGGAAGGGGCGTAGGAGGAAGTACAGGGTCTGGGAGGGAGTTGTCACCTGAGGCAGAAGGTGCAGAGGTTTTGGATGGTGATCTGGGGAAAGGAGTTGGGGTGCCAGAGGCAGGCGCTGGCTGGGAGGAGTTTACTTAAGTGTCTCCTGGCCAGCAGGCTGGACTCCGCAGCTCCAGCCTACTTGAAAATACAGGCTGCTCCGTCCATGAGCCTCTCAACTCCAGCTGCCCCAGTCTCTCCGGCCAATCTCTCAACTCCGATTAGCTGGCTGTTTCCAGCCAATAGGAGCTGACAGATTGGCTGAGGTCAGTTCTTATTGACTGGCTGTTTCTGACCTAATAGGAGCAGAAGATTGGGCTGGAGGCAGGAAGATCGCACGAAGCCTCCCTCTCCCTGCAGAGCAGAGAAACACAGGGACTGGGTTTTAAACCACAGCAGCTGCGTGTGCCTGAGGGTCCCGGCAGGGTGGTCCATGGGCCGGATCCTGTGGCTTGGCGGGCCGGATCCAGCCCTCAGGACATAATTTGCCCAGCCCTGACTTCAAATAAAAAGTGAGTTTTTTCTTTGCCTTCTGAGCCATCAGGTTATGTTTTGCTTTGTTTTCAGATCTTTCTCTGCAATCATCAGAACTAGAAGCTTATTTTACCTTTAAAAAAAAAAAAAAAAAAAGCTGAGTTTCTCAGGGTCTTCCTTGATTTTAGCATCTGAGGTTTTAAGAAAAACACCGAATATTTATAGAGTTGCTAATACCAGTGTCTTTCTCTGCTAAATTACAAGAGTTCTCAACTACAGGCAGTCCCCGGGTTACGTACAAGATAGGGACTGTAGGTTTGTTCTTAAGTTGAATCTGTATGTAAGTCGGAACTGGCGTCCAGATTCAGCCACTGCTGAAACTGACCGCCAGTTCTGACTTACATACAGAATCAACATAAGAACCCCAAGCGTCCCCAAGTCAGCTGCTGCTGAAACTGATCAGCAGCTGATTCCAGGAAGCCCGGGGCAGAGCAACTCTGCCTCGGGCTTCCTGTAGTCAGTGCTGGTCAGTTTCAGCAGCGGCTAAATCAGGACGCCTGGGGCAGAGCAGCTGGGGTGCTGCTGGGTTGCTCCAGTAGCGCCGCTCCTCGGCACTACTGGACCAACCCAGCAGCACCCCATCTGCTCTGCCCCAGGCGTCCTGATTCAGCCGCTGCTGAAACTGACCAGCAGCGGCTGAATCAGGACCAGAGCAGCTGGGGTGCTGCTGGGTTGGACCAGTAGGGCCCAGAGCGGCGCTGCAAGACCAACCGGCAGCACCCCAGCTGCTCTGCCACAGGCGTCCGGAGAAAAGCCTAGTCTGCTTGGGGGGGGGGGGGGGGAGGAGTACTAGCTGCGCCCCCCCCCCCACCCCAGCAGACCAGGAAGACACGGGCGGCGGACCGAGACGCACCACAGTCCCGCCACCTGGGTCCTCCGCGGCTTTGCTCCCCGTCTCCCTGGTCTGCTGGAGACCAGCAGACCAGGGAGATGGGGAGCAAAGCCTCTGAGGACACCGGCAGCGGGACAGCCGCAGGGCGTCTGGGGTGCCCCGCTGCCCGAGCCCCCCCGCCGCTTTGCAAAGCCTCGGGGAAGCCGGCAGCGGAGCAGCCCAGGCGCGCCTGGGGTGCCCCGCTGCCCAAGCCCCCCCACCGCTTTGCAAAGCCTCAGGGAAGCCGGCGGCGGGGCAGAGATCTCGGAAACCTGCCAGATAGAGAGCTCCTTAAGAAACTCAAATTATATCTATAATTTTATCCAAGAGACAGTTAAGAGGTAATTGAGCAAAGTCCATAGAAAGCAACATGGGAAGATTTCTGATACAGGCAGTCCCCGACTTACGCGGATCCGACTTAGGTCGGATCCGCAGTTACGAACGGGGCTGCCGCAGAGTACACGGACTGCGGGACCTCGCGGTCCTGCCGCCCGTGTACTCTGGGGCTTTCTCTGCGTCTCCCTGGTCTGCAGACCAGGAAGACGCAGAGCAAAGCCGCGGAGGGGCTCGGGCAGCGAGGCAACCCAGGCGCGCCTGGGCTGGCACGCCTGGGCTGCCCCGCCGCCGGCTTCCCCGCGGCTTTGCAAAGCCGCGCGGGGGGGGGGGGGGCGGCGGCTAGGGCACCAGGGCTGCCCCGCTGCCCAAGCCCCTCCGCGGCTTTGCTCTGCGTCTTCCTGGTCTGCAGACCAGGGAGACGCAGAGAAAGCCCCAGAGTACACGGGCGGCAGGACCGCGAGGTCCCGCAGTCAGTGTACTCTGGGGCAGCCCCGTTCGTAACTACGGAACCGACCTAAGTCGGATCCGCGTAAGTCGGGGACTGCCTGTATCAGAAATCTTCTTCCCATGTTGCTTTCTATGGACTTTGCTCAATTACCTCTTAACTGTCTCTTGGATAAAATTATAGATATAATTTGAGTTTCTTAAGGAGCTCTCTATCTGACAGGTTTCCGAGATCTCTAATCATTCATATTTTAAACCTCTCCTTTATTAATTTCACCAGAACTGGATACAGAATTCTAATATTGATCTCATTAATATCATATGAGTCAACAGCGTGACACTGTTACAAAAAAAGAAAACATCATTCTGGGATGCATTAACAGCAGAGTTGTGAGCAAGACACAAGAAGTCATACTTCTACTCTACTCTGCACTGACTAGGCCTTGGTTGGAATACTGTGTCCAGTTCTAAGCATTACATTTCAAAAAAGATGTGGAGAAATTGGAGAGGGTCCAGAGAAGAACAACAAAAATGATTAAAGGTCTAGAAGACATGACCTATGAGGGAAGACTGAAAGAATTAGGTTTCCTTAGTTTGGAAAGGAGAGGACTAAGAGGGGACATGATAACCGTTTTCAACTTTACAAGGGGGAGGGAGAAAAATAGTTCTCCTTGGCCTCTGAGGATAGGACAAGAAGCAATGGGCTTAAACTGCAGCAAGGGAGGCTTAGGCCGGACATTAGGAAAAACTTTGTCAGAGTGGTTAAGCACTGGAATGATTTGCCTATGGAGGTTGTGGAACCTCCATCACTGGAAATATTTAAGAGCAGGTTAGACAGACACCTGTCAGGGATGATCTAGCACAGAGGTGGGCAATAATTTTTTATGAGGGGCCACTCCAAGATTTTGGAAAGTGGTCAAGGGCTGCACTCCTCCATGATACTAATGGAGGAAATGCTGGGTCTGGAATGGAGGTTGGGTGCAGAAGGGAGCTTGGGTTAAGGTACTAGGATTGCAGGAGAGAGACTGGAGTCTAGGAGGGAGTTGGGATGAAGCAGGCGGCTGTGACCTAGGGCAGGGGACTGGAGTGCAGGGGTTTGGGATGTGACCTAAGATAGGGGGGATTGTGATCTGGGGCGCCAGATCAGGGAGGAGGTATGGGTGTAAGAGGAGGACAGAGGGTTTGGGTATGTTGAGTGGGGAGGGAGAGCAGAGTTGGGGCAGGAAAGGGCTGGGGTGCCAGAAGCAGGCTTTGACCAAGAGACTTACTTGTCAGCTGCCAAACTAGCCTACCTGCCTGCAGAGCTTAAAATGTTTCCCAGCCAGACGGGCCATGTGCATCATGAATAACTGTGCTCAGGAGAGGGGGTGTGATTCTTCTTAGCTGCCTGTTATTCTAACAAGCAGCTCCCATGATCTGATTTCTGCCAGAAACCAGCCAATGGGAATGTGCTGGGAATGGGGCAGCTCTTAAAACTTCCCCCTTCCCCTCCAGTTTTAAAACAAAAATGGAGCCCTGAAGCCGTGTTTCTGCACTGTGCGCAGGACAAGCTGGGGAGCCTGCTTGGGGCTCCCCGCTGCCTTCGCAGGCTGGATTTTGCCCGTGGGCAGGACTTTGCCCAGGCCTGATCTAAACGGTTCTTGATCTTGCCATGAGGGCAGGGGACTGGACTTGATGATCTCGTGAGGTTTCTTCCAGTTCTAGGATTCTATGATATACAACTAAGACAATACCATGTTCCTGCTTCTACATGAGTTTGAATAATTAAAAATCTCAAAAAGAAATTACAATTAATGTTTAATTCTGCACTCTTGCTTGCATATATGCTTCTCAATATACCCCTCTGACATACTCACAAACGTCTAAAAGAAGTTTCACTATGTCTAAACCATTAAGGATATGTCTAGACTACATGGCGCCGCTTACGGAGCCATGTAGATGATGATTCTAGACATAGGGGAATGAAGCGGTGATTTAAATAATCGCCGCTTCATTTACATCAAAATGGCTGCCGCACTGTGCCGATCAGCTGTTTGGCGACACAACGTGGTAGTTTGGATGCTTCGTGTTCGACAAGGAAAGCCCTTGTTGACCGCCCCGTTATGTCTCATGGAATGAAGTTTGTCAACTGCTTCCCTTGTTGACTGTGGAGTGTCCAGACTACGGCGCTGTGCCGCCAAAAAGCTGATTGGCACAGCGCGGCAGCCATTTTGATGTAAATGAAGCAGTGACTATTTAAATCACTGCTTCATTTCCCTATGTCTAGAAACCTCATCTACATGGTGCCGCCTAACAGAAGTAGGTAGATTCAATCTGCTCTGTCCCTTCTTTCCTGGGAAATCTGAATATCTTTTCAAACCATATCTGTGAAATGAAATTATTTACCCAACATCGAGTGGAGATTGGAACAGGATGAAAAAGCTTATTGGATGAGACTTATGACAGCACAGAAAAATATAATAATTACAGAACAGAAAAAACAAAAAGCAATAAGAGAAATTTTTATCCGTAATCACAACTGAGTTCATCTACCAAACACTTCAAAGGTTTGAAAACAGGAGTCCATTTTTTTTAAATCTCAGATGCTTCTGGCTCTCCAGTTAGCAACAAAGATTTTTTTTGGGGGGGGGAGGGGGGTAAATATCCTTGTCTGGAAAGTTGTGTCCTTTACTCGTATTTGTATTTGAGATGTGGGTGTACCATGAATTTATATAGAGGCAATAAGATTTTTTTTTCTCTATCCCTTTCTAAAAACAATGGCTCAGGTTTAGGAATCTTCCTCATGTCCTCAGCCATGAAGACTGATGAAAATAATTCGTTCAGTTTTTCTACAAGGACTTTATCATCCTTGAGTGCTCCTTAAGCTTCTCAATCATCCAATGGTTCCACCGGTTGTTAGATGCACTTAAAAAACATCGCTTTTCTTCGGTTTTTGGCTAGCTGTTTTTCAAATTCTTTTTTGGCCGCCTTAATTATATTTTTACACTTAATTTGCCAGAGTTTATGTGCCTTTCTATTTTCCTACACTAGGATTTTACTTCCATTTTTTTAACAGATGCCTTTTTATCTCTGACTGCTCCTTTTACTTGGCTGATACTGTGTCCCACTGATTATCCTCATTCCACCAAGTTTCTTTGATGCCTATTATATCAATATCCTCCTTTAATATGAGGCATTCTAGTTCACTTCTATTGTTTAGACTTCTAATGTTTGTATATAGGCACTTAATTGTCTGCAATTACATGATGTGATTGAATGAGATGTTTTCATTTGACTTTTTCTCATCAGACTTTGTGTATTTTATCATCTTTCATTCCTTCCTCTTCACTAGGACATAAAGAATCTCTTTTAATAGAGCTGTCCCTAAGGGATGTCTCTGTCCAATCAATGTGCTCCTCTGCACCTGTCAGCTTTCCCCCCAGCCCTTAGTTTAAAAATTGCTCTACAACCTTTCATTTTAAGTGCCAGCAATCAGATTCTATTTTGGTTTACGTGGATCCCTACATAGGCTCCCCCTTTTCCAAAAGTTTCCCCAGTACTTAATAAATCTAAACATCCTCCCTAAACCACTGTTCTCATCCATACACTGAGTATCATGGGGGACTTTAATCACCCTGACATCTGTTAGGAGACCAATACAGAAGTACACAGACAATCCAGGAAGTTTTTGGAGAATGTTGGGAATAACTTCCTGGTACAATTGCTGAAGGAACTGACCAGGAGCCATGTGTAGCTTGACCTGCTGCTCACAAACAAAGAGGAACTAGTAAGAGAAGTAGAAGTGGGTGGCAACCTGGGAAGCAGTGATCATGAGATGGTAGATTTCAGGATCCTGACCAAAGGAAGAAGGGAGAGTAGCAAAATACACACCCTGGACTTCAGAAAAGCAGACGTTGACTCCCTCAGAGAACTGATGGGAAGGATTCCCTGGGATGCTTACTGAAGGGGAAAGAAGTCCAGTAGGGCTGGCAGTATTTTAGAGAAGCCTCATTAAAGGCACAGCAAGAAACAATCCCGATGCGCAGTCAGAAATACAAATATGGTAGGCGACCAGATTGGCTTACGGGGAAATCCTTGGTGAGCTCAAACACAAAAAGGAAGCTTACACGAAATGCAAACTTGGACAGATGACTAGGGAGGAGTATAAATATATTGCTTGAGAATGCAGGGGAGTTATAAGGAAGAACTATTTAGAAAAGTTAGACATACACAAATCCATGGGTTCGGATTTAATGCATCTGAGAGTACTGAGGGAGTTGACAAATGTCATTGCAGAGCCTTTGGCCATTATCTTTGAAAACTCGTGGCGCTTAGAAGGGATCCCATCTGACTGGAAAAAGGCAAATGTAGTGCCCATCTTTAAAAAAGGGAAGAAGGATAATCCAGGGAACTACAGACCAGTCAGTCTCACCTCAATCCCTGGAAAAATCATGGAGGGGATTTTCAAGGAATCCATTTTGAAGCACTTGGAAGAGGGGAAAGTGATCAGGAAGAGTCAACATGGATTCACCAAGGCTAAGTCATGTCTGACCAATCTGATTAGTTTCTATGATGAGGTAACTGGCTCTGTGGATATGGGAAAGTTGGTGGATGTCATATACCTTGACTTTAGCAAAGCTTTTGATACGGTCTCCCACAATATTCTTGTCCACAAGTTAAGGGACTGTAAGACGAATAGAAAGCTGGCTAGACTGTTGGGCCCAACGGGTAGTAATCAATAGCTTAATGTCAGGTTGGCGGTCAATTTCTAGCAGAGAGCCCCAAGCAGGGCTGGTTTTAGGAAGTGCTGGGCCCAATTCGAACCGTTTTGGCAGGGTCCTACCACCCAGGATTTTTTGTTGAGAAAAAACACACACACCACACACATATCACATCAGAAGTAGATCTGATCAAAATGTATATCAATATGGATGAACATTTTCAAAAAAATTTCCATCCTTTATTATACAAAATTTTACACAAAATTAAATCAGTTGCTTAAGTGTAGGTCAAATATTTTCAATTGGAAACTATCCAATCTTTTCTATGAAGTTTAAAGTTTGATTTTTAAAAACTTACCAGAGAGCGTTGCAGTTTTCTGTTACACTGATTTACTTTTTAAATAGCAAAAATGGAGTCTTTGTTAAGAAAGTGTCAGTTCTGGGGTCAAATTCCAGTCCTTAGTGATTTCAGCACCAATTTTCACTAGGTAATATGGTACCTCACCACCATTGCCTCCTTTGCACTGCCCTTCAACACATATTGCCTGCATGTTGAGTCCAAGGTCAGTCTACACAAGATTTTATCAATGAGTTTTGCTCAAGCGATCACTGAGACAAGACAAGGACTCTCAATTGATTCTAGTCAGCTCTGCCTTTAAACACTGGATGTAAAGTGTCAGATATCATTGAGGACTCCCAAACAGACTCTACCCACCAGAAATAAAACCTGTTTCCATCTTCTGTGACTTTCAGTTAGATGTGACTTACTATCCTCTGCATAGTGTTCAAGTTATGATAGACCCTAAGCCAGGTCATATTAAGTTCAGGTCTTTTAATCATACAATATGGAAAACAACATTTCATTCTCCCAGCTCTAAGTCTTAAGTGAATTTCAACCCAAAAGAGCCAAAATTGATCACCTTGACACAACAAGTGTGTCTACTGATCTCTGTAGCAAAGTAAATTGTCTATATAAATAAGGTCTGCTCATGAACCCTTTTCCTACAGTTGATTAACAGGTGGCAGTAGATAGCTCATTCAGACCACTGGCTGATAATAGTTAGTCACCCTGACCAGTCATTAACCATAGTCATGGCCTCACTCTACTCTCCATTGTCTCTGATTCTTTGATGACCTGTGACAAAAAAGGAGGGTGGAAAGGGAAACCGAAGGGAGAGACCTCTCTAAATTCACCAATTAAAGAGCAGTGTTGCCAACCCAAAAATCACAAGGAACGCCTACACAAAGTTATGAGACTGGTCTACAAATCATAAAATATTTTAAAAATAAAACATGTTGGATTTTTATTGGCCTTTTGTTTCTTGAGTATTTAGGGTTCACGTTTTAAAGCTTTCCTCCTTAGCTGTAAGGCCCAGAAGTATAGAGAACTTTTTTTAAATGAAAGCTCAGATTCCTACATAATCAATTGACTCCAGGCCTTTAGAAAAACACCAAATGTTTTAAGACTAATGGTAAAACAATGGAGGAATTCTTGTGAGCCCATGCCTTGCCCACGGTATAAATTAAAAAAATATATATATATCTTCTCCACTAAACATCCTAATGAGATACCGCAAATGGTAAACTGAATTCAACAGCTCCTGATATGAAAAGGTATCAACCTAGTTTTTCATATTTGAGAATGATTACCAGGAATCATACATGACAATATGAAATCTTTCCACTCTCAAGTCAGCATATTCACAAAGCACTTATAATTTTGATCCATGCATTTCTTGCATAGTGAAAGAGAAAGGAGGGGAATTAGTGTGCAGATAAATGTTCAAATTAAAAAAAAGAAAAAAAAGCCTGAAGGAATTAGGACTGGGCTCCTACATCTCACACTGAGAACTGACTAGGACACTTACAACCAGATTTTCAAAGGTGTGTAAAGATCAGATAGATATCTTTAAGGATCCGAGTTGGCAACTGTCTCTTTAGGAGCTTAATTACCTTTGAAAATCTGAGCTTAAATTTCCAAGTCCAATTATTAAAAATGACTTTAGTCACTCAAGTGCTTTTGAAAATTTTAACTGGGGGCCTAAAGAGACAAAAGGCAGGAAATATGATATTCCTTTTAAAACCGTGACATCTATTTTTAACTAAATTTTATATTATTTTTCTCCCAGGGACAACTGACCTCTCCGGTCCCCTCACTATGCCAGTGCCCCCCCTCCTGCAGATCTATCATCTTATGCTTGTGCAAGATCTGGGAGAGCCATCCCATGAATCTGCAGTTAGTGTCTGTGGTGCCTGCTTCTGGATGGTGTCTCAATGCTGCCACATTCACCTCCAAAGAAGGGGCTTCCCAAAGCAGGCCATTGCTGCTGCCCCCAAGGCATCCACAGGTCCAGTCTCCTTTCAATGGGCTCACTTCCCAGGGCTCATTGATCTTGGATCTGGCTTCCGTCCCCTCTCCAACCCCCATCAGAACTACTGTGCCCTCCTGGCTTAGGAAAAGAATAAACAGGAGCACTGGAAATTAACCCACCCAGTCTCATGTTCCCTAGGCAGGGAATGAGCCATCTACATTAGGCCCCAGCTGGAGTATCATGTCCAGTTCTGGGTGCCACATTTCAGGAAACGTGGAGAAACTGGAGAAAGTCCAGAGAAGATCAACATAAATGATAAAAGGTCTAGAGAACATGAGATATGAGGCAAGGCTGAAGAAATTGGCCTTGTTTACCTTGGAAAAGAGAAGACCAAAAAGGGACATGAGCGCAGCTTTCAAGTATGTAAAAGAGTATCATAAGGAGGAGAAAGAAAAAGGCTGTGTCTACATTGGCATGATTTTGTGCAAAAGCACTTGCTTTTGCGCAAAAATATGCTGCCTATCTACACTGACGGGGAGTTCTCACACAAGAACACTGAAGTTCTAATGTGTGAAATCAGTGCTTCTTGCACAAGAACTATGATGCTCCCGCTCAGGAAAAAGCCCTCTTACGCAACTGTTCTTACGCAAGAGGCGAGTGTAGACAGGCAACATGAATTTCTTGCACAAGAGAACCTGATGGCTAAAATGGCCATTGGAGCTTTCTTGCGTAAGAGAGCGTCTACACTGGCACGGATGCTTTTGCGCAAAAGCACATCTCTTGCGCAAAAGCACATGGCAGTATAGACGCTCTCTTGTGCAAATATTTACCACAAAAACTCTTGCGTTTACATATTTGCGCAAAATCTTGCCAATATAGACGTAGCCAAATTGTTCTGCTTGGCCTCTGAGGTTAGGATGAGAAGCAATGGGCTTAAATTGCAGATATTTAAGACCAGGTTAGACAGGCTCCTGTCAGGGATGAGCTAGGGCAACTCAACTTTGGAAGCCCCAGGGGCCACATTGATACTTACAGAACATGCTGAGGGCCTCAACTTAAGTGTGCATATGCAAACAAATATATACAAATAGCTTCTCTCACACTGACAGGCATGAATACAAAGATTAAGGCAAGACCACACAACACACAGGCCCCATTTAAGTCAGTTCTGCTGATATTAATAAAATGCAATATTTACCCGATTTCTGCTCATGTGACAGCACTTTTCATGAGCAATGACAGTCCAAGAATTTAACTACTAAAACACATATCAACAGAAGATCATTACACTGACTACTTTTGTTTTGGCTCCCACTCGCCGGCCACGTGTTGATCCCCACATAAACCCAAACTGCAGCGTGGGGTGCAAACAAACTGGCCGTGCGCAGCATACCAAGTTATTAATATTTTATAAATCTTTACCTTTTCTCTCTGCTGCCATGTCTCCTCTTCTTGCTCCATCATCTCCCCTGGTGCCTGCTGCCCCCCAACTCCTCACCCTCCTCTTTTGTCCTGACTCCTGCCCTTCTCACTGCCCTCAGCCCTCCTGCGACCTGCCCCCCTCCACCAGCCCTTCTCTCCCCCATGTGCCTGCTCCTCCAGTAGCCCCACTCTGATCATGAGAGCTACCCCTCTTCTAACACCTCCCTCTACACACCCGCCCTGCCTCTCTCCTCTGGTGCTGGTCCCTCCCCTGCAGGTGTCTGCCCTTCTGCTTCACCCGCAGAATCCCCTGGCACCTACACCTTCCCTTAGCCCTGCCCCCTCCTGGTGCCTCCCCCTTCCTTTACTGCTTCTGTCCCCTTTGCCCTCTTTTTCCCTGATACCCATCCCCACACCACTCTCTGCCCCCGTTCCCCTCACGCCCGTACCTTGACACATGCCTTGCTCCATCCCCACCTTTCTCATTCCCACTCCTTCTTTCAAGCCTTCTCCCAGCACCTCCCCTTCTCCCCTCTAGCCCCCAATGTCCTTCCCCTCTCCTCTCCTCTCTCAGCATCACCCTGTTCCCCCTCCCACTGACACCTCCCCTCCTGCCCTTTTCCTCATTGTCTGTACTTGGCATTTGTCTCACCTCCACCCTGTCTCTTGGTACCTTCCCCTTTCTTCCCTCCGCCTCCGCACAAGCCTCTTCCTTTCTCCCTCTCTTCCCCCCCCATCCCCTCCATACAAGCCCCTTCCTCTCCCAGCCCTTCCCCCTAGTTTCTCCCTCCCTTGCCTTCTGCGGGGCCGGACTCAGAGCTGCGTGCGCCGCTGTCTTTTCAGTTTTAAAATCCTGGGCGTGATGTCATGTTACGCCCGGGCGTCTCCCCACTCACCTGCAAATGGGGTGCACAGCAGCAGTAGCCAGCAGCGTGCGGAGGTACGGGGGAGCCAAGTCAAGCTGAGGGAGCCGACTTCTGGGTGCAGGGGCACGGGGCCCCCTTAGGCGCAGGGCCCGATTCGGCCAAATCGGCTTAAGGCCAGCCCTGGCCCCAAGCCTTGGTTTTAGGGCCAGTTTTGTTCAACATCTTTATTAATGACCTGAATGAGGGGATGGATTGCACCCTCAGCAAGTTTGCAGATGACACTAAGCTAGGGGAAAGAGGTAGATATGTTGGAGGGCTGGGATAGGGTCCAGAGGGACCTAGACAGATTGGAGCATTGGGTCAAAAGAAATCTGATGAGGTTCAACAAGGACAAGTGTAGAGTTCTGCTCTTGGGACGGAAGAATCCCAAGCATAGTTACAAGCTGGGGGCCAAATGGCTAAGTAGCAGTTTGGCAGAAAAGGACCTGGGGATTCCAGTGGATGAGAAGCTGGATATGAGTCAACATTGTGCCCTTGTAGCCAAGGTGGCAAATGGCATATTAGGTTGCATTAGGAGTAGCACTGCCAGAAGATCTAGAGAAGAGATTATTCCCCTTTATTTGGCACTGGTGAGACCGAATAAAGGGGAGTATTGTGTCCAGTTCTGGGCCCCCAACTACAGAAAGGAAGTGGACACATTAGAGAGGGTCCAGTGGAGGGCAACAAAAATGATGAGGCGGTTGGAGCACATGATGTATGAAGGATTTGGGTTTATTTAGTCTGCAGAAGCGAAGAGTGAGGGGGGATTTGATAGCAGCCTTCAACTTCCTGAAGGGAGGTTCCAAAGAGGAAGGAGAGAGGCTGTTCTCAGTAGTGATGGATGGCAGAACAAGGGAGCAATGGTCTCAAGTTACAGTGGAGGAGGTCTAGTTTGGATATTAGGGAAAACTATTTCACTAGGAGGGTGGGGAAATACTGGAATGAGTTACCTAGGAAGGTGGTGGAATCTCCATCCCTAGAGGTTTTTAAGTCTAAGCTTGACAAAGTGCTGGCTCGGTTGATTTAGTTGGGATTGGTCCTGCTTTGGGCAGGGGGCTGGCCTCAATGACCTCCTGAGGTCTCTTCCAGTCCTATGACTCTACGACTCTGCACTTCTGCCTGTTACTGGCCCCACACATGGTAATAGAAGCTTCTGAGAGAACACTGCCAGTGAGGTTCTGGATTTCAATCTCTTACCTAGCAGCTTAAATTTGGCCTCCAAGACCTCTCTCCTGTCCTTCCCTATGGCATTGGTACCTACATGTACCACGACCACTGGCTCTTCCCCAGCACAACACAGAAGTGTATCTAGATGTCTGGAGAGATCCACAACTCTTGCACCAAGCAGACAAGTCACCATGTAGTTCTCCTGGACAACACAAACCCAACTATCTATGTTTCTAATGACTGAATTCCAATTATTAATATCTGTCTCTTCCTAAGAACTGGAATTCCCTCCACCAGAGAAGTATCCTCCGTGCAAGAGAATACCACAACATCCTCTGGAAGTAGGTCCCAACTATGGGATCATTTCCCTCTGCCCCAGTTGGATGTTCTTCTTCCCTGAACCTTTCACAATCCTCAACAGCATAGAGACCGTCTGACCCGGGGTGGGAACTTTCTACTATGTCCCAGAAAGTCTCATCTATGTTAGAGATGTGAACGACTAGTCGACAATCCGATAAGCAAATGCTTATCAAATAGTCAAGTCGACTAATTGCTTCCCACTCCCTTGCTGCCTTTATCAGAAAGAGGCAGCCGAGGTGGAGGGGGAGAAGGGGTACTTCAAAGCGGTAGCACCACATACAGCCCAGAGCCAGCTGGGGTGTCCCCGGGCTGTATGTGGCGTTTCAAAGTGGCAGCACCACAGAGAGCCCAGAATCAGCTGAGGACTCCCCTGCTGACCTCAGGTTCTGTGCGGCATTGCCACTTTGAAACACCACATGGAGCCTAATGCTAGGCTCCCTACGGAATTTCAAAGCAGCAGCGCCACATGGAGCCCAGGGTCAGTGGGGGAGTCCCCAGCTGATCCAGGGCTGCACAAGGCGCTGCCGCTTTGAAATGCCGTGAGGAGCCTGATACTGGGCTCCCCTTGGCGTTTCAAAGTAGCAGCGCAGCATGGAGCAAAGGGTCAGCAGTGGAGTCCCCAGGTGACCCCAGGCTCCACAATGCATGACCACTTCAAAATGCCGGGGGGATCACAACGCCAGCCGAGGACTGTCCTGCTGGCCCGATGCTCCCTGCAGCACTTTCACCTTTGAAGTGTAGCAACAGCCCTACAAATTGCATCAACTATTCAATTAGTCAATTACTTGAAATGTAACATCTCTAATCTACATACCTCTCTGCCTCCTTTACTCCTCCAATTCAACCAAGCTCCTTGTACCAAATGAACACATATGCTACCTATCTATAGGGCAGGTAATCATACACGCTACATTGGGTGCAATGAACTGGATAGCCCCCCTTCTGCTGCTGGATTTCTGCCTGCATTCTCCTTTTACTTCCAGAGCTTATCCTTTCTTGATGTTTGTTTTTTTTAAATCATGCAGTTTCAAGAAGTTTAAAGAACGTTAAGTGTATCTAGCTCCCCTCAAACTCTGCTTCTTTTCTTTTGTTTCTTGTTTTTTTACTGGAGAACCTGACAATGCTTTTGGGACCATCTAATGATCCTTAGTTCATTTTTAATGACAAACCTTTTGGTATATTAATCACCCTGCCTCTGTTTATAAACAAACTCCCTGCTGCAAAGGCTGGGCTGCTCCCAGCTTCTGAATTCATCACAGTCACACTGTTTGTGTTGCAGTTAACATTTCATGGTGCTTGAGCACCTCAGGGCCATATAACTTGCCCCCTATGCACATGTACAAATCTAGCTGCAGAATAAGGTCCTAAAATCAGATACCGATCTGTACTGTGTGTGTTTACATACACTAGACACATTAGATAAATGAGAGTTTCTTTAAGCTTTTCATTTTGTGGACATTTTTATTTTCTCATAGATTTAATGCTTCAATCTGCCATTGCTTAGTTCTCAAAATAATTCATTCTATGGTGTTTTAGAATGGAGTCAGCTTCCTTCTTATCGCATAAGAATAACAATTTGAAACACTATATTAGGTTAAAAAGTTCAAACTTCTATGCAATATGTGATGTCTTTTTAGAAAAATAGTCAATATTCTATATTTTGTGGGTGAACATCTGAAGGATCTGTATACTCAAATGCAACACTTACATAATGCACTATTGTAGATTTTGGTATGGTATGATTTATTGACTTCATGGTTAATTGCTTGAGGACAAAATTGGTCCTCAAGTATATTTATCACGAATACTTTTCATAATGGCAATGTAGTTTAATATAATACTTTGCTCTGCTTTAGCACTTTCATTCTGAGTTCAAATTCATTTACAAACTTCAATTAAGCTTCACCATGCCTCAGTTCCTCCATCTTGTATTGCTGTCCATTTCCAATTTGTTAGCAGAGGACCATATACTACAAGATAGACTCAAAAAATCTTTTTGTTGTCCCCTGGTTGTATACAATTTACTGTTTTAGTTACTAAAGAGTCAGTGCCACATTTGGAAAGTCACCATAGCCAACTGCCTGGCAGAATTAAATATGACTTCAGAATTTAAATCAATTCATGAGTTTTATAATATCTAGTTCTTGAACAGGGACCTCAGTGGTGTTTGAGAGGCACACAGGGTAAGTCATTGCCAGATAAGATTGCACATAAAGGTAATCCTAAAAAACAACCAATAGTGTAGTAGCACCTTAAAAACTAATAAAACATGTAGATGGTATCATGAGCTTCCGTGGGCACAACCCACTTATTCAGATGACTGGAGTATTAAAAGTCCAGATCCAAGAATAAATAAGTGAAGGGGGGAGGAGGAAAAAAAAGGAGAAAAAAAGACAGTGAACAGATTGTTCAAATAGTTACAAGGTAACCCTAATGTAATCCATAATGCATTATGCTGTTACAATGAACTGAACTCTAGAGATACATTATGCGAGCAATCAGCCTGCTTACTGATCAGCACACAACCTGCTTCTGCCACAACCTCTGGTGCTATAATCTGTTCAGAGGCTCTACTCTTTCTTTGGATCAAGATATTAGAAACAGATATTGATTATAGCTAGAATAGCTAAGGTACTGAGGCTGTGGGAACTTGCAAATTGAGAATAATTTGCCTCCTTCACTGAGCTGACACTCAGGTATACAGCCAGCTGAATCAGATCCTGGATCAATAATTACAGAGGGCAGAATCCAGCTGTATCCTTCAGCTCCAACAGAAATCTAGAAGGAAGGAAAGACACAGGGGAATCTCTCAGGGTTTCAGTAGAAAGCCCATCCTCTGATGGGGTGTTTGCCCAACATGGAAAGTGGCTCACCAGACTTTGCATCACATCACCAACTAGGACAGAGTGCAATAATACCCACGGGAGCAACTGAACATGTCCATGCATTCAGCATTAGTACGCAGTTGATGACAAGACAAAAAACAGTTATAAAAGAAGTTATCTTAAGAGACTCAGTGTGTCAGGTTTGAAGAACAGCAGGTTACTATACTACAAAGTGAACAGGTGAGCAGCTCAGAGAGGAAAAAAAACATATGGTTCCTCTGGTTATAAACGTACATTTGGGAAATAAAAATTATTCTACTGCAGTAGGTGTTGAAACAATAAGAGAATTGGGGGGAAAGATGGCATTAGGATCATAAGGCCAATGGAATGGAATAGAATAAAGCTTTTCTTACCTGTAGTAGTTTTCCTTCTGCTGGAGTAACCTCAGCAACATTAGCAAAAACTCCTTCCAATGTGATTGGCTCCACTTTTAAGGGGATCACCCTAATGATAGCCTTTTGTGCTGCTGATCTCTCTGACTCCACTGCCGCTGCCAGTGCCAGCCCATGGCCAAGTCCGACCTGCAGTGTAGCCATTAGCAGCCAAGGCCAGAGGACAGCCAGCTGCAGCTGGGGGCTAGCACTCATGCTACCAGCTGCAGCAGTGACTTCGGCCACACATATCGCTCAGGAATGCGTCCTCACCCTAGCAGCAGGTTTCAACAGCAGATAGAGATGGTTAAGTTTAAAGCTCTTGTGTGTTTCCAGTCAGCAAGGAGATGGGAAGGGAGAGGTGCTCAAGTAACCTACAGCCCTTCCTCCTTGCACTCCTTATTTTGGGTTCTTCTTCTGTTTCTCACCAGAAGAATTTCTCTTTCTTGGAATCAAGTGCCCAGAGGCCTTAATAAAATTAAAACCAAAACACCAACAATCGAAATCAGGTGTTTTTCCTTTTCCTCCAATGGATAAATCCAAAAAGATCAACAGAGTCTGAAAACATGGGCATTAAAAAAAACTCCAGCCAGGACACATTACAAGATTATGCAGCACTTTAGTCCTGCCTGTGCTAATCACAGGGTGAGTCTTTGCCATGCAAGATGTGTCTCCACAGTTCTCAACCTTTAAGGATTACATTTCAGGATGATCAACAGATCGAACCCACCAATCTTAGATGCACTTGACCTTCTCTCCAGCTAGTTATCTTCTCCACATATCTCATTCCCAAAAGCATGAGCTCTTTCAAGTTAATGTTAATTACAAATATTAATGTCCTCCATCAACTCCACATAATAAAGAATAACGTTGGAGGAGAGCAGATATTCCCCTTCGATTATTTTAGCAGTATAAGTTCAGCACAAATATCAAATGTTTGCTTTTGAGTTGTCCTCCTCCAAATTTAATTCCTATTTTGCTAGAAATGTCTCGCTCACTTGGGTGCAGAATCAAGATTTATTCTCCTGTCTCGGCACAAGGATAGGAAATTACTAGTAAACTGTGTTTAGCGTCTATTTTAAAGCATGTTTCTTCTGATCTTCAGTTCACAAAATTCATTAGATGAACAAGTCTTCTCAACCTATTTTCAAATTCCTAGCAGGCAAAAAGGCCCCCAGAACATGTTGAAAGTTTAAGCACGGACTTAGAGCAAAAAGTTACAAACATGTCCTTGGGTTTTTGTATGCTATTCCTGTGCACGCTCAGGAATTGCTATAATTGCTTTGAAGAACATATTTAATACAATCGTAAACAAAAGCACCACAACATGAAAATTAAAAAATCGCTATGTGCTACCGAAATATCATATAAGAAATATTGAAGAGTCTTCATAATTGTACAGAAAGTAGAGAAATTTAGCAACTAAAATGACTCTCCTGAGAAGGGAAAAATGGATTTTTAAAGAAAGATCTGCAAACCCGTTGAGTAATCTGTCTGCAGGAATCTGCAGGATCTGCAATAGATGGAAATGTTTCTATAAATTCTGGAAAAAACAACTTCTAACAGCTTAATAAAAAAAAACTTGTTTTATATCTTACCAACCTGTTGCTTTGAAAAAAAAAAAGTTCTCTCTCTCTCTCTCTCTCTCTCAAACACACACATGCACTCTCTCACACACACACAAAAGGCAGGTAGATACGAATGGAATTCCACAGACTGAAAGACAATCCAACAAGATCAAAGGGAGAAATTTACTCCCGGCTGAAAGCTCCTGGGCCAGGCATGGCTGAAAGTTAAGCGTGCAAATGCAGTCGAAAGAGCTTAGAATGAATCCAAAAGCATTTCTGAATACTCCATTCAAATAGAAGAGTCTCTCCTCTCCTTATAGCACATACAATGATCGAGTCTAAATGTGGGGAGCGAGAAAGAAAACAAAGTCTGGAAATATCAGCAGTAATCCAGCAGCAGACCTGGGCAGGCTGCTATCAGAGTAAAGTAGGCAACGAATACCAGAAGCAAGGGTTCTGAAGCTTGAGGTGGACTTGGAAAGTTATGTAGAGGTTGTGGAAGAGCTTTCTTTTCAGAAAAGCACTTCTGGATCAACTCCCTGGAGAAGGAAGCTTGTGGTTTGCAGTTTATGTTCCCCAGCTCTCTGCCTCCCTCCCTCTGGGACTGCAAGCTTTCTCTCTACCTGCTGACACAAAGTGAGGGTGGAGCCGCCATAGGCAACATCCCCACCCCCTTTAGTCTTGTTCGCAGAGCTCCTGGACTCCCTCTCCTGATCCACAGCTAAACTGCATTCAACAAAGTCCTTACTAACTGCTTAAACCACCACATGTATATCAGGGTCATTGACTGGTTCTTCAAACTGATATTAAAACAAACTCTGTGACCAACATAGCTAAGATAAAAGTAAAACATTAAAATGCAAATTCAGATCAATAAACAAAACAGGAATTTATCAGTGTGATGGCAGGCTCTTTCTCTGCCTTCCTGTGACACTCTGAATGGCATCAAGCCAGTATCTAAAGCAACTCCCCTCTGTAGAATGTACTGATTTATTGCAGCCTTATGTCTTCGGCCCTGGGAAGGACTCTGTCCATTTCACGCACAGCCTTTCTTCAGCTCTTGCTAATTTAGATTCAGTAGCCCTTTTCTAGTTGCTACTGCAAGAAGGTTTCAGGTCAGGCTGATGTCAGAGGTCTGGAATTCAACTGTTATTCTCCTCTAACATCACTGGGAGGTGAATAATACTATAGGTCAGACCTATAACCTCAAAGTAAGGTTGCAAGTAGAAGTTTGAAACTTGGCATGTGATGGATTTATGCTGGAGGATTCTCAGAAAGATATACAAAAAACCCTAGTATATACCATACAGAAAATATGTTATCCATTCAGCCTTGCATTAAGCTGGTTAGGAGAGAACCTCTATAAAACATGATGCTTATGAGAAAGGAATTGCACTCAAAAACATGACAGATTAATGAGGTTTGAGTACAAATGGAGCCAAATTCATCTCTGGTGAACTCCACAGAAGTCAATGGAATTACATATGGGGGAAATCTGGTAGATTACACTTTTAAGAAGCCTATGAGTATGACAATGATTTTGTAAGTTATAAAGTTGCTTTCAGGAACTATTAGTTGAAATATTTATTTTAAAATATCTGCATTTTAAAGTTTAACACACATATTGAGAATATAAATGCTATTTCCCTTTAACAATTTTAGTTGCAGATTATTGTATGTGCTGCTGTAATTTTACATCTCAGTGTAACCAATCCCACACTGTTCCCATTAACAAGAAAATGGTAAAATTACGTGCCCAGTTGGAGCAGTCACACTTTATTTACCAACTGAAATACATCTATGCTAAAAGTGACAAAATACTGAGATGTCCAGTCTGCTGAGTTTTGTGCACTACTCTACTGATTTCTTTAAGCAGTGAGTGTCCTTTCTCTGAGATTTAAGTAAGGATAAGGAGAGCTACAGCTGATAGTACTATGCATGTAAATATGGCAGGAGATCCAGCTCCATGGCCTTTTTTAATTCAAAAAGACAAATACTAGGATTTCGTAATTAATCATTAAAACAAGAGAATTTTAAACCATGCCATGGTTCCTTGACTCGTGTCTCCGAAAGAACATAATATCTTTTGGTGTAGACTGAACTGAGAAAGATAAGGCAGGAAGCTTCATTATTGAATATGTAACAGTCTGGCAATGCAGAATTCCCGAGATCCTTATAACTTCATACTCATTTCTCAGTCAGGGCAGCTGAACTAGAAAGGACTCCCTTCAAAGCCTGTCACCATTCCCTTAATGGAAGAAGTTTCTAGGGTAATGAGACTCTCCCCTATTCCAACAGCATTCTCTGCATTAGTCCTAAGCCCTGCCAGTCTGGGGGATGCAATCAACCAAACTCCGATTTCAGTGCTCCTGCTGTACTGCCAAACTCCTTTTCCCTTTAACTATTTGAATGCACTTTATTTTTTGCTATTAGGTTTCCACGTTTTAATTTGATTGAAGGGTCTGAGAAGATGTAACTCCCTAAAACAGTCAAAGCCTCTGAAAATTTACAATATGCATATGATGAAAGATGTAAAATGGCAGTTCTGAGGCAGATCAGTGTAATAGTGTTTCTGTTTAGTGTGCCAAGACCCAAGAGCATCCCCCAGCTTCCAACATTCTAGTTTGTAGCCTTGGTAGGGGTTTAAAAGATCTGATATTGGTTCATCCTATCAAACAGTTTGCTGTGAGGTACTGAACATAACATTAAGCTATAGAAAGATTTAGATGGCACAACTTGGGTTCTGACAAATAAGAGGCTTATTTTCTCTGCTTCTTCCTTGTGCATTTTCACAATTATATAGGACTGAGTCTCACTAACTGTAGAGATACATGAAAAGGCAGAAAATAATTAGTTACGTTTTTTTTAGTGCTGCCTCATTCACATGTACTGTCCTAACAACAAATATTGCACATACATCCTTTATCCTTCTGTCAATATTTCAACATTAATAAATACATAGCTGTTTAAAACCTTAACTCTACTGTCAATATAAATATAATTATATTAAACATGTTAAAAGTATCTTGTGAAGACCTACTTAAAATAAGCAATACAATAAACAAACAGATGACTTACCTTTATATCACTAGAATCAAATGAAATTATTAAAACAGAATAATGTTCCACTTATGTAAAAGATCCAGCGGCTGCTGTGTGTAGCAGGTGCTCATTGGTGGGACACATCTGCTGCTGAAAGTCTACAGCAGTGTGCTTGGAAGGAAGAGCATTTCCTGGTTAATCACTTAGAAAATTAGCTCATCTTTCCCAGAGATGCTCTCCTGGAATCCATGACCCACTCAGACCTGGAATATTGTGATCTCCCAATGCTTTTGTTCTGACACAATTCTCTTTAAAGGGCCAGTGTAACTCCAAGGAGATGCACTGTTAATACAAAACTGAGGCTATGACGACTACACTCCCCAACAAAGTGAGTTAGAAAGTTTCCAAATACAACACAAGAAAAGTTTGCTCCCCCATAAAGAAAGCCAATAGCAGAAGCTTTTAAACTCTCCTATTTACAGAGAGTCTCAGTCTTTTGGTTTCTAGGGAATTTTGGGCTGATAAACAATTACTGACTATTAAACACTCAGGCCGCTAGATGTTTTACAACATGTCTAAGTAGAAAATGTAACAAAAGAGATTCAGTAAACAATGGAGTGACTAGTTCCCCATAAAACTCACAACAAAAGCAAAAGGAAAGAGTTTTTTCAAACAGTTGAAATGTTCCAAAGTGCATATTGTGTGCCTCTGGGGTCTGATATGGAGAACCCAGTTGGCAATTACTGCACATTTTCACATGCCTGTCACCCACTTCTCACTCTCTTAATTCTTCTTTTGGAAAGTGCTCCTGTTTGCAAGCTACGTCCACCAGTAGATGGAGATCTAGGAGGAAAAAAGGAGCAGTTACACAATATACATGAATGCTTCTCATCTCACTGCATTCATTTAGGGCAAGGTTTGTATGTCTCTTCTCATCTACTTTCTGGCAGCTGGTATAAAAATGTAGCTACAGCCAGTCTAAACTTCAAGAGTTTGCAGGCCTTTGACTAGGAATGCCAAGAGCTCAGACTTTGTGCACCTGCACCTTTCTTAACAATGTTTATCATATACCTATCTACACTGAGATGAAACATTTCACAGCTGATTGTTAGTTTATTTGTGCTGCTACTTACCAAAACTCTGGCCTTTAGGCACCTACTGTTTTCTGCTCTCTCCTACAATCAGAAATGAACCATCCTGTATACAGGAAGCAGTTGGGAAAAGTATAAGCAGTGTTCAAAATCAACAACTTAACTGTCCCCAAATAAACCATCTTGTTAGTCTTTAAAGTCTTACATGACTGCTTTTTTTGTTTTACCAAGATCAGACTAACACAGCTACCTCTCTGTTACCTGTCCCCAAATGACATTAACTTAGGAAAAATATGGATTAATGTTCCTCTCTGAAATTTACATTTCTTAAATTGACTGAAGATGTTCTGCATTTATCCACAGGCTGGATTAGGGGATAGGCTCTGTAAATGAGTAGGGCCACATCATGTGATTACATATGGTTCTGGGCACTGCATTTCAAGAAAGACGTGGAGAAATTGGAGAGGGTCCAGAGAAGAGCAACAATAATGATTAAAGGTCTACAGAACATGACGTATGAAGGAAGGCTGAAAGAATTGGGTTTGTTTAGTTTAGAAAAGAGAAGATTGAGGGGGGACATGAGAGCAGTTTTCAGGTATCTAAAAGGGTGTCATGAGGAGGAGGGAGAAAAGGGAGAGTTACTCACCCTGTGCAGTAACGTCTATTCTTCGATATGTGTGTCCCTGTGGGTGCTCCACTCGAGGTTCTGGGTTCGTCCCGGTGCTGCAAACGGAGAATCTTCCTTAGCAGTAGCCCTGCCGGCCTGCACATGCGCTCCTGCTGCCTCGCGCCGTTTGCGCCATTACAGCTGAGCGCGGGCCGGCTTGTCAGTTTCCTCCCAACCGGAAGCATCTGCAAGATAAAACAGAAGCTCCAAAGCAGGGAGGAGGGTGGCTTGTGGAGCATCCACGGGGACACACATCTCGAAGAACAGACGTTACTGCACAGGGTAAGTAATTCTCTCTTCTTCGTTGAGTAGTGTCCCCGAGGGTGCTCCACTCAAAGTGAGTACACAGCAGTGGTCCAATGGTATCGGTGTGCTTCGGATTTTGGCCTCTGCTCTGTGGCCAAAACTGCTTGCGCCACCGCTGAATCGTTCTTCAATATTTTCGCGAGGGCATAGTGTCTGGCAAATGTAAGAGCCGATGACCAAGTTGCTGCACGGCATATGTCCTGCAAGGGCACACCTCTAAGGTAAGCAGTGGATGCGGCCATGCCTCTGGTAGAGTGAGCGCGAAGCCGTCCCGGTAAAGGTTCATGACGTAGGGCGTAGCAACGTGTGATACAAAAGGCGATTAAGTTGGAAATACATTGTGTGGAGAGCTGTTGGCCCTTTGAACGCTCAGCTGAAGCTATAAAAAGACGCCAAGACTTCCTGAAAGCACGTGTTCTATCCAGGTAGAAGGCCAGCGCTCGTCTGACATCGAGCGTATGTAGACGTGAGTCTTCTGGTGAAGAGTGAGGTTTTGGATAGAATGTTGGCAGGCTTATGGGCTCGTTTATATGGAAAGGAGAGTTCACCTTCGGGAGGAAGGGAGGATGGACACGAAGCAGTACCCCCTGCTCAGAAAATAATGTGTACGGTGAGTCAACAGACAGAGCTGCCAATTCACTAACTCGACGTGCTGAAGTGATTGCCAACAGGAATGACATCTTCATCATGAGCATGCACAAGTCACAAGTTGCTAATGGCTCAAAGGGGGGGGACAAGTTAGTGTGTCCAGTACTAAGGCCAAATCCCACGGCTCTGGTGGAATTGTGTAGGTCGGTTACAAATTCCTGAGCCCCTTCAGGAATCTTTTGGTGAGTGGATGAGCGAACAGCGAATGAACGTCGATGGGAAGACGGAAGGCCAAGATAGCTGCCAGGTGAACTTTCAGCAAAGCAATTGCCAACCCTCCCGTCTTTAGGTGGAGGATATAGTCCAGGACTTGCTGCACCAGTAAAGAGAGAGGGTCAAGATTCCTCTCCACACCCAAGATTGGAACCGATACTACTTATAGAGGTAGGTCTTGTGAGTGGTCTGGCATTTGCTATTATCAGCACGTCTCACTGCCTGAGAGCAGGTCATTTCTGGCAGTTGGAGCCAGTTAGGAGCCACACCATGAGGTGCATGCGAACGATGCCCGGATGCATCATCGTACCATCCTGTTGAGACAGCAAGTTGGACAGCAGTGGTAGTTGTTGTGGCTGAGCAACCGACGTTCTCAACAACTGCATCAGCCATGTCTGTCGGGGCCAAAAGGGTGCTATGAAAATCACTGTCGCGCCCTCCATCACTATCTTCTCCAGTGCCCTCGGAATGAGAGGAAGAGGAGGAAAAGCGTAGAGTAATTGGTGACGACTCCAGTTGAGTAGGAAAGCATCTCCCAAGGAGTTCATGCCGACGCCCGCCCGCAAACAGTAATGATGGCACTTTTTGTTGTGGTGAGAGGCAAATAGGGCTATACTCGGGAACCCCAAGAGATGGAAAAGATTGTGAACAACTTTGTTGTGCAACTCCCACTCATGGGGTATGTCTACACTACCCCGCTAGTTCGAACTAGCGGGGGTAATGTAGTCATCCGCAGTTGCAAATGAAGCCTGGGATTTGAATTTCCTGGGCTTCATTTGCATGAAGCTGGCCGGCGCCATTTTTAAATGCCGGCTAGCTCGAACCCCGTGCCGCGCGGCACGGAGTAGCTAGTTCGGATTAGGCTTCCACGAGGAGTACAGCCTAATCCGAACTAGCTACTCCGTGCCACGTGTAGCCGCGCGGCACGGGGTTCGAACTAGCCAGCATTTAAAAATGGCACCGGCCGGCTTCATGCAAATGAAGCCCGGGAAATTCAAATCCCGGGCTTCATTTGCAACTGCGGATGACAACATTACCCCCGCTAGTTCGAACTAGCGGGGTAGTGTAGACACACCTATGTTGGGGAAGGAAGTATCTGCTGAGGGCATTGGCGATGACATTGTCCTTGCCGGGAAGGTATGATGCGCTAAGGGTTATACCGTGCCAAATTGCCCAGTTCCGCAGTCGTATAGCCTCCGCGCAAAGAGGGCATGAGCGCGCACTGCCTTGCCTGTTGATATAGTTGTTGATATACACCGTGCATATATTGTCAGTGAGAATGCGAACCGTAAGACCTCGGATCATGTGGAGGAAGTGCCTGCAGGCACTGAATACAGCTCGCAACTCGAGGAAATTTATGTGCTGTAGAGATTCCTGGGGCATCCAGAGCCCCTGAATTTGACGTGCTTGCAGATGGGCACCCCAACCAATCAAGGAAGCATCTGTTGTAATATGCACAGAGGGCTTTTGCCTGTGGAAGGGGACCCCTGCTAGCAGATTTTTGGGGCTATCCCAACATATTAGCGAAGTCCTGACGTGCTTGGGAATAGACACCGTTTTGTTTGTGCTGTGTACACCTAGTGTGTAAACAGTGAAAAGCCAGTGCTGGAGACTGCGCAGGTGGAGTCTTGCGTGTGACACCACATATGTGGTGGCGACCATATGCATGAGCAGCTGCAGGCAGGTAAGTATGCGGGATCTGGGAGCAACTGACACAGTTTGAAGCAAATCTCGAATCAACTCGAATCTTGCTGTGGGTAAGTATACTCTTGTGCTCAGTGCATCAAGCCTTGCGCCGATAAATTCCAGTTCGTGACTTGGCCTCAGGGACGACTTGTCAAAGTTGATTCTGAGACCCAAAGCCTTGAATACCATCGTGGTAGTGGCAACTGCCCGGGTAGCTTCATCGAAGGTAGGGGCCTCTAATAAGCAGTCATCAAGATACGGGAAAATCGTGATATTGAGACGTTCAAGATAAGCAGCCACCACTACTAGGGTCTTGGAGAATACTCGTGGAGCTGCTGAGAGGCCGAAGGGTAACACGCGATATTGGTAATGTGCCCACTACAAAACGAAGGAAGTGCCTGTGGGCCGGATGGATCATTATATGGAAATAGGCGTCCTTCAAGTCGAGGGACACGAACCAATCCCTTTTCTCGAGAGCAGGGATAATAGAGTCCAGTGTAACCATCTTGAATTTCTGTTTCCGCAAGTGACGGCTGAGTCAACGCAGGTCCAGGATAGGTTTCCAACCCCCTGACTTCTTCTGGGTGAGGAAGTACCGAGAGTAAACCCTCTCCTCTGGAACTGAGCAGGTACCCTCTCCACTGCTCCCATTGTCAGTAGATGAGAAACCTCTTGCTGTAGAAGAGTCTCGTGAGGGGGTCCCTGAAAAAGGATGGGCAGTGTGGAGAAGCGGGGAGAGGATTGAGTTGAAAGGAATGGCATATCCTGAAGTGACTATGTCATTGACCCAACGGTCGGTGGAAATCAGAGACCAATGGTGTTGATAAGGTCTCAACTGATGATGGAATAAAGCTTGCGGATTGTGTGAAGCCTCTGTCAAAGGGGTGATGCGCAGTCCCTCAACTGACACTTCAAACTTGCTACAGCCCCTGCTGGTGGCCGGGCACCTTGTTAGGTTGTTGTCTCCATTTCTGTTGGCGCTGTCTTGGCCTTTGCTGCTCGTATGGTTTGGCACGGAATGATGTGTAAGAGAAAGGTCTTTGCATGTTATAGGGCATAAATCTTTTATGCTTATATGGAAGTTTATACATCCCCAGCGTTCTCAACGTCGTACAGGAGTCTTTGCCTGAGTGGAACACCTGATCCGTGAATTGAGCGAAGAGTGACTGACGATCAAAGGGCAAGTCCTCTACCTTCTTCAGCAAATCTTTCAGGGCAGCAGCTTGATGCAACCAGGACGCACGACGCATGACTACAGCAGTCGGTGCGGCTCGAGCTGCTGCATCGGCAGTGTCCAGAGCGATCTGCAATGCTGTTCGGGCTGTTGTGTAGCCCTCATGTATTACCGCCTTCAGAATTTGACATTTCGAGTCTGGCAGATGTTCTAAAAGAGGAATTAATTTTGAGTAATTATCAAAATCATGGTTCACCAGGGGAGCCGCGTAATTGCACACTCTCAAAGCTAAAGTGACAGAGGAGTACACTTTTCTGCCTAAAATGTCTAGGCGTTTGGCCTTGTTGTCTTTTACGGTATTTTTAGTTTGTGCTGTCTTGGACCTTTGTTGTGCAGCGTCCATGACAAGGGAATTGGGCAGACGGTGAGTAAACAAGAACTCCATGCCCTTCTGGTTTATAAAGTATTTCTTGTCAAATCGCTTGTTGGTCGGCAAGGAAGTAGCTGGACTCTGCCAGATGTCATCATCAATTTCCAAAATGGCGTCGTCAAAGGAGACTGCCAACTTTGATTTTTGCGAATGTTGCAAGTTCTTAAGTAACGGATGATGTTTTTGTTGAACATCTGTAGTCTGAATACTCTGAGATTGAGCAACCCTCTTAAAAAGTTCTTGAAACTGATTATGGTCTTCTGTTGGAGATAGATCCCCAGGAAAGACTGCATCATCTGGTGATGAAGATGAGTGGTTGGCAGGAAAATCAGGACTCTGAAGTACCCGACTTGGAGTGTGGTTGCCCTGCTGTCCCTCATGGGTCTGGATTGAAGCCGTGTCCTCCACAGGGGTTGGTGATGCCGCCAGAGGGTGGAGTTCTAATGGTGCAAGATGTGGAGACACCGGTCTGCTGGAATGCAGAGACTGTGAGCGTGGGTACCTTCGATGGAGAAAGGAATAACGATCATCATAGTAATGGTCGTAGTACCTACTGTGACGGTATGATAATGGTGAATATCTCGGAGAATAGCACCTTGGTGTTCCATACCGACATGAATATCGTGAAGGTCTTGAAGACCGTGGTGAAATAGTTCTCGTGGAGTAGCGGGAGGGAGATCTAGAATAATGCGCTCAATAACACTGTGGTGAATGACGAGGCGATCTGTAATGATGGTCCCTGGTCGAGCGATGAGCACGGTGATGGCTGTCCACATAGGACGAGATAGGTGACAAAGGTGGAGGAGAAAACACAGTGCGGTCTGGGGTAAGAGATGGTGTCTGAACCCTTCCCGACTTGCATTGTGCGTTGGACGGCACCAAGCAATTCAGAGGAGAGGACGATGCCGTCTGCAATGGGCTAGCAGGCAGTGAAGCAGCCTGCATAGCCTGACCGCAGTTTGATTGAAGAACCGGTGCTGCTGGCTCAACGGATTGCGGGACTGAGGGAGGTAATGCCAAGGGCTCCAAATTGACGGTGCCCTCCTGTAGCACCGGTGCCGGAGTGTCCGGCACTGAGGAAAGCGGAGATAAAGCCGCTGACACCGCTGCTGTGGGTGTTGGCACAGCTGTGCTCGTTTGCACATGCTGAGAAAGCCGGTGCTGGGACAGCCATTGCCGGCTTCAAATCGGCCATTGGAGCCGTTGTCAGTGCCGACTCAACCCTGGACCCTTTTGTAGAAGCCTGTATCAGATCCTTGGTGCAGGCTAGGGTAGGGGCAAAAGAGCTACGGCTCTTGCCTGTTTTCTCCGTGGGATGCCTCGGCAGAACGCCAAAGGTTCCCGGTCTGTCGCCCACACTAACTCTCACAGAGGGTTTAATAGCTCTGTGGGGAGTCTCTGTAGGACGAGTCTCATGCGCCCCCAAAGCAGCAGAGAGTGGTTCAGGCATGTTGGAGGTCTGGAGCGCTTTATTAAACAACAGGACCCTCAGCTCCCGGTCGCACCTGACGCGCGCAGTCAATTTCGTGCAATGAACGCACTTGAGAGGGACATGTCTGTCCCCGAGACATTTAATGCACCGCCAGTGCCCGTCTGATGCTGGCATGGCATCCTGGCGCTGGGTACACCTTTTAAAACCGGGTGATCCCGGCATAATTGTGTGTTCAGACTTGGTGAACAACTCAAGGAAAAAAAGGGGTTTTGTTGTTGTTGTTTTTTAAACAAGCGGAACTATACTACTAAGAACAACTACTTTAACACTAACTATCTAACATTAATCTCCCTTTCTCCTGACAGGAGGGAGAGCGTATGTAAAGTCCATCTGCGGCCACAGACAGTTGAAGGAAACTGACAAGCCGGCCCGCACTCAGCTGTAATGGCGCGAGGCAGCAGGAGTGCATGCGCGGGCTGGCAGAGCTACTGCTAAGGAAGATTCTCTGTTTGCGGCACCAGGACAAGCCCAGCACCTCCAGTAGAGCACCCTCAGGGACTTGACGAAGAACTTGTTTATCTTCGCTTCTGAGGATAGAACAAGAAGCAATGGGCTTAAACTGCAGCAAGGGAGGTTTAGGTTGGACATTAGGAAAAAGTTCCTAACTGTCAGGGTAGTCAAACACTGGAATAAATTGCCCAGAGAGGTTGTGGAATCTCCATCTGTGGAGCTATTTAAGAGTAGGTTAGATAAATGTCTATCAGGGATGGTCTAGACAGTATTTGGTCTTGCCATGAGGGCAGGGGTTGGACCTGATGACCTCTCGAGGTTCCTTCCAGTCCTAGTCTTCTATGATTCTATCAGAAATTCATTTTTCATTTTTAAAGAGTTTCCAAGCTCTCAAGGTAGAAAAGAAAAATGTGAAAACATGATTGAAGTGAAGTCAGCAGACAAGACAGTTACTTACCTATGTTGTAATTTTTGTTCTTTGAGATGAGGGTGCAAAAATGTATTCCACTCAGGTGTGCAGAAAAAAGGGCACCAAAACCAAAGAACTTTGCCTAGCAGTATCTGTAGCTGTGGCATACATGCTCTGCCCCCCCTCAGTTCCATTACAACTAACATCATGAAAGCTCATGATACCATGTACATGTTTTGTTAGTCTTTAAGGTGCTGCAAGACTGACTAACATATTTAATGATGTTTTTTAAGTTTTTCCTGTTACAAACTAACTTGGTGCTGGTGATTTATCAAAATGGCACTGTAAGCCCCAATGCCGTGAATGCCTCTGGAGTCTTTGAGACTGTTGATTCCAAGGACCCAGTGAGTGGGGAGGGTCTGGACTACACTCTACTGCTCGTGGGGCAGGAGTCAACATGACCCTAGCAAGTGAAGGTGCCAAGCTGGCAATGGCCTGATTGAGGTCTCCAGCCTCCTTTTCTTTTGTGGTAACAGCAATTGTGACAAGTGCCTGCCCAACATCTGTACATGAGAGGAGCTGTGGTGGTGCCAAGTCTCAAGATGAATCATTTCTCAGCACCAGTTCCCTTGCAGATGGTGCCAGGGTACACTGAGGAGTAAGTGCTAGGTGCAGGATCCCCTGATCCAGGGTCTGAGTGGGGCCAGCCTCTATAATGAGGACTTTAAGATCCTTCTTTCCTGTCTTCCAAAGTCCTAGGGCGAAAACTGTGACAGATCCTTCACCACTCTTTCCGGTAACTTTCCCTAGGCATCTAGTCTTTAAAGCGATACCAGAGTATTTGTTGCCTAAAAGAGCAAAGGGAAAGCTACAGGTTGAAAAACATAGCCCCAGAGAGGCAATCATAGAATCACAGAACACTGGAAATGGAAGGAACCTCGAGAGGTCACTGAGTCCAGTCCCCTGCCCTCATGGCAGGACCAAGCACCATCTAGACCATCCCTGATAGATGTCTGTCTAACCTGCTCTTAAATATCTTCAGTGACAGAGATTCCACAACCTCCCTAGGCAATTGATTCCAGTGTTTAATCACCCTGACAGTGAAGAAGTTTTTCTCTAATGTACAGCCTAAACCTCCCTTGCTGCGGTTTAAGCCCACTGCTTTTTGTCCTATCCTCAGAGGCCAAGGAGAACAATTTTTCTCCCTCCTCCTTGTAACACTCTTTTAGATACCTGAAAACCGCTATCATGTCCCATCTCAGACTTCTCCTATTCTAAACTAAAGCCCAATTCTTTCAGTCTTCCTTCATAGGTCATGTTCTCTTGACCTTTAATTATTCTTGTTGCTCTTCTCTAGACCTTCTCCAATTTCTCCACATCTTTCTTGAAATGTGGTGCCCAGAACTGGACACAATACTCCAATTGAGGCCTAATCAGCGCAGAGTAGAACATAAGAATGACTTCTCTTGTCTTGCTCACAACACCCATCAATGCATCCCAGAATCATGTTTGCTTTTTTTGAAATAGTACGACACTGTTGACTCATATTTAGCTTGTGGTCCACTATGGCCCCTAGATCCCTTTCTGTAGGTCTTCTTCCTAGACAGTCGCTTCCCATTCCGTATGTGTGAAACTGATTGTTCCTTCCTAAGTGGAGCACTTTGCATTTGTCCTTATTAAACTTCATCCTATTTACCTCAGACCATTTCTCAAGTTTGTCCAGATCATTTTGATTTATGACCCTATCCTCCAAAGCAGTCGCAACCCCTCCCTGCAAACTTAATAAGCATACTCTCTATGCTAATATCTAAATTGTTGATGAAGATATTGAACAGAACCGGTCCCAAAATAGACCCCTGAGGAACCCACTTGTTATGCCCTTCCAGCACGATTGTGAACCACTAATAACTACTCTGAGAACAGTTATCCTGCTAGTTATGCACCTACTTTATAGTAGCCCCATCTAAGTTGTATTTGCCTAGTTTATTGATAAGAATATCAAGCGAGACCTTATCAAATGTCTTACTACAGTCTAGATATACATCCATCATATTGGTTTGACATGATTTGTTCATTACAAATCCATGCTGGATGTTACTTATCACCTTATTTTCTTTCAGGTGTTTGCAGATGAATTCGTTAATTACTTGCTCCATTATCTTCCCTGGTACACAAGTTAAACGGACTAGTCTGAAGTTTCCTTGGTTGTTCTTATTTCCCTTTTTATAGATGGGCACTATATTTGCCCTTTTCTAGTCTTCTGGAATCTCTCTACTTCCATGACTTTTAAAAGATGACAGCTAAAGGCTCAGATATCTCCTCTATCAACTCTTTTGAATATTCTAGGATGCATTTCATTAGACCCTGGTGACTTGTAGACATCTAACTTTACCAAAATCTGCCTTCCCGAAATCCATTCTCTCTATTTTGCTGTTCTCCTTTCTACCATTCCTTAGAATCATGAACTCAATGATAAAAAAAAAACCAGCAAATACTCTGGTAGCACTTTAAAGACTAACAAAACATGTTGATGGTATCATGAGCTTTCATGGGCACAGCCCACTTCTTCAGATGACCAGAAGTGGGCTGTGCCCATGAAAGCTCATGATACCATCTACATGTTTTGTTAGTCTTTAAAGTGCTACCAGAGTATTTGCTGGGTTTTTTTTAAGTTTATCCTTTACAGACTAACTCAGCTACCCCCTGAACTCAATGATGTCATTCTTCTGAGTCTGACCCTTTTATGAAGTGGAACTTAGTAATGCTATGGTTTGAGAAACAAATGACATTGTAATCCTCTTTCTTGGGATACATCAGGAGATGTTATTGTGAGTGGCTTGAAAAAAATCAAAAGAAAATACAGGACCTACACAAGATAGAGGTGTTTCCTGGGCCTAAATTTAGTTCATTCCAATGTGTGAACGCTAATTAAAAACTTGAAAGGAAATGGAACCAACCCTAGAAAAAGGTGCAACAATACTGACTGCTGCTGAAAAAGCACAGTCTGACTTTGATGAATAGGAAAATATACATCAAGATAGATGATGAAATGCAGCAGTATAAAACACAGAAGGTCACCAGGAAAAGTGAACAAGATATATTGAACTAGTGGAAGGAACACAGTGTTGTGTGCCCCAAATTGATCATGCTGGCTAGATATATGCTATGTATTCCAGCCAGCCATAGCACCAGGGAGAGGAACCTCACTGTAGATGGAAAGACAACTGAGCAGCAAGAGACTATCCTCAAGTCATCAGCCACAGACTATTTTTTAAAATGTCATTTTAGGGGTGCGTCTACACAGTAAGGCTTAACTCAAAATAAGCTATGCAAATTGAGCTACGTCAATTGTGCAGTTTATTTCAAAATAGCTTATTTTGAAATTGGGAGCGTCTATACAGCACTTATTTTGAAATAGAGCACTCTTCCTCCAACTTCCATTACTCCTTGTACAAAGAGGGTTACAGGAGTAGGAGTTAGAAGTCCTACAGTTTGACAGTATTTTGACATTATTTCGAAATAACTGCCTGCTGTGTCGATGCGGACTAAGTTATTTCGAAATAACACAAGTTATTTCAAAATAATGTTGCTATGTAGACATACCCTTATAGATCAGCTTTTTCCAGTAATTATTTCACCTTGTTCTCTGTTCAGAGAAATTGAATAACTACCTATCTAGTCTAGTTTAACTTCCCCAAAGTCAAGATTATATTTATGATACATCAGTAAAGACATTTTGGATTACTTAATTACTCAACGTAAATGAACACTGTATGATTCCTAGTTTATTGCACATAAAAGAACATACTGCATATTTAAAAGCCAAAGCTTTGAAATATTTGTGTTCAATATTAAACTTCTAAATCTCAACATTTTAATAAATGCGAACTCTTCAGTTGCCAGGTAAAATCCTTTATTGGACAAACTTCTGTTGGTGAGGGAGACAAACTTTTGAACTACACAGATCCCTTTCTCAGTTACCTCACCCACCTTGTCTCTCCATTATCCTGGGTCCAAAATTAATATAACACCACCACATAGAAGACTCTTCAGCAGAGCAATTCTGTCTATAGACCAGTTTAGGGGCAATCGCCCCAGGTTCTGTGCTTTGGGGGGCCTTAGAAGGAAGGAGCCAAGGGCAGCCTCGGAGATTAACAGGTGACCTGGTACTGGCTGCACCTCTATACTCACTGGCAGGAAGCACAGTAGCCAGGCCCCAGCCAACTCCGCTCCACCAGCTACTAGCATCACTTGGGAGGGAACATGACGGAAGGGATAGAATAGGGGTGCAGAAGGGGCAGCAGTGAGGAGGAGCTGGAGTGGTGGCAGGGCTGGGGCAGTTCAGGGGCAGGAAGATGTGTTGCGGGGGGGGGAGGACCTGGATGGACGGGGGATTGTCCCCACTACCATAGCATCTAGGGATAGCCTCGCTGGTCAGGGTTGTTTTTTTTTTTTTTAAGTCAGTAAATATAAAGATGAAGGAAAAAAATAACAGTTACTTACCTGTAACTGTTGTTCTTCGAGATGTGTTGCTCATGTCCATTCGAAGTAGGTGTGCGCACCACGTGCACCGCGTCTTCCGGAGAGTTTTCCCTAGCGGTACCCGTAGCGCCGGCAGGGCACCCCCTGGAGTGGCGCCACCATGGCGGGGCATAAGTACCCCTGCCAGCACTGCCCCACCTCAGTTCCTTCTTGCCGGACACTCCGACGAAGGGGAGGTAGGGTGGGAGTCGAATGGACATGAGCAACACATCTCAAAGAACAACAGTTACAGGTAAGTAACTGTTATTTTCTTCTTCGAATGGTTGCTCATGTCCATTCGAAGAAAGTGACTACCAAGCTAACCCCACGGAGGAGGGGTCGGAGCAGTCAGACCACCAGAGACATGAAAAAGGTGAACAAATAAAACGGATTTATTTGGACAAGCCAATGCACATAAGGCACGTGGTAACAACAATGACAACAGAACATATTTACATCACAGATTCCAGGACTGCAGAGCCCACGCCTGCATCTTCCCTGGCTTGCTGTGCTAGCGCATAGTGTGCCGTAAAAGTATGGAGGGACGACCATGTGGCTGCCCTGCAAATTTCCGTAATTGGCACCTGAGCACCAAATGCTACCGAGGACGCCTGTGCCCTGGTAGTGTGTGCCTTTACTCTGGGTGGGGTTTTACCAGCCAGTTGATAACATTCTGTGATACACTGAACAACCCAGTGTGATGGCCTCTGTCCCTTTCACTCTGTCCCCGAATGCAATAAACAATTGTTGGGATTTGCAAAAAGGCTTGGTCCTCTCAATGTAGAACGCCAGCGCTCGCTTAGCGTCCAGGGAGTGAAGCACTCTCTCCTTAGGGGAGGCATGAGGCTTTGGGAAAAAAACGGGAGATAAATCTCCTGGGACAGGTGGAATGGTGACACTACCTTTGGGAGGAAGGCTGGGTGAGGCTGGAGCCTTACATTGCTATGTGAGAAAACAAGGTAGGGCGGATCAATAGTTAGTGCCCTTAGTTCTGAAACCCTTCGAGCAGAGGTAATGGCCACGATGAAAACAACCTTCAACGAGAGGTGCTTCAGTGAACACATGGCTAGTGGTTCAAAGGGGGGTGACATAAGTCTGTGCAGAACCACATTGAGATCCCAGGCGGGAAGCGGGGCCCTCACCGAGGGATACAGCTTCTCTAGACCAGTAAGAAACCTTTTAACCACCGGGTCAGAAAAAAGGGAAACTCCTGCCGTACCAACATGGAAGGCGGAGAGAGATGCCACATGGACTTTGATAGAAGAAAAAGAAAGGCCACTGGACCGAAGCTGGAAAAGATAGTCTAAGATAGTTGGGACGGGAGCCGAGGACGGGTGAACTCCTCTTCGGGATGCCCAAGATGAGAAGTGCCGCCACTTGGCAGCATATGACCATCTAGTAGAGGGTTTCCTGCTACTGAGGAGCACCATCTGAACCTCCTGGGAACATTCCCTTTCAGGTTGGTTCAGCCATGGATAAACCAGGCCGTTAGGTGGAGAGACCTGAGATTCAGGTGAACCATGATCCCCCCGTCCCAAGGCTGGGTTAGCAGGTCCCGGACTGGAGGGAGCGCTATTGGGTCTTGTGTGAGCATGTCCACCAGGATGGGGAACCAGAATTGCTTGGGCCACCTGGGGGCTATGAGAATTATCATGGACCAAAATGTCTGAGCCCTTGTCAACACCCTGGAAACTTGGGGGAACGGGGGAAAGGCATAGAGAATGCCCTCTGGCCACACAGACATCAGGGCATCCCCCAGGGAATATTTCCCCACTCCCAGTAGGGAACAATAGTTCTGGCAATTTGTGTTGTGTGCCTAAGCAAACAGGTCTAGGAGGGGATAACCCTACCTGTGGAAAACCTGGCGGAGAACGGCATCCTTGAGCGACCACTTGTGGGCTCCAAAGGATCTGCTCAGGGTGTCTGCTAACAGATTCTTGCACCCCGGAAGGTACTCTGCCTGTGGCGTGATGTCGTGTTCCACACACAGATGCCAGAGCAGAAGGGCCTCTTTGCAGAGGGGAGGTGACCGGGCTCCCGCTGGCTTGTTGATATAAAAGACCGCTGCCGTATTGTCCAAACGAACCAGGATCAAGCGGTGAGAGAGCCTTGGTAGGAAGGCTTCGCGGGCCCTCCTCACCACCCCCAATTCCCAGACGTTTATGGCCTTGAGTCCTGTGCCGTCCCAAGTGTGCTCCCCAGCCCAGGTCGGACGCATCGGTGACCAGCGTGAGGGAGGGGGAAGGGACATTGAAAGGGACCCCGATGCACACCACGGTTTCCTGGGTCCACCACTGGAGGGAGGTCAGGATTTCCAGGGGCACCGTTATGATTGAGTCCCAGAGACCCCGGGACTGGCTGAAGGCCTTCGCCAACCAAGCCTGTAGGGGTCTCATTCTCATTCTGGCGTGGCGCACCGTGTACGTGCACACCGCCATATGGCCCAGGAGCCTGGAGCAGACCCGAGGGGTCGTAATAGGGGACAAGGTAATCCCTGAAATCAGCTCCACTATGGATAGGAACCTGGTCTTGGGAAGGAAAGCCCTTGCCACCCTTGCATCGAGAAGAGCCTCCACGAATTCTATGTGGTGGGAGGGAGTTAGGGACGACTTTTCGTCATTTAGCACAAGCCCGAGTCTTAAGAAGAGGGCTTTCGTGTCACGTGAGCTTTCACCTGCTCGTACGAGCGACCTCGGATTAGCCAATCGTCGAGGTACGGGAACACGTGCACCCCTTGTTTGCAGAGAAACGCCGCAACCACAGCCATACATTTGGTGAACACCCTTGGTGCCGTGGATAATCCAAAGGGGAGCACCGTAAACTGAAAATGGTATTGACCCACCATAAACCTGAAGAATCTCCTGTGGCTGGTTCTGATTGCCACGTGGAAGTAGGCGTCCTTGAGGTCAAGGGTCGCGTACCAGTCTCCTAACTGTAGCACTGGGATGACCGAGGCCAGGGTCACCATTCTGAACCTGTGTTATATGACCGCCTTGTTTAAATTTCTGAGGTCCAAGATGGGACGAACTCCTCCCTTTGGTTTGGGGACAACAAAATATCGGGACTAGAACCCTCTTCCCCGCAGGTGTGGGGGAACCTCCTCTACTGCCCCTTTTGAAAGGAGCACAGACACCTCCTGGCGCAGGATGCGTTCGTGAGGCGTGTCCCTTAGTGGGGTTGGGGAAGGGGGGTTTGAAGGCGGTGGGCCCAGGAATGGGATAGTATAGCCTCCATTTACTATGTCCAGAACCCAGGCGTCAGAAGTAATTAGTGCCTATGCACGGGCAAAAAGGGATAACCTGGCCCCAAACGGGGGCCCAGGGTTGGAGACTGGTACGAGACCCTCGAATAGGGCATCAAAACTGCAGCTTGCCCTGATGGGAAGGGCCATGGGGACCTCCCCAATGGTTATCCGCCCTGGGGCGACGATGTCGACCCCTAGCGCTCTGGGGATGCACAGCCGCCCCAGAACCTCCACCGGAGGCCCGGGAACGGCGCCTCCAGTAATCCCCACGGGGGACCTGGGGCTGCGCTCTCCCCTGCTGTCGATAGAGCAGCTGTTGACGCTGCGGGGCAGGCGTGTGGATACCCAAGGATTTCAACGTGGACATTGTGTCCTTCAGGGTATAGAGCCTAGAGTCAGTGTGCTCCGAGAACAAAGTGTTTCCCTCGAACGGCAAGTCCTGGATTGTATTTTGAACATCAGGGGGAATCCCTGACACGTGCGGCCAGGCTCCGCGACGCATCACGACGCCAGTCGCCATACTGCGGGCTGCTGAGTCAACGGTATCCAAGGACACCTGGAGGGCAGTTCATGCGATGACTTTGCCTTCAGAGGCAATGGCTGCGAACTCCTGACGGTCCTCCACTGGGAGCCTGTTCCAGAACTTTTCAACCGCCTGCCAGGTATTGAAGGCATACCGGCTTAACATCGCCTGCTGGTTAGCGATGCGGAGTTGTAGTGCCCCTGTGGCGTAAACCTTACGGCCCATCAGATCCATCTCCAAAGGCAAGAGAGCCTAAACGGCTGGGCCAGGCTGAGGGAGCCGTTCCTTTTGGGCCGCAGCCTGCACGACCAAGGATCCTGGGATGGGCTGCAAATACAGATGCTCATGCCCCGAGTGTGGGACTTAATAGCGCCTCTCGGCCCCTTTTAAGGTAGGGGGTCAAGGACGTCGGCGTCTGCCACAGGGCATTAGAGATCTTGGTCACCGTTTTATTGAGTGGTAAGGCCAACCGCGTGGGCGCGTCCTCAGTGAGGCTGTCCACCATTGGATCCGTGTTCTCGACGACAGGTTGCACTGGGACGGCTAGATTCAAAGGCATGCGCCGGAGAAGTTCTTGGTGCGTACGGGCATCCATGGAAGGCAGACTGGGTGCCGAGTCTGCTAGAGCCTCGTCTGGGGACGACGAATAGGACGATTCCTGAGTTGGAATACGGCCAGATGGCGCCAAGTGCGGTGCCAGTTGGGCATCCTGCATCCCCTGCGGGTTCACCTCCAATGCCGGTGCCTGTGCCGCCGGGTCTGGTTGTGGCGCCCCAAGTGGAGGGGGGGGCGCCCGAGAGAGGGATGCCGAAGGTTGGGAGCGGTGACCCGAAGCCTCCGACACCGAAGGAGGGGGCACCGGCCCCTGCCACTGATGGTAGGCCCAGGAAGTCCAAAAGGGCCACTGCGGATGCAGGGGCCAGATTTGCTGAGGGCGGTCCTGTCGGTGCCGGGACCGAGACCTGTGGGACGAGGACGCTCCCGAGGACCTTGACCGGACAGAGGTTGCATCGGAATCCGATGAATAATCCAACTCCGGCCAAGGCGGAGCCGAAGACGAGTGCGGGGCAAACCTTGCCATAGATTCTGGCTTGCCCGCGTGAGTACGGCGGGGCCGAACGAGTTGCGGCACCGGAGGACACATGCCCGGTGCCGGGAAAGTCGTCGCCAGCTGTGGCACCGGGAGACCCAGGCCCGGTGCTGGGAGAGTCGCCGCCGGCAGTTGCGGCACCAGGGTGCCCAGGCCCGGTGCCGGGAGAGTCGCCGCCGGCAGTTGCGGCACCAGGGTGCCCAGGCCCGGTGCCGGGAGAGTCGCCGCCGGCAGTTGCGGCACCAGGGTGCCCAGGCCCGGTGCCGGTTGAGAAGTTACTGATAGTTGCAGCACCGGGGTGCTCAGGCCCGGTGCCGGTTGAGTAGCTGTTGTTAGCGGCTGTGGCACCGGGGTGCCTAGGCCCGGTGCCGGGAAAGACGATGCCATCGCGCACAATACCGGGGGACCCAGGCCCAGTACCGGAGGCGGTGCTGTAGGAGCCGTCGACGGCCATCGGGTTGAGGCCGATGCTTGTGAGGGCGCGGAGACGGACATCAACTCCAGGAGGCCCAGTGCTGTGGAGGAGAGAGATCCCTGAGTGGACGCCACACGGCTGCAGGGATACGGCACCGGTACCGCCAGGCGAGGGGCTGGCAAGGAGCTCAGCTGCACCGAAGTTCGAGCACGGCCCGAAGCTGAGCAGGACTGGCGAACCGATGTCAAGAACGGTGCCGTGGTAGCGATCGGTACTGACCCCACATGGGGTGGTCCCGACGCATGAGTTGCCTTAGCATGCCGACCTGGGTCATGCTTGGGCAAAGTTGTAAGCAGCTCAGCCTCTGGCGAGGGGGATCTCTACCCTTCCATCTCAACCGACGATGGAGGGGAGGTCGTGAGGCTAATGAGGTCCTGCGCCGCTTCAAAAGTGTCCGGTGTGGATGGGCGGTGCGAAGGGAGGCGACTGGGACTATCGGGGTCTCCCCACCGACTGCGGTGCACCACAGGCCATGTGCGCACCGGTGAGCCAGCACCGCCGTACCTGGCCGGGACCGACTTTTTTGCAGGGAACCTTCCCCAGGACTTCTTCACCCTCTTGGACGGGGGAGAGTGAGACCGGTGCCGAGACCTCGATGCCAACGCACGGTGCCGGTGAGGGGCCTCACGCGTGGAAGCCAGTGCACTGCACACCGTAGGCTGTTCCGGCGGCACCGGTTGTAGCGCTGTCTCCATGAGGAGAAGCTTCAGGCGGGAAACACTTTCTTTTCTCGTGCGGGGCTTAAAGGACTTACAGATCTTGCAAACAACAGCGAGATGGGCCTCACCCAGGCACTTGAGGCAACTGTCGTGTGGGTCGCCTCTGGGCATAAACTTCCCGCAGTCAGCGCACGCCTTGAAGCCTTGCGGCCCTGGCATTCCTCACCCCCAGAGGGGGAGGAGGGAGAAAACAAAGAACCTAACTATCTAACTAATAGAACTATTTACAGATAAGTGATAGAACGGGAACCATTAACTAACTAGAGATTAAGAGAGATAGAGACGCTCCAACGACCGTCACGGCGGTAAGAAGGAACTGAGGTGGGGCAGCGCCGGCAGGGGCACTTATGCCCCGCCATGGCGGCGCCACTCCAGGGGGCGCCCTGCCGGCGCTACGGGTACCGCTAGGGAAAACACTCTGGAAGACGCGGTGCACGCAGTGCGCACACCTACTTCGAATGGACATGAGCAACCACTCGAAGAACCTTATTGAGATGATTATGATCAGGATATATTTGTATTTTCTTTTGGCTTTGTCTTTACTTGTGTTACTTATTTTTCTAAAGAAGGCTGTTCCTTAAGACTAAGAATTTTGCTCATTAGTGCTAAGGCATATCTTGGAGAAGGACTTTGGAAACCAGGAAGATAATATTGTAGGTATTCCCTTAATGACAGCCTGCACTGCTGCCCCTGTATCAGAGGCAGCAGTGCAGGGATGGGGAGAGGCAGGAGCAGGTATGCGCAGGGAGCCAACTTTTAAGCCAGCCTACTGATGCTGACTCCCATGGAGCCGCAGCCACCTGCCCTCCACACACCCACTGTTGCATCCCACAGAGGCAGCACTTGGGAGGGCGGGAGACAGCTTAAAAGCTAGTTCCCCATAAGCACCAGCTCCCGCCTGGTCCCCCGCATGTAAATGTGTAACCACTGAAAATAAACACATTTTAACATCCCTAGCATAATCCAAGCTGTTCATCATTCTTTTTGTCTCAGCTACACAGCTCAGCTACACAGTCTTGGTAAACCCTGGAAAAGTTATGGACCCAGTTCTTACCAGGAGACTTGCCCTTCTGTGAACTGCTTCTTCTCTCTCTGCACTTGGCTTGTATGGATGAGGCAGTGTCTTTGGCAGATTTGCTCAGAGGTCCCACATCTGAAATAAGGAATCCTATCTGTGCCGAAGACACAGGTGTCTCTGATGGATTGGTTTGACATTTGATATTAGGCTCCACCTTTAAAAAAAATCAGAACCCACTGAATACATTAGGGGATTTAAAGCTGAAAAAATTCTCTCTCTCAGATGGGATGAAGAGAACACACTATTTGGAGTTTGGATGATATAAAAGAAAATTGGTCCAATTTCACTCAGCACAGACATCTGTATTTTCAATAGGTATAAACTATAAAAAGAAAAATACTTGAGTATCTTGCTGTTCTTATAGAATCATAGAATCCTAGAACTGGAAGGAACCTCAAGAGGTCATCAAGTCCAGGCCCCTGCCCAAGGCAGGACCAATCCTGATAGACGCCTACCTAACATGCTCTTAAATGTCACCAGTGATAGTGATAGAGATTCCACAACCTATTACGCAATTTATTCCAGTGTTTAACCACCGTGGCAGTTAGGGAGTTTTTCCTAATGTCCAACCTAAACCTCCCTTGCTGCAGTTTAAGACCATTGCTTTTTCTCCTATCAGAGGTCAAGCAGAACAATTTTTCTCTCACCTCCTTATAACACCCCTATAGGTACTTGAAATATGCTATGATGGCTCCTCTCAGTCTTCTCTTTTCTAAACTAAACAAGCCCAATTCTTTCAGTCTTCCATCACAGGTCATGTTTTCTGGACAATTAATCATTTTTGTTGCTCTTCTCTGAACCTTCTCCAACGTCTCCAAATCTTTCTTGAAATGTGTTACCCAGAACTGGACACAATTCTCTATCTGAGGCCTAATCAGCACAGAGTAGAGCTGAATGACTTCTCGTGTCTTCCTCACAATACCCGTCAATGAATCCCAGAATCATGTTTGCTTTTTTTTGCAAAAGCGTCACACTGTTGACTCATATTTAGCTTGTGGTCCACTCTGGCCCCTGGATCCCTTTCTGCAGTACTGCTTCCTAGACAGTTGTTTCCCATTCTGTATGTGTGAAACTGAATGTTTCTTCTTAAGTAGAGTACTTTGCATTAAACTTCATCCTATTTAACTCAGACCATTTCTCCAGTTTGTCCAGATAATTTTGAATTATGACCCTATCCTCCAAAATACTTACAACCCCTGCCAGCTTGATAATAATATAAGAACTAGGGGTCACCAATTGAAATAGGTAGCAGGTTTAAAACAAACACACACAAGTTTTTCTTCAAGCAGCTCACAGTTGTCAACCTGTGGTGCCCTGACATACTCAGTGGTGCTTTGTTTCTGAAATGTACATGAGCCCTCCTCTGGCTATTGTACATTTTAAAAACAAAGTGCTGGAAGTGAAGGGCCAGTGGGAGACTGTTTGAGTCCCCAGCTTGCCCCAGGCTCTCTGCAGCACTTCCATTTTTGAAATGTAGCAAGAGCCTGCTCACACTCCATTTCAAAGTCAGATGCACCGCCAGATCCCCACTGCATCCCCCTGCCATTTCTCCCCCCAGCACTTGATCCTGCTCCCCCCACTTGCTGCCTCTCTCTGACAAAAACAGTGGGGGGAATAGTGACTAGTCACTTACATCCCTAGTTCTTATATCATCTGCAAACTTAGTAAGTGTGCTCTCTATGCCTATATCTAAATCATTGATGAAGATATTAAACAGAACTGGTCCCGAAACAGACCCCTGAAGAACCCCATTTGTTATGCCCGTCTAGCATGACTGTGAACCAGCGAGTTATGCACCCACCTTATAATAGCACCATCTAGATTGTATTTCCCTAGTTTATTGATAAGAAGGTTATGCAAGATCATATCAAATGCTTTACTGAAGTCTAGGTATAACACGTCCACTGTTTTCCCCTTATCAAAGAAACTATCGGATTGGTTTGACATGAGTTGTTCTTTACAGATCATTGAATCATAAAATACTAGGACTGGAAAGGACCTCAAGAGGTCATCGAGTACAGTCCCCTGCCCTCATGGCAGGACCAAATACTGTCTAAACCATCCCTGACAGACATTTATCTAACCTACTCTTAAATATCTCCAAAGATGGAGATTCCACAACCTCCCTGGGCAATTTATTCCAGTGTTTGACTACCCTGACAGTTAGGAACTTTTACCTAATGTCCAACCTAAACCTCCCTTGCTGCAGTTTAAGCCCATTGCTTCTTGTTCTATCCCCAGAGGCCAAGATGAACAAGTTTTCTCCCTCCTCCTTATGACACACTTTTAGATATCTGAAAACTGCTATCATGTCCCCTCTCAATCTTCTCTTTTCTAAACTAAACAAACCTAATTCCTTCAGCCCTCCCTCATAGGTCATGTTCTCTAGACCTTTGATCATTCTTGTTGCTCTTCTCTGGATCCTCTCCAATTTCCCCACATCTTTCTTGAAATGCGGTGCCCAGAACTGAACACAATACTCAAATTGAGGCCTAACCAGCGCAGAGTAGAGCGGAAGAATGACTTCTTGTGTCTTGCTCACAACACACCTGTTAATGCATCCTAGAATCATGTTTGCTTTCTTTGCAACGGCATCACACTGCTGACTCATATTCAACTTGTGGTCCACTATAACCCCTAGATCCCTTTCTGCCGTACTCCTTCCCAGACAGTCGCTTCCCATTCTGTATGTATGAAACTGATTGTTCCTTCCTAAGTGGAGCACTTTGCATTTGTCTTTATTAAACTTCATCCTCTTTACCTCAGACCATTTCTCCAATTTGTCCAGGTCATTTTGAATTATGACCCTATCCTGCAGACTAGTCACAACCCCTCCCAGCTTGGTATCATCTGCAAACTTAATAAGCGTACTTTCTATACCAATACCTAAATCGTTGATGAAGATATTGAACAGAGCCGGTCCCAAAACAGACCCCTGCAGAACCCCACTTGTTATGCCTTTCCAGCAGGATTGTGAACCATTAATAACTACTGAGTACGGTTATCCAGCCAGTTATGCACCCACCTTATAGTAGCCCCATCTAAGTTGTATTTACCTAGTTTATTGATAAGAATATCATGCGAGACCGTATCAAATGCCTTACTAAAGTCTAGGTATACCACATCCACCGCTTCTCCCTTATCCACAAGACTCGTTATCCTATCAAAGAAAGCTATCAGATTGGTTTGACATGATTTGTTCTTTACAAATCCATGCTGGCTGTTCCCTATCATCTTGCCACTTTCCAAGTGTTTACAGACGATTTCCTTAATTACTTGCTCCATTATCTTCCCTGGCACAGAAGTTAAACTAACTGGTCTGTACTTTCCTAGGTTGTTCTTATTTCCCTTTTTATAGATGGGCACTATATTTGCCCTTTTCCAGTCCTCTGGAATCTCTCCCGTCTCCCATGATTTTCCAAAGATGATAGCTAGAAGCTCAGATACCTCCTCTATCAGCTCCTTGAGTATTCTAGGATGCATTTCATCAGGCCCTGGTGACTTGCAGGCATTTAACTTTTCTAGGTGATTTTTTACTTGTTCTTTTTTTTATTTTACCTTCTAAAACTACTCCCTTCCCACTAGCATTCACTATGTTAAGCGTTCCTTCAGAATTCTCGGTGAAGACCGAAACAAAGAAGTCATTGAGCATCTCTGCCATTTCCAAGTTTCCTGTTACTGTTTCTCCCTCCAAAACCATGTGGGCTGTTACCTATCACTTTATTATCTTCCAGATGTTTGCAGATGAATTCCTTAATTATTTGCTCCATTATCTTTTTTGGCACCGAAGTTAAGTTTTGTAACATTACTTATGAGATCAGCAATGTGAGCTCCATCCTAATGTAATATTAAGCAAAAAAGTCTTCAAGGTCAGATTTTTAAACATGTGCTCAAAAAGGTGTAACTACATACTCTAATGACCAGTAAAGCATCTAACTACCTACGTGCCTGCAAAACTGCCACAATTCTATATGCATTTCTAAAAGCATCTCTAAGTCTAATATTTAATCAAAGTGATATTACAAAACACAGGGTTGAGAGAAATTTTTCCCCAATGAAACAAAAAAAATGAGTTAAATAGTTAGGATAAATTAAGAACACTAACAGATGATCAATTAATTGCTCAGAGCTTTGGAATAACACTTAGGTTATGTCTACACTACAGTTATTTTGAAATAACTTATTTTGAAATAATAACTCCCGAAATAAATATTTCGCAATAGCACATTCACACTACAGGGAAGCCTCAAAATCAGTCTGAGGCAGGCTCCGTTAATGTGGACATGCTACATCAACTTAAGAGCCCCAGGAAGCACTGGGGAGTAGCTACTTTGAAATAACAGCAGTTGAGCATCCACACTAACCCTATTTCAAAATATCAGTTTCAAAACAGGCGTTATTCCTCATAGAATGAGGGATTATTATTTTGCTATAGCAAGCCCGTTCTTTCGAAATAATGGGCTTGCTGTGTGGATGCTCACCTTGTTATTTCAAAATCAGGAGAGTTATTTTGAAACAACTCTGTAGTGTAGACATGCCCTGAGTGACATAAGACAGAGTAAATACCAAAGCCCAAATCAAAACAGAGTGATGTGCATTTACATTAGCTGGGAATCTGACCCCAGAAGTCCAATCCAACCAATCCTTAACTTAAGTAAAACTGAAAGAAAGCTACTTCAATGGGACTACTCATACAAGTGATTTGTAGGACTAAGCCCTCACTGTGATATGTGGTTATCACAGCAGAATATTCTGCAGTACAGGAACACATATTGCAGTGTTCCTTTCTCCCCCTTACCTGCCGTGGACTGAATGGCAGTCCTTCCTGAAGAAACACCACTGGAGACTGAGCTGAAGCATGGCTCAACTGTTCTTTCAGTTTTGCATGTGCTTCTTGTGTTGATGCAGGTTCCTGTACCATTTGTGAAGCAGTATTCTCTAGAGATTCAGTAGTGTGAATAGTATAAATAAATTCAGAAGACTGTGGCAGAGAACAGCCTATTGCTTGATCTGTTCCCACCATAAATGTTGTAATATCAGAATCTACAGGTGTAAGAGGCTCCAGCTGGCTGGCATGACTTGAGGAAGGTGCATCATTATTCCCAGGATTAACTATCAATTGTTGGCCTGCACTAGGCTGTGGGGTTGGACACTGGCTTTCCACAGGTTCCACCTTTACCATCTCCAGCTTGGGGGATGAATGCATCTCATCTACAATCTGAAAGACAGCCTCTAGGTTTACTTCTGTCTTCTTGTTTTCATCAGATGCATTGCATGGCCAGTTAGATGGCAAAAATTCAACTGGGTATGATGACTGCATTGGAGGATTCTGGGAAAACACATTTTTTGTAATAAGAAAATTATTAATAAAATATCTGATATATTGAAAGTTTCTTAGATTCACAAATTCCAAGGCCAAAAGGTCAAACCAACCACAACGTGTCCCCAAAATAATTCCTAGAGCACATCTTTAGAATAACATCCAATCTTAATTTAAAAATTATCAGGAATGGAGAAACAACCATGACCGTTGGTAAGTTGTCCCTGTGCTTAATTACTTTTGCTGAGTAGATCTAGCTTCAGGTTCCAGACATTAGATCATCTGTATCTTTCTCAAGCTAAACCAAGAGCTGATTGTTCCCCATGTGGAAACATATAGACTAAATCAAGTCATTCCTTCACCTTCTCTTTGTTAAGATAAATAGATTGTGCTCCTTAAATATGTAATTATAAGAAGACTATAATAAGGCATGTTTTCTAATCTTTTAATCATTCGTTGGTGTGTATAAAAATGTATAGTGTTTGCTTGAACACAGCTACCAAACAAGCTAGGTAGCTCTGAATAAGTGACCCTTCCGCTTCATTATTCACCATTTCCTGTGTCATCTGCAAATTCTATAGCTATCGATTTTATTTTTTCTGCCAAGTAATTAATAAAATGGTAAATTGCATAGGGCCAAAAACTGATCCCTATACAATCTCACTAAAAACAAACTTGTTCAAGGATGATTCCCCGTTTACAGTTACATATTGAGATCTACTAGTTAGCCAGCCTTAAATCCATTTAATGTGTGCTTTGTTAATTTTGCATCTTTCTTGCCATGCAATACCAAGCAAAATGTCTTACAGGAGTAAGTCTATTACATCAACACTAGTTCTTAGTAATGTTCCAAGTCCATCAATTACTTCCACTTAAATACCTGCCTTACACTTCTCAGGTCCACTTTCACCCATTATATATCTCCACCTGGAGGGAAGACTGGACAGGATCTCATTTTTGTTAATGAAGGGAGAGGGCTGCAATGCTCTCTCGCTCATTTTTTTTTTAAGTGAAGCAAAAGAAATGTAAGCAATAATCAGATAATTTGAGAAGAAAATTATTGTCACCAATGGGGAGAGAAAATATTGTGACATTGTGTGTCCACAAAAAGGATGTGGATGCATTGGAGAGGGTCCAGCGGAGGGCAACAAAAGTGATGAGGAGGCTGGAGCACATGACCTGTGAGGAGAGACTGAGGGATCTGGGTTTGTTTATAGTCTGCAGAAGCGAAGAGTGAGGGGGAATTTGAGAGCAGCCTTCAGCTTCCTGAAGGGAGGTTCCAAAGAGGATGGAGAGAGGCTGTTCTCAGGAGTGACAGATGGCAGAACAAGGAGCAATGGTCTCAAGTTGTGGTGGGAGAGGTCCAAGTTGGATATTAGGAAAAGCTATTTCACTAGGAGGGTGGTGAAGCACTGGAATGGGTTACCTAGGGAAGTAGTAGAGTCTTCATCCCTAGAGGTGTTTAAGTCTCGGCTTGACAAAGCCCTGGCCGGGTTGATTTAATTGGGATTGGTCCTGCCTAGGGCAGGGGGCTGGACTTGATGACCTTCTGAGGTCTCTTCCCGCTCTATGGTTCTACGATTCTATGACATTACAGAATGAAGACCATAATTGTAATATTCAATATTCCTGCCACATCCCAGTATCTGGGATTACTAATCCTCTCTCCAATACTGGCCTATTCTACATCTTTTATTACATTAAATAGAAATGTTGTTTGCCTCCAAATAAATTGCAAGATCATTAATAGGAATGTAATAGGGATTTATTTTAGAAGTGTTTGCAGTAGTAATGTAATCCAAGGGCAGGAGCCAGCAACCTTCAGCATGCAGCCAATTAGGGTAATCTGCTGGTGGCCTGCAAGACGTTTTATTTAGGCTGACCATCGACAGGCATGGCCTCCCACAGTTCCCAGTGGCCGCAGTTTGTTGTTCCCAGCCAAAGGAAGCTGCAGGAAGCAGTGTGGGCCACAGGGACATGCTAGCTGCTGCTTCCTACAGCTCCCATTGGGCTGGGAATGGTGAGAGACATGGCCACTTTAATTCTCATTTTGTGCATTCTCCCAATAGGGATCCATATTGCCTTCCAAGGACTTCTGAGATATTTTCTACTAACAGAATCTAATTTTTTAAAGCTATTTTTGGGTATCTTGGTTTACCACAAGTACAAGATATCATCCTTACTTAAAAAAAAAAAAAAAAAAACTTGCACCTACTCTTTTCCCACTTATCCTTGTCACCCTTTCCCCCTCCAGAAGCGTAAAGGTCTGCTCTGAAAAATTGTAGAACCAAGACCTCAGCTTTTTTGAGTTCTTGTCGTCAGTGAACTCCAAGGTCTTCCTTAGGAAAAGATGCATCATAGCAGAGATGAAAGTAACTTAAACTGTCTTATATACACTGTCCTATTGCAAACTGGGTCCCTGCCAGCTCTTTAAGGCTGACTTTCGCTGCAGATCAGCCAACTCATTAAGCACCTGGGTGCACCTGCTTATTTTCACCTCTGATCATATGTACAACTTAGGCTTGACCAACAATGGACATGCTATGGTCCTCTTACCCTTTATCCAAGTAATCAGTATGGGAAGAAATACCTTCTTTCTTTTAAATTTTAGAATGGCTCAAAGATTTGGTCACCATAAATCTAGCCAGAGATGTCAGATATATTTTTCAAGCACCAATCATTGCTTTTGTCTTCTGCAAAGTTTTACAATCCTGTTTCAGCATCAGTGTGAAAATACAAAGAGCATAGGCTCTTATATTTTTGAAAAAGCAAAAACTTGTAACACATAAAATGAGAGAAATTTGATTCAGGAATTAAAAGAATAATATAGCCTCAAAAAACAGGGTGTTATCTTGCACAAGTGATACTCAGGACAGGAAAAATTGGATGAATAGTGTCAAACCTTGAGGATTGAAGGTATCACCAAAAGCTGTCTTCATTACACTCTTAGGGTATGTCTAGACTACACGGCTCTGTCGCCAGAGCCATGTAGATTAGTTTACTAGACATACTCAAATGAAGCAGCAATTTAAATAATTTAAATAATCGTGGGATGAGGTTTACCAGGGCAGTCAACAAATGCCTTTGATGTCGACTGCGGAGCGTCCAGACTAGCGCGCTGAGCCGACAAACAGCTGATCGGCTCAGCGCGGCAGCCATTTTAATTTAAAGGAAGTGGCGATTATTTAAATCGCTGCTTCATTTGGGTATGTTTAGTAAACTAATCTACATGGCTCTGGCGACACAGCCATGTAGTCGAGACATACCCTAAGTGTTTGGAAACAAGGGTACTTGAGCAAAGATAAGAGATATAAAATTTCACATATCATTATACACAAAGTGCAAATAGAACATTAGGATATTATTAAAAAGACCTTGGTTGTTATTTTAAAAACTTAACAGTGTGAGTATCGATTGATCAAATTAAAGATTTTCAATAGACCACTGAAGGACCTATGTCCAGTCTATGGATTACTATTCTGCCAGACTGAAAGTTTCTACTTTCTCTATAAGGTGTTAAGATTTTTTTCCCCTTAAAAGAAAAAAAAAACTTCTTATACAACCACCAATTTTTTTCCACTTATTTCCTTCTAAAGAAGGAAACAAAAACCAAGAACCTTTAAAACTATTTTTGCTTAAAAACCATATAACTCTATTTGCCATTAAGGCTAAGTCTACACTAGCATTTTCCAGTGCTGTAACTTTCTGGCTCAGAAGTATGGAACACACGGAAAGTTACAACACTGTAAAGTGCCAGTGTATACCAAGTTACAGTGCTTAGAGCAGGGGTAGCCAACCAGTTAGAGACAAAAAGCCAAAACAGCTGTGGATAGAGTGAGAAGAACCATGTATTATATGTTTATTTTTATCTATCTATCGATCAATAGATAAATATAGTATAGAAAATAGTGATAAAAATAACATTACCGGACATTTAGGACAAAAACCAATAAAAAAGTGTCCAGTCACTTAAAAAATTCACAGCCAGTCCATAGACCTTCAGAGAACTTGAAAAAGAACAAACATCAAATTTTAAAAAAGCCTTTAAAAATACAGTAATATTCTCTCACTTAAAAAAAAAAAAAAAAAAAAAAAAAAAGCATTCCCACCATGTATTTTAAATTTAACACTACTGCCCTATTATGTCCTGTGAGTTTCTTAAAATTAAACTGATCTGAAAAGTAGATTAGCACAATCTGAAGTGCCTGTTTCACTCCAGCTTGTTGATCTCTGGTATGGTCTCATTTTTTTTTTATGAAGATTATGGCTTTTTTATAGTTCTAAAATTTCAGGACTGTCCCAGATTGCAAATATGAGAAGTTCAAAGACAATAAGGGAGAGACTCATATCTCAGAATAATTGCTTCAGCCTGGCATATTTTGAATTTTCTTTAAAGAACACAGTATAAACCAGGTACCTGCAGATTTCCCCTCCCGCACCGCCCCCGCCCCCCCGGAATTTAAATATGACATCTGTGCTGGCTGCCTTATTCTGCATCTATGAAGACTTCGAGTTTAAGGTGCTTCAGCTTCCTTCCACACCTCCCACTCTAACCCAGTCCCCCACCACTTCCCCAAAGCCAGGCACCCCCAGCCACCCACACTAAGCCAATCCTGCCCTTTTCTCCCCAAGAGCCAGGTACCTTCAGTCCCCCACTCTAACCCAATCGTCGTCCTCTCTCCCAGAGCAAGGCACTCCCAGCCCCTCGCTCTAACCCAGCGTTTCCCAAACTACGGGCCACAGCCCGGTACCGGACCACAGGAAAGAAATACCGAGCCGCAGCGTGGCTGCTAGGAGGGGAGCAGGGTAGGGCAAGCTAGGAGGTGGTGTGGTGGGGGGGAAACTGGCCGCCGGGAAGCAAGGTTGGGGGCAGCAGGGCTGTCCGGCGGAGATCGGGGCAGGCGGGCAGCCGGCTAGTGGAAGCAGGGTTGGGGGCAGCGGGGCTATCTGGCGGAGATTGGGGTGGACTGGCAGGCGTCCGCCGGAAGTAGGGTTTGGGAAGCAGGACTGTCTGGTGGAGATCGGGGAAGGTGGGTGTCGGAAGCAGGGCTGGACAGATGGCAGGAGGGGCTGGCCAGGGGAGATCGGGAGGAGGAGGACTAGAGAACCAGGCTCCAGAAGCAGGGCTGGATAGGGGCAGCAGGCTGGCCAGGGCTGGGGTGGGGGGTAGGGGGGGCTGGACGGGGGAGATCGAGAGGAGAAGGATGGGAGAACCAGCCGCCGGAAGCAGGGCTGGACGGGGGCAGCGGGGCTAACCAGGGGAGATCGGGAGGAGAAGCGGGAGGAACGAATCGGCCAGCAGGAAGCGGGACTTCCCTGGGCACGTGCAGACCCGGGTACATGAGTGAGTCCAGCCCCGGGGATTCCATTTTGCCCTCCCCCATACCCTCCCTTGAGTAGTTGTGAACTGCCTGCCTCGTAGACACACTCGCACAGCATGAGCACATCTACCAGCCAGGCAGTTCGCAGCTACGGACTGATCCACCTAATAGTAATAAAACTTACCTAATTAGAAAATACCGGACATTTTATATGTCCGGTATTTTCTCAATTTGTTTCCCGAGCAGAACCCTCAAATACTGGACCGGTACAAAACTGGACACCTGGCAAACCTGCCCCTCCTAACCCTCTCTCCTAGATAGATATCCTACTCCCAATCTGCTCCTGCTCCCGCCTCCTGGAGTGCCCATGCGGCGTCAGGTCCCTGAAGCCCTGGCCCAGGCTGGGCGGAGGATGCAGCCGGGTAAAACTGAAAATGTATTCATTTTTAATTCTTTTTTTATACGCGTTTATATTTTGGGCTGCAAAAAACAGTACTGAAAAAAAAAAAAGGGTTCCAACTAAAGTAAGAAGTTTGGGAAACCCTGGTCTAGCCAGCTTTCTATCTGAGGGTATGTCTATACTACCACCCTAGTTCGAACTAGGGTGTTAATGTAGGCAACCGAAGTTGCAAATGAAGCCCAGGATTTAAATATCCCAGGCTTCATTTGCATCTTGCCGGGCGCCGACATTTTTAAAGCCCCGGTAGTTCGGACTCCGGGCCCGCGGCTACACGCGGCACAGAGTAGGTAGTTCAGATTAGGCAACTTCGAATACCTACATTAGCCACCCTAGTTCGAACTAGGGTGGCAGTGTAGACATACCCTAAGTGTTCTGCCTCATGTAGAAGCAATAACTCGTGAGAGGGGTCCCTGAGAAGGGATGGGGAAGGAAAGTAGGGTGGGGGCAGGTTATGAACAGGATGCACTAGTCGGCTAGTTTGTTGCCAAATACAGAGGATGAGGTGGATTACTACCTCGGAAATTTTGGGGTTGTCAGACACTCGATCAGGGCTTCAAAACTATTTCCTGGATATTGATGGTTGTTGAGCGGAGGCTTGGTCAGAAGGCGGTGTCCATCTGTTTTTTCTCAGACGTTGTCTATTGTCATATTGATGTTAGTGTTGATTAAATGATGTGTGTCTGTATCTTTGTTGGAATTATCTATTTTGCTTTCTTCTTGTAAGAGGTACCTGAATGCTTAAAGTTCTGAGGGTAGCCCTTGAATCGTTCAAGGTATGCAGAGAGGTGTTCATGGACTCTGCAAAAAGCTTCATACCTTCAAATGGGAGGTCTTCTACAGTGGACTGAACTTCTCTGGGAAATCCCAAAAGTTGAAGCCAGGAGGCTCATTTCATTACCAAGGCTGCAGCGAGTGATCTAGCTGCTGTTTCCGCTGAGTCGAGCGTGGCCTGTAGGGCAGTACAGGATATTAATGTTTGCTTTACACTGATCTCTCTTATTGTCCGGCATTGAGTCAATAAAAGCTGTTAATTGGTCAAAGACTCTTCCAGTTCTTATTGTATGGAGTTATTTGAGTCACTTGTAGTTTTCCCAACTGGTCTGCAGCTTCTACCTCTAGAGAATCTGATACCGGCTGTGAAAAAGATATTCTGCCCCGTTGGAAGAGACGTAGTATTTTCTGTCTACACACTTAGAAGTGGGGGTGGCTGTAGCTGGTTTGAGCCATATATTTTTGGCAGGGTCCATGATTGCCTCATTCTTGGGGACAGCCAACTTTGCATGAGAGGATGTTTGTAAAATGTTTGTAAGCTTGTGTTGTGTCTGTGGCATGTTTGAGAGAGAGCTCTCCAAGGTGTCAGTGACTATCTTAAAAGAGAAACAAAAACAGGACTATGTAGCACTTTAAACACTAACAAGATGGTTTATTAGGTGATGAGCTTTCGTGGGCCAGACCCATGAAAGCTCATCACCTAATAAACCATCTTGTTAGTGTTTAAAGTGCTACATAGTCCTGTTTTTTGTTTCAGCCAGACCAGACCTAACACGGCTACAGTTCTATTACTATCTTAAAGAGAAAGATAGTAAGACCTTAAAGAGGTCCTGAAACAACCTAAAGTCATCACCTTTAGTTGGTGGCAGGGACGTGGAGGAATTCTGTGTGGGTGGAGAAGGGGCAGGGATCGTTGTTCTTCACCCATATAGTCCACCTCCTGTTCCTCTGAGTCTGAGCTGTATTGTTCTATGGTATAGCTGTTAGATGCCTGTGACCTTAGTATTTGGCTCCTCTGCAGTGGTTGGACAGACTGTTGTTGCCTATAAGCTGCCTGGGGTCCCAATATGGCTAGTTAGGCATAAACTGGATTGGGAACCACTGTGGTAGCTGCCATTGTTCGCTGTGTTGTGCTCTTTGAGAGGTGCACCACTTTAATTGCGATGATTTGTAAAACATCTCCTCGTTGTCACTGAGTGACAAAGCAAGAGAGTTGGCCTGTGTAATTGAAAGGTTGCACCGTGAGCTCCTCTGTAGCTGTAAATTGTGAAAGCGGCTGTGGAGCGGGTAGCGATGGGAGGCAGGAGGCTTGTGAAGTGCAGAGTGGTGTTGTTGGAAACTCCAGTTGTTTATTATGTGGAAGCGGTGCCGGGTACGCCTCCAGTGATTAGCTCACACTCGGTGCTTTCTGCAAGCAGTGTCTGTTTGGGGTAGAAGATGGTACCACAGCCGTTTGGCTTGGTGCCGTTGCTGAGGCTTTGCCTCTGGCAGTTTCTGTGAGGAATGCCGTGTGTATTTAGGGTTCCAGCTTTTCTCCTTGCCAGTCCCCATTGTCTGTTGTTTATCACATCCTGTTTGTGGGGTTGCCGGTGCGGCATTTTTGTGGGGAACACACTTCCTCAATGGGGAGTTGGTCCCCAAGGAAGAATAGGACCCTTTCTTGTTTTTGTTTTCATGGTCCTCAAGGCTAGACCCTGTATCCGACTCTGTCCCAGGTGATATTTGTCTGGGAGAAGTGGACTGCTTTAAGTCAGACGCTGACCAAGCCTTTTTCTCCATTTGCAGCAGTTTAAGCTGTAGCTCACTCCATCTCCTGGATCAGGCTGTGAGCTTTTGGCAGTGTGGGCAATGCTCTGCAACGTGGTGTTCGCCCCGATAAGGAACACACTCCATGTGCCTGTCAGAAATTGAAAAGGATAGCCTGCAGCTTGTACATCTTTTAAATCTGGGGCGAGCATGGCATAGCCTAAGGAGCTGGCACTGTGTGGGCTCAGATTGCGGCTTCTCATGCTTATCCAGAGATGCATTTTATGGGTTTTTTTGTTTTTTAAATATAGAAAGTAAAGGGTCAGAAGAATTAGGCTAAATCAATTAGGAGGGATTTCTGAGGTAAATTCTAGGTAGATGGAAAGGTATGATGCGGATGAAGGAAGACTGCTAATCAGCGACCGCAACGGATGGCATTAGGGAATGAATGGGGGGGGCAGCTGTGCATGTGCAGCAGCCTCCTTAGAACACACACACAGGCTCTTTGCCTCTCGGCCAGGGGTACTACTGTCACAAATCTCCAACCTCGAGCTCGGCGGCGCTGAAACACCTAAGATGGGGCATCCACGGGGACACTCCTCGAAGAAGAACCAAACCATCACATGGGTCAGTGTCCTATTACATCCAAGGATCTTATGATCAGAGGATCCCCCATCTCCCAGGAGGTGCAGGTCAGGGGGGTAAAAAAGAGCAGCTCAGTGAAACATGCTTCTACTTCTACACTGCCACCTACAATGTGATTAATCAGTGTCTCTTTATACTATTTCTCCGATACACTAATCAGACCACAATTTGGCCCTAAGTTTGCTTAAGTTTCTCCAGGACCTCATAAAGCTCCCTGACTAGAGGATTAGAATTAATATATTTAAGGATTTGTGTGTTTAGCAAGAAGAACAACCAGAAAATCATGTCTGGAAAAGCCAATCCCTTTTCAGTTCACAGAGGCGTTTATTTTCTCAGTACAACTCACTTAACTAGTCTCTTATGAAAAAGTACAAGGTCCCCTTCCATTTTAAACCTTTTCATATCCAATAAACACAGGCTCTCCAATACTTCCCTCTTTATTGCAATTACATGGGGCATTTGTATTTTAATTAGGTTACTCTGTTACTAGAGAGAAAAAACCAGATTTATAAGTCAGATTTGATTTTGCTAACCACTAGATAAAGTTGCAGAAGTGCAAATTAAGAAACCTACTTGGTATGCAGACTAGAAAGATTTCACAGTGGTATGAGAAATTCATTGTCCAAGATAGTTAATCCCTGGTGGACTGCTAATACTCCAGATTTATCAACATTAATACTAAAATCTGAAAAACAGATTCACTAACAAAGACAAATAGAAACCTTGAAGAAGTTAGCAATGTTTTCTCTTACACTGTGATTGCCTCACCCAGAGCAAGTGGCTCCAGAGAATGGAACGCTTGACATCCATTCAGAGAGCTACAAAAACTTATATACAGCTGTCCTTACAGGTGTTTTTACATTTACATTAATTTTATGTCTCCTCTTTCAATTCTATAACCCCCTTTCCAGACGTTTATATTACAGGCAGTCCCCGGGTTACATGGATCGACTTACATCAGATCCCTACTTACAAACGGGGTGAGGCAACACCGCACTAGCGGCTTTCCCCCAGCAGACCAGGGAGATGCGAAGCTAGCGCCCCCCCCCCCCCCCCCACCCCAGCAGACCAGGGAGGCCTTTCTCAGCAGACACCTCAGCCTGAGAATAAAGGACTGAGGGAAGTGAGGTGTGGGAGAATAAAACTGAACTCTGGAGAAATGTTTGGCTAGAGTTTCCCCTACAATATGTACCAGTTCCGACTTACATACAAATTCAACTTAAGAACAAACCTACAGTCCCTATCTTGTACGTAACCCGGGGACTGCCTGTACTGTATTCCATGGTCACACAGCTTCCTCTTATTTTAGCTTAGTGCACTCACCTGGAAATAGCTGCAATGTGTGTAGGTTGAGGCTGTAGGACTGCCACAACCACTAAGAGGATCTAGATGAGCAGTAGGTGAGCAACACTGTAACACAGCTGGAAAGAATCCAAACAGAAAAGTTATTAAATTTCTAGAACCACTGTTCAGTGCAGAATTCTATGTTCTATCCTCACATATATTTCAATATTGGCACTGCCAGCTCACTTCCAGAAATCTAGTATAACCTCTCTGATGGATTCAAAACATGTAGGATTCACTTCTATTATCTTAATAATAATGTCTATTGTATGTATTTAGGCTATCCAAAAATCTATTGCTTTGCGCCTGTGTCTGATGCGTGTCTCTTGAGAAGTCACTCATATGTGGGCAATTTTCTCAGTGAAGTAGCAGATAGTTCTTTGCAGCAGATGTTCTGCTTCTGCAGACAAATGGAAGCACTCTGGGTTAAAAAAGCATTCACAATTAAGAATTTGGAATGGTGTGATCTAGCAGCTGCTATGGCAGAAGAGAAGATTGGGTGTGGTTGCAATATGATTTTGTCTTTAGCAAATGTGGTGTAGGGAGGTTCAGCCATGAGCAATCCAATCCCACTCACTCTGCTGGCTGAAGTTATAGGTACTAGGAATGCAACTTTCATGGACGTGTGTAATAGGGAGCAAGTAGCTACGGGCTCAGTGGGTACATGGGTGAAGACTTTGAAGATATGGTTTAAATCTCATGTTGAGGTAGGCTATCTGATCGGAGGCTACACATCTTGAATGCCCTTTAGAAACTGTCTGTTGAGTGGATGTGCAAAGACAGAAGAACCATCAACATATACATGAAATGCGATTATGGCCAGCAGGTGGACTTTTAACGAGTTACGGGTGAGGCTCAATTGTTTCAGTTTGAGAGGTTAACTGATAAGCATACTAATAAGCCTCATGCTTTCCTGTTAACATCCCTACATATGTGACATAGGGGTAATAATACTCCTTATATCTAAGCAGAGTGAAAAAGTCATGTCTGGGGGATGGGTAATCACATGAGTACATATATTTGGTAAATGTCTCCTCATGGGATAAGCCAAAACCTCTTCTCCACACTTTCCATCCTGTTTTTCATGATAATTGAGAAAGTCTTCAAAGACAGTAAGTTTCATGTCAGCATTGTATCAGTACACAGAAAAGAAAATGGTTTGCATTCAGTTAGCAGTATCTCAGGGAACCAAAATCATAAAGCTAGGAAAATACTCAGTCTCTCTCAAGGTAAAAGGCAAGAGAGAAAATCTCATGCATAAAGTGGTAGTGTGATGACAGCCTTCCCGTGGCACTACTGTTAAATGTTTCTTGGACTTGTGCTACTAGCACTATCCAACTGACATAATGAATGTCATCGACTAGTCACCGAATGATGAACACTCATCCTCCCGGTTCATTCAATGCTATAAATGACCCATCTCAGAGCCAAAGATTTAAGATCAGCCCTTCATTCAGTGTCTACCAGCTCAACATCAAAGGTCTATCACGCAGTAAACACAACTATTTCGCCAGATCTCTAAAAGAACATCATATTGACAAGGTGCTTCTCCAGGAAACCCACTGCGAAGACAACTTTCGTCTGAAGATCACCTGTTACAACCTCATAGCAAGCACTGGTGCGGCTAAACATGACATCACCACCTATGTCAGAAGTGGCATTAAGAACGCAACCACCAAAGGAATATAAAGAAACAAGAGAAGCGGCGTTTGCAGCCATCCAGATTGGAGCACTCACTATCGCAAATGTATACAAGTCACCTAATTCAGAATGGCCAAACCCAGCACTTCCTAATCTGACCCATCCAGCTCTCTTCAGTGGTGACTTCAACAGCCACCATATTGATTGGGGTTACCGTACCAGCGACAGGGCAGCCAAACAGCTGACAAATTGGGCATCAGCAGATGATGTAGAGCTGGTCTTCAATTCCAAACAGCCAGCAACATTCCTCTCTGCACGTTGGAACACAACGTATAACCCACAGCTGTCCTTTGTCACCAAAGATCATCAAGGACTGTGCTTGGGCCATTCCCACATAGCCAGCATCACCCTACAGTTCACTGAATTGGCCTGGAAATCCCTGTCATTGAAGCACTTCCAAGACCACGATGGAACTTCCGCAAGGCTAACTGGGAAGGTTTTAGAAAGGCAGTCGAAGATTGCATCCGTTGGATAGAGCCATCTCCCAAAAACTATCAGCGTTTTATGGGACTTATCAAGAAAGTGGCGAAAAAAATATTCTGCATGGTTTTCACAAAGAGTACACACCTTGCTGGTCATCCATTACAGAACTACTACTAAAGCAATACAAAAAGACTGGCGCTGTTGAGCAAGCCACAGCGCTCTTAAAACAGATGGACGAAAACAGTAGAGGGCTGAACTTCACACACTCCAGCAGAAAAGCGTGGGCCCTGCTTCATCATCTGGGAGCAGCTGTGCCACCAAAGCTACGACCGCTTGCGGTAACTGCCAACCAAATTGCTTCCCATTTCCTTAGAACATCAAAGACATCACCAGACAAAGACAATAGATCGAAAGGGAGTACACCCAGAATGTCCAGCAATGCCCAGAATCCAGCGTTTTCTCTGCTCCATACACAGAAGAAGAAATTAAAATAGCATTAGCAGCTACAAAGAACAAGAAAGCTGCTGGCGCAGATGGAATATTCCCTGAGTTTCTGAAGAACTTAGGAACGAAGGGGAGGAACTGGCTAGCTGCACTCTTCATGTCTATCCACCAAAACAAGCTGCCTCCCTACGGACTGGAAAAAAAAGCAAAGGTGATGACAATTCTTGAGAATGGAAAACCACCAGATATTGCCTCAAGCTACAGAACAATAGCACTCCTTTCCGCTACCAGCAAAGTGATGGAGTAAGAAGTGTTGGCTCGTTTGTCTGCCACCATAGAGACTGGGTTATTAAAAGATCATGATAGCAGTTTTCAGGTATTTAAAAGGGTGTCACAAGGAGGAGTGAGAAAAATTGTTCTCCTTGGCCTCTGAGGATAGGACAAGAAGCAATGGACTTAAACTGCAGTAAGGGAGGTTTAGCTTAGACATTAGAAAAAACTTCCTGTCAGGGTGGTGAGACACTGGAATAAGTTGCCCAGGGAGGCTGTGGAATTTCCATCTCTGGAGATATTTAAGAGCAGGTTAGATAGACATCTATCAGGAATGGTCTAGACAGTACTGGGTCCAGCCATGAGGGCAGAAGACTGGACTCAATGACCTCTCGAGGACCCTTCCAGCTCTAGAGTTCTATGATTCTATGATCAGACTGGTTTTAGGCCAGGCAGAAGTACGTGCGACCAGGTGCTGGCCCTCACAACCACAAATGAAGCTGGCAACCAGGAAAAATGAAGACTGGCATAACTCTTGCCGATTTGTCAGCTGCATATGACACAGTGTGGCGCAAGGGAATACTATGCATACTATCGAGGTTGATTCAGTTCTGGCGGACACTTCGGCTATTGACACCAATACTTGGCGACCACCAGTTTCATGTACACCACAATAACAGCATTAGTAGATCCAGAACACCGAATAACCGTCTCCCTCAGGGCTCCGTACTGGCACCATCATTATTTAACATCTATCTTAGTGACATCCCAAAAACTGGGTCTGCAATGTTTATCTATGCAGATGATATCGTACTGGCTACACAATCCCAATCTTTCAAAACTGTCAGCCAGACTAACATGCAAGCAATCGATCATATCCAACTACCTGCAGATGTGGTGGCTCAAACCAAAACTGGACAAAACTATGGTCACAGTTTTTCATTTAGACAACCATAATGGCACCACAAAACTTGATGTTGCTTTATGTGGGAAAAAATTTCTTACAAGCCTCATCCCAAATACCTAGGCATAACACTTGACCGTATGCTCTCCTCCTGACCCTAACTGGAACAAACAAAAGAGAAACTAAAGCCAAGGATCAGCCTTCTAAGAAAACTCACTGCAACCAGTTGGGGAGTTGGAGCACGCACCTTGAGGACCTCAGCAATAGCCCTGGTGTATTCTGTTGCTGAATATTGCTCTCCTGGGTGGTCAGAAAGCGTCTACACAAAGCTAGTCGACACTCAACTGAATAGCACCATGCAAGTGAGAACAGGAACTTTAACGCCCACTGCCATAGAATGGTTACCACCGCTGGCAAACATCACCCCACCAAGCATTAGTCAATGGGAGCAGGAATGCAGACAATATCAACATATCAGCTGCAACAGCCAATCTCTTCCCAGCCAGAAATACTTTGACCAGTCACCAACATCGCATCTAAAATTCTGTAAGCCTCCTTGGCAGCAAGCAAAGAAACTCACGACCAATGTCAAAGAACCATGGTGAGCTGAATGGCAGCAAGTAGACATCCCAAACAAACATCTTGTGTCAGAGACCACTACTGAGCAGAAAGGCTTAAATCTTCCCCAGAGACTGTGGTATGTCCTAAACCAGCTTAGGACTGGTCAGAGCAGGTGCAGTTATCTACTGCGTAAGTGGAATTTGTTGCCATCTTCACTTTGTGATTGTGGCAATCCGCAAATTATTCGTCAATAGTTGCGGAATGCCCAACAAGAAAATTCACTGGCTCAGTGGAGGATAACCATAATCTAACCAGCGACGCTGTTCACTGGCTGGAGAGCTTGGACAAAGAAATACAGCGTTGAACACGACATTCAAAAGAAGAAGATGCATAAAGTAGTTTCATATGCTAAGATGTTCCCCTATTTTAATGTGAACCTTGCCATTACCTATTTATAATCTGCAAGATTTAAAAATGCAATGATAAGTGGTAATGCCACCACCTGTTCCCCTACAGAAAGTGATGAAAGTTCTGTCTTCACTTGTCCCACTATAGAATCATAGAACTAGAAGGAATCTCTAGAGCAGTTGTCCCCAACCTTTCGTGGCTGCCGGGCGCCTAGGGGAAGGGCCGCTCACGTGCCGCACTTCTGGGGGTGGGGCCACATGTGCCATGCGCCCTGGGGTGGGGGCCACTCACACGCCCTGAGCCCAGGGCCGGCACCACGCATGTACCGCGCGCCTGGGGAAGGGGCCACGCACACGCCCTGAGCCGGCAACGCACATGTGCCGCGTACCCGGGGCAGGGGCTGCCCATGCGCCCGGGGCCAGCACCACGCATGTGCCGCATGCCGGGGGCTGGCCAGCTCAGATGTTTCGGCGGGCGCACATAAATGCCCCGGCAGGAGCCATGGTGTCCGCGGGCACCGCGTTGGGGACCACTGCTCTAGAGGTCATCAAGTCCAGTCCCCTGCACTCATGACAGGACCAAACACCATGACCACCCCAAAAGGTGTTTGTCTAGCCTGCTCTTAAAAATCTCAAATGATGAAGATTCCACAATCTCCCTAGGCAACTTATTCCAGTGCTGAACAACCCTGACAATTGGAAAGCTTTTCCTAATCTCCAACCTAAATCTCTCTGGCTGCAACTTAAGCCCATTGCTTCTTTGTTGTAACAACCTTTTAGATTAATATCTTGCAAGGCAAAGGACAATTAAGCCCCACCCCCTTTGAAGGTTGGGTGCAATGATTCTGTAATCATCAGCTTTCCGACACTCATGTTTATAATTCCATCTTGGAAGAAGAGTGGCAGCAGTTACTTCATGCTATCTCTGAAACAGGAAGAGATTCCATCAATGCTGCTTATTGTTAGGGGGTAGTAATAGTTTGAGACTCATAATGCAGAGACTTGCTACTTCTCTAGCCTTTTACTGTGTTTGCTATGAGGTCTTGCTTCTTGTCTGCATTACAAATTAAGTTGTGTAAGGTTCTTTTGTAATCTCTTTAGGTACCATTTAATCTTTTCTGTGACAGACAGGATTGCATTTTAGAAAACAGTAAATGTGTTGACCCCGACCTAATTTTCAATATATGATCTGACCTAAGCTTATATCATTTATAATCTGGGTTCAGATACCTATAGAAAAAAGTTAAGATGCTTAAAAAAAATCACTAATGAATAATCATTATAGCTATAAGGAGTACATAAAATGAAGGACTGTCTTAAAATAGGTTTAGAAACACACTTAATGCATTTAACATAAGGCTCGAATAGTTAGCATGAGTAGTCGACACGAGTCATAAGATTTAGCAGTATGTATTGTGTTATAAACATAAGCCATAATAACAATACTTTGAACTTAAAATAGCATTTTATGTACTTTCTGCATGCACTTGAAACGATATTGACATTTTGAAACCACTGTTAAATGCAATGATGCAAATTGGCCACACAAGAGGCAAGCACCCTAAAACTAGAATACTAAATGTGTCAGAGTACTGACATTTAATCAAATATGGTCCCTGATGTATGCAGGTGTAAGGGAAAGGTGTATTCCCAATTTAGGTGGGGAGGCTGGACTGTGGAAAGCCCAGGGAAGACTGGCTCCTTCCTTTCCTCCTCACAGACATAGGACAGAGATGAATGGGATTTCTCTGGGGCACGTTTTATGAAATGATATCTCCTTTGCTCTTCTGCAGGGGCAGCTAAACCTTCTTGAATCCAATTCTGGGGTCCCCATTATAGAAAGGATGTGGACGCATTGGAGAAAGTCCAGCAGAGGGCAACAAAAATGATTAGGGAGCTGGAGCACATGACTTAGGAGGAGAGGCTGAAGGATTTGGGCTTATTTAATCAAAAGAAGAGAAGAGTGAGGGGGGGATTTGATAGCTTTCAACTCCCTGAAGATGGGTTCCAAAGAGGATGGAGAGAGGCTGTTCTCAGTGGTGGCAAATGACAGAATGAGAAGCAATGGTCTCAAATTGCAGTGGGAGACGTCTAGGTTGGATATTAGGAAACGCTATTTCACTAGGAGGGTGGTGAAGCACTGGAATGCGTTACCTAGGGAGGTGATCCAATCTCAATCCCTAGAGGCTTGACAAAGCCCTGACTGGGATGATTTAGTTGGGAATGGTCCTGCTTTTAGCAAGGGGTTGGACTTGAATTCCTGTGGACTCTTCCAACCCTATGATTCTATGACTGAATAGACAGCCCCTTCACCTTGCTTTCTCCCCCCTTTATCTCCCTCCCTGCTACTCTGCACAAATGTGACTGGGAGGAGAGTGTCACTCCAAAACCAGGACACGCGATTAACTGTGGATATTCTGGGACGATATGAAAGATAGGAAAAGGAACAAGCCCAGGAATATGGGGAAGGAGCGAGAGGGGGAAGAGAGAGAGAGAGAGAGAGAGAGAGAGCAAAGAAAGAACTGAGAAGCAGGAGCCATGAGTTGGAGCAGAGGGAGCATGTCTACACTGCAGGACAAAAGTCGAATTAAGATACATAAAAGAGTTACTCACCCTGTGCAGTAACGTCTGTTCTTTGAGATGTGTCCCCCCGTGGGTGCTCCACTTGAGGTGCTGGGCTCGTCCCGGCGCCACAAACTGGAGGAATTTTCATTAGCAGTAGCCCCCCTACCGGACTGCGCATGCGTGACCTGCCCCTTTGCGCCTTTCATCTGAGCGCGGTCCAGTCTTGTCAGTTTCCTCCCAACCGGAAGCATCTGAAAGATATAAATAGAAGCTCCGAAGCAGGGAGGAGGGTGGGACGTGGAGCACCCATGGGGGGACACATCTCGAAGAACAGACGTTACTGCACAGGGTGAGTAACTCTCTTTTCTTCATCGAGTAGTGTACCCGAGGGTGCTCCACTCGAGGTGAGTACACAGCAGTGGTCCAACGTTACATGAGTGTTTCGGACCTATCGCCCTCGTGCTGTAGACAAGACAGCCTGAGCTACTCTTGAATCAGAGGTAAGTATGTTCACAAGGGCATAGTGTCTAGCAAATGTAAGGGTAGATGACCAGGTTGCCGCACAGAATATGTCCTGCAACGGTACTCTGTGAAGATAGGCAATGGATGTCACTATGCCCCGGGTGTAATGATCACGAAGACCGCTCAGAAGAGATTTGTTGCGCAAGGCATAACATTGTGTGATGCAAGCGACGACCAAGCGGGAAATACGCTGCGCAGAAAGTTGCTTGCCCTTGGAGTACTCGGCTGTAGAAAGGAAAAGCCGCTGAGACTTCCTAAAGACTCGAGTTCTGTCAAGGTAAAAGGCCAGTGCTCGCCTGACATCTAGAGTGTGTAGACGTGCATCTTCCAATGAGGAGTGAGGCTTTGGGTGGAAAGTCGGCAGGGTTATGGGCTCATTTATGTGGAAAGCAGAGTTGACTTTTGGCAAAAATGCTGGTTGGACACGCAGTACTGCCGCATGACTGAAGAATTGCGTGTATGGCGGATCAGTGGAAAGAGCTGCTAATTCACTTACTCGACGCGCTGACGTAATGGCAAGTAGGAACACCGTTTTCATTGTGAGCATTTGTAGATCACACAAAATTGCCATCAGATGCACTCTTAGGGAAGAAATAGCCATTCCCGTTGTCTTTACATGCATCACATAATCTAGGATCTGTTGTATAGACAGCGAATGAGGGTCCAGATCTTTTGCCGAGCACCATGAATGGAAACGACGCCATTTATGGAGATAGGATTTGCGCGTCGAATGCCACCTACTGTTAATCAACACGCGCCTCACTTCTTGAGAAAAGGAGAGTTTGGAAGCTTGGAGCCAGTTAGGAGCCATGCTGTGAGGTGCATGCGGTCGATGGCTGGGTGAAGAATTATGCTGTGTTGCTGAGATAGCAAATTGAACAGTTCCGGTAGTTGTCGTGGATTGGCAACTGACATTTTCGACAGCTGTGTTAGCACCTTTCTGGCCCAGAGAGATCTGGCTATCAGAATTACTATTGCGCCGTCCAGTGCTATCTTTTCCAGAACTCTTGGAATGAGTAGAAGAGGAGGAAAGGCGTATAGCAATTGCTGATGATCCCAGTCCAGGAGGAAGGACTCTCCCAGAGAGCCTGTACCGATGCCCGCTCGTGAGCAATACTGAGGACATTTCCTGTTGTGTCAAGTGGCGAACAAATCCACCTTGGGGAAGCCCCATAGCAGGAAGAGGTCGAGGAGCACCTCGGGGTGTAACTCCCCCTCATGTTGTGAGAGGAAATGCCTGCTCAGAGTATCAGCGATCACATTGTCCTTGCCAGGAAGGTATGCTGCGGTTATGGTGATACCTTGTTGAATAGCCCAATTCCACAGGTGCACAGCCTCTGCACAAAGAGCGGGAACGTGTCCCCCCCCGTTTGTTGATGTAATACACCGTGCATATGTTGTTGGTGAGAATCTGTATGTAGTGTCCTCAGATGATGGGTAGAAAGTGTTTGCAAGCATTGAAGACTGCTCTCAGCTCAAGAAAATTTATATGCTGTAGCGATTCCTAGGGCATCCAGAGACCCTGCGCCCAGTGCTCCTGAAGGTGAGTGCCCCAGCCGAGCAGAGAGGCATCTGTAGTGATAGTTTGTGGGCATGAAAGGGGACCCATTACCATATTGTTGGGGCTGTCCCACCATGCCAAGGAAGACTGGACCTGACTGGCCAGAGAAACCACCCTGTTCATACTGTGCACCCGGGGCGTGTACGCGGTGAACAGCCAGTGCTGAAGACTGCGCATATGGAGCCTGGCATGCGGAACCACATACGTGGTGGCTGCCATGTGTCCCAATAGCTGTAGACAGGTAAGTATTCGGGACTTGGGAGAAACTGATACTGACTGCACCAGGTCCTGTATGAGTTGAAACCTCTTTACCGGCAAGTATGCCCTCGCGGTCAGGGAGTCGAGTCTTGCTCCGATAAACTCCAGGTCGCGAGTAGGTGTCAGGATGGACTTCTCGAGATTGATTATGAGTCCGAGGGCTGTAAACAGAGTGGTAGTTGCGGACACTGCCCTCGTAGCCTCATCGAGCGTGGAAGCCTTTAGCAGGCAATCGTCCAGGTACGGAAAAATTGTAATATCGAGGCGTCGTAGGTAGGCCGCCACTACCGCAAGGGTCTTGGAGAAAACCCGTGGGGCCGACAGTCCGAAAGGTAGCACGCGATACTGATAGTGGTCAGACCCCACTATGAACCGAAGGAATCTTCTGTGAGCTGGGTGTATCGTTATATGGAAGTAAGCATCCTGAAGATCGAGGGACGCGAACCAATCCCCTTTGTCAAGAGCAGGAATGATCGAAGATAATGTGACCATCTTGAATTTTTGCCTTTTCAGATGACGGTTGAGCTGACGTAGGTCCAGGATAGATCTCCAACCCCCTGATTTTTTCTGGGTGAGGAAGTAGCGAGAATAGAATCCTTTCCCCAAAAAGCATGTTGGCACCCTTTCCACTGCCCCTAATGTGAGAAGGCGGGACACCTCTTGATGGAGAAGAGTCTCGTGAGAGGGGTCCCTGAAAAGGGACGGGGAAGGGGGGGGGAGAGAGGGGGAAGAGAGGTGAAGGGAATGACATATCCTGAAGTGATTACGTTGTAAACCCACCGGTCGGTGGATATGAGAGCCCAATGATGCTGACAAGGCCTGAGACGATGATGGAATACGCCTTCTGTGATGCCTAGAGTCTCTGTCAACGGGGTGGTCCGAAGTCCCTCGATCAACACATCAAACCTGCTGCCGGCCCTGCTGCTGGACAGACGGCTTGTTAGGTTGTTGGCGACACTTTTGGGGACGTTGTTGTGGCCTCTGTTGATCGTATGACCTGGTCCAAGGCGTCGCATACTAGAATGGTCTTTGCCTGTTGTAGGGTATGTATTTCCTACGTTTGTAGGGAGGCGTGTACATCACTAGTGTCCTCAAAGTTGTACGTGTATCCTTGCCCGAGTGGAAGACCTGATCAGTTGACTGGGCAAATAGTGACCTGCGATCAAAGGGCAAATCTTCCACTTTGGCCTGCAACTCCTTCGGGACAGCGGCCTGGTGTAGCCAAAATGCCCGACGCATGACTATGGCCGAAGCTGTGGATCTAGCAGCTGCATCAGCCATGTCGAGGGCGATCTGTAAGGCTGTTCGGGTGACCGTATAGACCTCTTGTATCACCGCCTCGAGAATCTGACGTTTGGAATCCGGCAAGTGCTCAAATAGAGGGACCAGTTTCGAATAGTTATCGAAATCATGATTTGCTAGTTGTGCCACAAAGTTACACATCCTCAGAGCAGAAGTGGAGGAGGAATATACTTTCCTGCCCAAGATATCCAGTCGTTTAGCCTCCTTGTCGTTTGAGACGTTCTTATTCTCTGCTGTGCAGCGTCCACAACAAGGGAGTTAGGCTGAGGATGTGTAAACAGAAACTCCATATCCTTCTGAGTTATGAAGTATTTCTTGTCCGACCGCTTATTAGTTGGTAGCGATGTGGCCGGAGTCTGCCAGATGTCGTTGGCAACCTCCAGTATAGCGTCATCAAAGGGAAAAGCGAGCTTCAACTTCTGGGAAGGTTGTAAATTCTTCAGCAGCTGATGCTGTTTCTGTTGCACATCCGCGGTCTGGATGTCCTGGGATTGCGCAACCCTTTTGAAGAGTTCCTGGAACTGCTTGTGGTCCTCCGTAGGAGACAAGTCCGCAGGGATAACTGCGTCATCCGGCGAGGAACGCTGCACCAGGGAATCAGGGCTCTGTTGTCTCTGAAGAGGAGTGTGGTCCTGCTTATCCTCCTGATAGTGTGAATCCAAATCCCCAGCCGAGGATGGTGGGGCAACATAAGGGGTAGACTTGTCCGGACCATGTGGAGATTCAGGCCAAGAAGATTGCAGTGACCACGATCGCAAATACCTTCTGCGGTGAGATGAATGAGAAAAGCACTCGTGATAACATCAGTCATCCCACCGGCTGTGGCAGGGAGAACAACTGTATCTTCTCACCATGTCACATCGACGAGGACACTCTATACATCTTGGAGACCTTGGTGAGGGGGATCTCCTATAGTAGCGTGAAGGAGACCGCGAGTAATGGTCCCAATAGTATCGACGTGGCGGTGAACAATGAAGTGACCTATAGTAGTGTTCCTTGGGAGCCGTGTAACGGTGAACGTGACGACGGCAATCAGCATGGGACGAGGTAGGTGAATCAGGTCCAGGGGAGAAGGTGACACAGTGTTAGTGATAGTGTCCGGACCCTTGCAGATTTTTGCTGCGCTTTAGTTGGCACCAAGAAATTGAAGGCAGGCGGAGGAGGCGCTTGTGGCAGAACAGCAGGCAGCAAAGGAGCCTCTGCCACTTGATCGTCGGCAGAGTAAAGGCTCGGTGCCGCTGAATCAGCCGGGGATGACGTGAAAGCCGGGGGCTGGACTGGCCGAGACTCCTGCTGCGGTACTGCATCTGATGCTTCTCTTGCCAGCTCCGCAATGGCTGTTGAAGCCGTTGCTGGCACCAACTCCACCCGCAAACCCTTTGTGGGTGCCGGAGCGGAGTTCTTATGGCGGGCTGCAGTTGGGGCAGAGGAGCTACAGCCCTTGCCCGACTTGTCCGCGGGGAGTCTTGGCAAATAGCCAGAGCTCCCCGGTTTGTCCGAACTGCCGCTCGGCGTCCTATGGATCCCGCAGGAGATCTCTTGCCCAGGGTGATCTTTGGGTGCAGAGCGCGGCTCGGAGACTTCTGGAGCTTGGAGAGCCTTATTAAATAAAAGGACCCTCAGTCTCAGCTCCCGATCTCTTCTGGCGCAAACTGTCAGCTTTGCGCAAGGGCTACACTTTGCTGGGACATGAGCATTCCCGAGACACCTGACACACCGGGAGTGTCCATCGGAGACAGGGATAGCCTCCTGGCACTGAAGGCACTTCTTGAATCCAGGTGATCCTGGCATCCTTGAGTCCCTTTCTGTTTTATTTATTTTCTTTGTCAATTTCAGTCAGGAAAGCACTGACTGACCGCTGAAGAAAAATGGTTTGTTTGTTTTTAAAACAGGGAAAAAAAGAGGGGGACTACAAGTAGTAACACTATAACTGATAACTATCTATGACTAAACAAGAAAAACTAACTAACTAAGAGACTTCCCTTTCTCCTCAGAGAGGAGAAGGGAGCCTAATCTAACTCTGGACAGTTGGAGAGAAACTGACAAGACCGGACCACGCTCAGATGAAAGGCGCGAAGGGGCAGTAGCGCATGCGCAGTCCGGAAGGGGGGCTACTGCTAATGAAAATTCCTCCGGTTTGCGGCGCCAGGATGAGCCCAGCACCTCGAGTGGAGCACCCTCGGGGACACTACTCAATGAAAAACTTGAGCTTCGTCAACTGCGTAGCTGAAGTCAAAATAGCTTAATTGGACTTTTGGTGCTGTCTACACAGCAGGAAGTCAAAGGAAAAACACTCTTCCTTCGACTTCCCTTACTTCACATGCAATGAGGGTTACAGAAGTCAGAGTAAGAAATCCTCCACCTCGACATTATTTTGAAATAATGGCTTGCTGTGTAGATGCACACTATGTTATTCTGAAATAATATCATTATTCCAAAATAACACTTCTGTCTAGATGTACCCAGAAATACTAGGAGTATGTCTATACTACACAGCTTTCAGAAACACAGACATTTTGCTAACAGACAGGCTAAACACTCTTTGTTGCTTTTGCAATACTTTAGTTGCCGTAGAAAAGCTTTTGTCAGGAGTGGAAGGGAGATTTACGCACCTGTGAACCACAAAAGCTTTGTCACAATTGCCAGTGCAGACAAAGCCTAGGTGCCCTGTCTGAATTAGGAGCTACTGAAGAGTCAGCTGCTGCACTGGTGCTTGCAAAAGTGAACTGACAATTCATCTGAGACCACACATTAAGACACTCATGAGCAGTGTTCCCTGTAAGCTGTGTGCTTGTATTGTCTCTCAGGAGAGATTCAAATGCCACCCAGCTGATTAGCAGAGTGCCCAGAGCTAGATTTTTGTTTCTACTAGTGGTGCACATTCACAAAAGGATGGAAAAAATCCACACATGGAAGGAAAAGATTAGCAGGAACACTGCTCACAAGCAGGGCCATCCTTACACTTCCCGGTGCTCTATGCAGCCAGAGCATCTGCACTTCTACCCTTTTGTGGGTATTGACCGGAAGGCTGTGCTCAAGGACTGCAGGGGCTGTGGAGGCCAGGCCCAGAGCTACAGGGGTCAGAAGCCAGGGAAGTAGCTGGGAGGCTAACGGGGGACCAGTAGGAGTTGAACGTGCACAGGGATCCGATTGGAGATTTACCTTGCCTTCCCTCCCCCCAGCCCAGTTTAAAAATCACTAAATGTAAAGGGAGCCCTGTTGGGTCTGATTGGGGCTGAGGTGGAGGCAGATCCTCAGAGGTGGTGGGGGGAGGAAGGGAGGGCAGGCTGCTGGGGTGAGAGGCGGGATCCCCTCTGCCTCCAAGTAACAAGTGAAGTGCTACACACCACATACATGTACAAAGGCTTTAACCGAGGAGGCACAGCCTTGCTGGAGGGAAACCTCTGACCTCGACTTCCTCCGCATTATTGAGGGCAGGCCTAGGCAACTGCTGTGGATCTCAGGGCTCTAGGTCCTTGGACTCTGGGAGCTGGTGGGGGGGTCACACAGGAGGTCTCAGAGTCACAAATCCATTGGGTGGTAAGGATGCCAGTGCTACGCATACAGCCCCCACTCCATCCCTAGCTGGAGCTGAGGAGGCTGCCCAGGCCCCACGAAGCCAATTGCCCTCCCCTGAACCCTTTGTCCTCACTTCACCTATGGGCTCCAGCTAGCTCCTGTGTGCATGCCCAGCAGCCAGCTGGTCTAGCGAGTCCTTTGAAAACTGCTGCCTCTCCTCTCTCAGCTGTCAGAAGGGCCAGCCCAGAGGAGGGGGCAGCCATGCAGCTAGCTGGAGAGGAGCAAAACAGGAAACAGCTGATGAGCAGAGTCTGGTCTCAGCCTGTGAGCGGGCTGGGGGATTGGACTGGCTGCTGGAGCCAGCACTGCATATGCAACACATGGCAGTGTAGGGCACCACAAAATTTAGGGCATGATGGTGTCCTAGACAGCTGCATATTCTGTATAGGCTTAGGGACAGACCTGCTCACCAGTGTAAGCTCAACAATGTATACATGCACCAGAGTGCACAGACTGGACTGACCCAAGGGGGAAGGAGAGAGGGTTACACTGGCATGAGGCAGAGAATCTCTCTGTATGTGTAGCCAAGTGTGGGAGGCATGTGCTACATGCTGTCAGGGCAAGGAAGTCTGCATAACTTCTGCTAGAAATCTGCACCTCAGTCTATTCCCAGCTTTGCCTGAGTTAGATAAAAGTGCTTGTTCTATTGTTACAGTGGTGCTGGATCCAGTGATTAACTCTGATCTCTCCTAAAAGGCAGGTTTGGTGTTTGTTTAGAGGTGCATGGCTGGGACCACATCCCCAACCCTAGGACTTCCTCACCTCACACAGGTGTTCCATATTCATTTTGTCAATATGCATAATGTAGGTCATTCTTTTATACTTTTGATATCTTAACAGCGTTGTAATTATACTTAGATTTTTATTAAAGCCCAGATCAGTTTCTGACTATCAGTGCCTCACCAATTTCAAATCTCTGAAACAATTTCTTAAGTAGCCACCTAAGAATCTAAACCAGGAATCAGTAATAGGAGTATTTTGCACCCCAATTAACTAAAAGCCTAGGAAAGCATGAAAAATTGGAAATTGTAACAGAAATCTGAGTGAGGTACACTCCAAAACTGAATAGCTCTCTTTGTAACATTTACAAAAATGAAATGTTCTCTTTTCCTAAAATTCAAACAAAGTATCTTAGACAATTTGTTTCAGACTTTTTGAACAAAATATCTGCTCTGGTCTAAAGACACGCAAAATAATTTTGAAGGCAATTATTTTTGGGGGTGGGAAAGAGAAGTAAAAAATAAAACTTAGAATGGAATGTATACAACCTTAACTACGGTACTTCAAGTATGATGGAGTGCTAGATGTCACTTTCCATCTGGAGGTACACAGAGATTACAATATAAATGGCTCAATAAGAAAGAATTTAAGAAAATGCAGAAATGGTAGCATAGGTCTTAAGCAGGATGAAAAATTCTGTATTTTTAGGAGATCCTTTAATATATTTTCTCCAAATCAACCTCAAACAAACGAAGTAAAAATCCAAACTTTCCATTCAGAGACCTTCCTCTCCTCTACCCGTGAAACTTACAGTGGCTTTCCAGAAAATCTAGAAGGTACGTATAGACTTCAGAACAGGGATAGTAAAGAATAAATGTTAAGAATTGGCTTTGCTGGGAGGTTCTCTCTGTTCTCTTACATTTGATACACTACTATTGTCAGTCTTGTTTAATGTGGATACATTAAAGTGCATTGCAGAAAAAAATAATTTGTTGATTTAAAATATCCTGATAAAAGACAAATGCTAAACCCTTATCGTACCTGTTGGGTAGTAAGCTTGTGAGTACTGTGCTGAAGGGGTATAGCTACTATATTTCTGGGAAGACGTGACCATTGTCTGAGGTCCTTGTATGTGCACAGACGTGGCACTGGGTTGGAGAGTGTATGTGACTTCTGTCGGAAATCTCTGGAGTACAGGAAACGGAACCCCTTTGTCAGAAAAAGTTGGGGAAGTTTCCACCTGCCCTGGAAGTATCCCAAGGGAGTTCTGCCATGTTCTGGGAGGGATTGGAGTCCGATCTGAACCTTTCGATGATAAAGTGCTGTGGTTGTGAGACGAAGCAGATACATAGGAGTAAGGAGATAAACTGTCTCGCCGAAAGGACCGATGAAACTGTCCTATAGTCAGTGCTCCTGCATTAAAACGAACATATTTACTAGGATTACAGGATTATAAAATAAATGGTAATAAAATACATCATTCAATCCACACCACAGATTGTTTCACCACGTGAAGAAAAAGTAAAATCGGTCTCTCAATGTTTTCAATGCAGCATTTCAATGGTGGAAAAAAATAAACCTTTCAGTAGCTAGCTCTCAACCCTAAAATTTATAAAATAATTTTTTGCACAGTAAGTCAGCAAATCAAATCGGAGTTTCATAGAATCTGCATTTTGATGTACTATATGATATAGCAAACAAGCATGAATTAGCATTGGATAAGATGGAGTACAAAATTAAATTTTCAAAACTGAGTGTCCAGATCCACTTGGCAGTTTTGAACAACTTAGTTTAAGTGCAATATCGCAAACTTTCTGATGAAAAGAACAGGGAAAAATCCAAAAATGGAAGAGTTAATAATAAAATTTAAACACTGGACTCTAACAGGTAATACTCTCTGCTTCCATGCCTGACATCCCAGAGAGTCTCTGTAACAGCCTTTAGCTCTCTGCAAGTAAGGGCTGGAGGCAAAATTAGCACTACAGAAAAGGGAGAGCTACAAATCACTCAATCTCTACTAACCCAGTGTTTCTCAACCTTTTTTTTTTTTTAAATAAAGTACCACTTTAAAAAAAATTGTAAGTACCCCCAGTATCTACAGTTTTCAGACACACAATTTTTTCTTCCACCACTGCAACACATTTGTTTAGACAACTTAATCGTAGCCGGGTGGGCAATGAAATTTTTGGGTGTAAAAAGTACAAAAATAATAAAGTGCTGTAAAACTTAAAACAAAAATTCAGTTTTCTCCAAATTTCAGTTGTGTTGACATACCCCTCAGACTTCTCTTGAGTACCCCTAAGGGTACTCGTACCACTGGCTGAGAAACACTGTACTAACCAATCTAAGGAGCAAACTGTAGAGAGGATAGATGGTGAAAATGACACAAGGAATAAGTGTTAAACATGACTTACAAAAGAGGAGATACTTGTTTTGTAACAGATAGAGCAAGTTGTCCAGCTCTTCCCATTACAAAACCTTGATTTCAGTTTTTTAAAACTTTGAAAAGTCTGCCTAAACCATTAAATTTAACAATGATGGGGGTCTGTTACAGGCTGAAATTTTAGTTGAAAAATTCAGTAAAAACAGGTATTTATAAAAATGAGGACAGGAAGAAATATACCAAGAATCTTAATTCAAGCAAAACAAGGCTTTTTGTTTAGAAATTCTAGTTTGTCCATGCTTTAATGTAGGCACTTGAAATTTGTGGAGACATCACCACACTGAGGTAAGACAGATGCTTTTTGCTATCCCTATGAAAATCCACCCAGACTTACAGAATTATAAGAATTTGAAAAAAAAAAAACCCCAGCTTGTAAAAAATATTTCAGCAATGAGGACAGAGAAGAATGGGTTTGGTTTTTTTTAGCAACTGTTTGTGCTCATTTATTTCTTTACTAGCCAATAGCCCGTCATAAGATGGGATTTTTGGGTCTCTCTCTCTCCCTCCTCCTCCTCCTCCCCCCATCACCTCTCCTCCCCATCCTGCCTCACTCGGGGGACTATGGACCCCATAAGGCTGCTTGCTCCCGCGAGGCAGTCCAGCTGAGCAGCACAGAAGTCAACCAAGTGCCACAGCAGGAGGTGAAGGGAGGCGGGTCAGTGACGTTCATGGCCGGGGGTGGGGCCTGGAGCTGCTGTCATGCCACACATCACCACCCCGCCCCCCTTCGCCTCCCATCATGGCGCTCAACTGCCTTCTGTGCCGCTCAGCTGGGCTGCCGAGGGGGAGCAAGCGGTGCAAGCAGACATTTGGGCCCTGCAGTCCCCATGCAGGATGGAGGTTCTGCAAGGGGACTGTGGTGCCCAAATGGCTGCTTGCTCCCTCATGGCGGCCCGGCTGAGCAGCACAAAAGTCAGCCAAGTGCCACGGCGGGAGGCAAATGACGTGACTCAGGCAACAGCACCGCCCAGAGGAAACAGCCAGCATTTCAGGCAACAGCGCTGCCCAGAGGGAACAGCCAGCATTGCAGCGTTAGAGTCTCAGACACTGGGCTACTATATATATATATATATATATGACTAGCCAATTAGCCCGTCATAAGACGGGATTTTCAGATCTTCTCTCCTGAGCGCTCTCGCTCCGTGTGTGTCTCTCTCTCTCCCCTCCTACTGCCTACCCCACCTCTCTCAGCTCTCCTCCTCCTCCTGCCTCTCTCCCCCCTCTGTCTCTTCCCGCCCCCCTTCCCTCCTGCCGTGGCGCTTGGCTGAGTCCTGCCTGCTCAGCTGGGCTGCTGCGAGAGGGGAGGGGGTCTACGTCACCACCCCCCCTTCCCTTCTCCCGCAGTGGCCAGGCTGAGGGGCACACCACTCAGCACCACGGCAGGAGGAGGAAGTGGGGGCAGTGACGTACACAGTCCCACCCCCGGCCATGTACGTCAGTGTCCCGCCCCCCTTCCCATCCCACCAGGGCTCAGCTGAGCGGCGCAGTGCCAGTGCCACTCAGCTGGGCCACAGTGGGGGAGCAAGCAGCCGCTTGGGGTCCGCGCTCCCCATGCTTGGGAAGCGTGAACCCCAAACGGCCGCTTGCCACCCGGGGCCCAGCTGAGTGGCACTCCTGCCAGGGCTAGGGTTGCCAGGTGTCCGGCTTTCTACCGGACAGTCCAGTATTTGCACCGTCTGTCCGGTAGAAAAACTCGGAAAATACCGGATGTGCAATGTCCAGTATTTTGTGAATTTCTGGCTGGGTGCCGGAGTGAAGCCTGGCGGGGGAGCAACTGGGAGGCGGAGCGCGGTTGGCTTTGGGAGCCCTGTGGTCGTGCGCAAAAGCCGGGTGAGGTGGGGGCGGGGGCCGGGACTCCCAACTGCCCCCCGCCTTCCGCCCGGCTTTTGCACAGGACCAGAGGCTGCCAGTACCAATCGTGGCCTGTCTCCCAGCTGGGAGCCTCTGGTTGTGAGCAAAAGCCGGACCGGGGGAAAGGCTCCCAGTCCCACCCCCGCCAGGCTTCTGCTGACAAGTAAAGGGAGCACCAGCCGGGGGCGCAGCTGGAACGAATCCAGCTGGAGCCAGTGGCTGAACACACACCCCTCACCGCCAGGTCTGCTTCCCGCCCCCCCCCCCCCGTCTCCCCCTCCTCCCGTCCAGCCCCACGGCTCCTGATCCCCCCCAGTGCTGCTTCCCGCCCCCTTCCTCCAGGCTCCCCCATTCTTCCCTCCAGCCCCCAATTCCCCCCCAGCCCCACTTCCTGCCCCCCTTCTGGCCCCATGGATGGATGCCCAAATGGCCTCTTGCCGCCGCTTGCTCCCCTGCCGGGGCCCAGCTGAGCGCACCACGGCCAGAGGGTGTGGCCATGTACGTCAGCATTAGACGCACAGATAATGGGCTACTAGATATATGATGATGATAATGCACAAAGAAAAACCAAGTAGTATTTACCATGCTTATTTGTTACCTTAAGGAGGGGGAAATCAAGAAGAAGTTGTGTCTTCCTTTTGCTTTTTCTAGGGCTATGTCTAAACTACACCCCTCTGTCGGCAGAGGGATGTAAATTAGACATATCGAAAGTGCAAATGAAGCGGAGATTTAAATATCCCGTGCTTCACTGGCATAATGGAAGCTGCTGCTTTTTTCCAAAACGGGGCTTTTCGGGGGAAAATGGCAGTTTAGATGGGCCGTTTTGAAAGATCCTGTACTCCTCAAAAAGTGAGTACAGGATCTTTCGAAATGGGGTATTTCTGTCGAAAATGCCCCTATCTAAACTGCTGGGTTTTTTTCGAAAAGCCCCATTTGAAAAAAAGTGGTGGCCATCATCATGCCAATGAAGCATGGGATATTTAAATGCCTGCTTCATTTGCACTTTCAATATGTCTAATTTACATCCCTCTGCTGACAGAGGGGTGTAGTTTAGACGTCGCTTAGGAGGCTCAGAGACCTGCAGTGGGAGCTCTCTCAATTCACAGTTGAAAGGACAAGAGCACTCAACCAGAAGTTATGGGCTTAATGCAGCAATTATGACATGAAATTATATGACTTGTTATAGATGAGATCAGATTAGATGATTACAATGGTCCCTTCTAGTTTTAAAATCTTAAAGATCTTTTAAGTTAAACAAAACAAAAATTAACTAAAAGTCTTAGGAAGGGACTCACATATCTCAAGCATTCAAGTTTTATTTTCTGGGTATCTGGAGTGTGGTTATCCTACTAGTTTTCCAGTTGCCCATTGAGTCTTCTAGCACTGTGTTGCTCAACCTTCTTTTATAAAGTAAAAACCTTTACTTTAACCTTTTCAAAAATATACAAGTACCTACAGTTTTCAGACATACTTTTTTTCTGCCATTGCAACACATTTGTTTAAACAAAAGCAGGTGATGAAATTTTTGGGTGCAAAAAGTACAAAAATAATAAAACATTGTAAAACTTTAAACAAAAATTCCATTTTCTCCAAATTTCACTTGTGTTGATGTACCTCCCAGACTTCCCTCAAGTACCCCCAAGCTAAGAGTACTCATATCACTGGTTGAGAAACACTGTTCTAGAAAACACAGAATGAACAAGATTTCAATTTCTATTGTACAAACAACCCCCCTCCAAAATACAATAAAACCTCAACTAAAACAAGTTCAAGCCTTCTTTCCAGCAAAACCACACAATTTTCCATCTTTGCTAATCACCTATGAGGGCAGGAGGTGGAAAAAGCAAAAATTGGGAAACTCTTCAAAACTTCAATTGGAGAGCTGAGTAATCCCCCTTGAGACGATCCGAAAAACGCAAAAAGATTTGATTCCTATACTATGTACTCCATTTAACCTCCCCCTCATTAATCTGTCTCAATAAAATTTAATTTTAATTCTTAAGAGATCTTGCAGAATCATCATTCTAGCATCTTTGTTCCTTAGCACAAAACGGCCACCACGCTCCATTCAGACAAACCCATGGAAGATGAGAGGTTGTACAGGGGTAACAGGAACATGATAAAGAATGTACAAGAGAAAGAATCCAGATCCATCTGCAGGGAAAATCGTATAAAACCTTCCTTTTGTCCCCGGAGGACATACGCCTTACTGTATGTCCATGAGAAACCAAGGTCTCCCGCTTACGGACAGGGAGGGGTTTTGCTCTGCAGGCAGGTGTCTGAATTCACACAAACGCCACGTGCTAAAGGTCACGTTTTCATCTGCGCACAGAAACACTGTACAACCCTGGGCCTGTTCGTCCTCCACCGCCTCTCTCCGCGCAGCTCTCCCCACTCCCTGCTACCCAGCCACGGGGGCCGGGCTCGGCGGGAGCTGGCCGTGCGCCGCAGCGACAGCCAGCGGGGAGCGACTGAAGGAGGCGGCGGGGCTCGTAAGGGGCCGCCCGGCGCTCCCGCCCCCAGCCTCACCCGGCGGCTTGTCGGCCTTGCCAGGCCCCGGCGGCGCGGGCGGCTCCCCGTGCAGCGAGGTGCTGAGCAGGCGCTGGAAGCGGTTGGGCGGGCGGCTGGTCACCTCCAGGCCGGCCGCCAGCTTGGCCTTGTTGGCGCTGGTGAGCCGCTTGAGGTGCACGAGCAGGTCGGGGCGGTCGCGGCGGAAGTGCGGGCTGTGGAAGTGGTGCAGGGGCCCGGCGGCGGGCACGGCCGCGGCGCCGCCCGGCGGGCCCAGCACCACCTTGCGGAAGCCGTACAGGTTGAGCTGCCGGATGAAGCTGGTGAAGTTGGAGGTCTTGAAGAGCTCGGCCGAGGCGGCCCCGTCGCCCCCCGGCCCCGCCCCGGGGCCCGGCCCGGCGCCCAGCAGCTCGGCCTCGAAGAGCGGCTGGTCGATGAGCAGCCCCTCGCCGCGCGCGTCCCAGCGGATGGAGCGGAAGCGCGGGCTGTTCACCAGCCGCCACAGCTTGGCCGGGAAGTTGTTGGGGTTGATGGGGGCGGCCAGCAGCGGCTCCTCCATGGCGGGGCCGCGGGCGCCTCAGGCCCAACCGCCGCCTCGCGCGCCCAACCGCGCCGGCCGCCAATCAGCGCCGGCCGCGAGGCCTGGCCGCCCTCGGCACGCGCCCGGGCCTCGCGCCTGGGCCGCCGCCCCTCAGCGCGCCTCAGCCGGGCGGCGTGGGGGAGGGGCGAAGGCGCCCGCCTAGCGGCGGCGGCCCAGGGCGGCCGGGCGAGGCAGGGGCAGGCCCAGCGGCAGCCCCACATAACGGCGGCGGGGCGGGGCAGCCCCCGAGGCGAGTCCCCACGAAACAGCCGCCGCCACGCGCGGGAACAAGGCGGAGCGGAGCCGGGGCCCTGCCCCCGCGCCCAGCGCCGCAAGTGCCCGGCCCGCGAGGGGGGGGTTGATTAGTCACTTGAGGGGGGGTTCTGCCGCCTAGTGTGATGTTTCCCGATGAGGCAGATGGGGGGTGGGGGGGTGGCTGCACAGTGCAACCCGCCCCTTCGTTATCGGTAATGTATCCGCACTCCAGTACAGCGACACTGAAAGGGGCAGGGGCAGCAGGAGTGGCTCGGCCAAACGTGGGACACGAGCTCCAAGGGCAACGCTGCGGTCAGAAAGGGCTACGCCGTGGTCACCAACCAGTAGATCACGAGCTACCGGTAAATCTCGGAGGCTCTAAGAGTCGCTCTTGAGCCCTCTGAACCGCACACCTGCGCAGTGCATTTACATTAGATTTCCTCATTTGAGGAGCAGCTACTCACCGAGCAACAGCACAGGTGAGTAGCTGCGAGGAATGGTGGGAATTTTATTTTAAAGTAGCAGTATAAGGATTGGGGATAGCAAGTGATGGCGAGGAGGAGAATAGAAAGGGCGGGGCGGTAGCTCTTGGCTTGATCTGTCATTTAAAAAGTGATCTTGGGCGTAAAAAGGTTGGAGACCACTGGGCTAAGGCAATCCTCGGGTGCATGAACAAGGCACTCGTCAGCAGGAGCAGGGAAGTTCTATTACCTCTGTATTGGAGACTGATGTCACCACACGTTGCTGGCAGTGTCCAGTTCTGCTGGTGATCACAATTCATGAGAAATACTGATTAATATGAAAGGGTTCAGAGAGGAGCCACAAGAATGATTCAAGGATTCGAAAACCTGTCTTGATAGACTGAGCTCCTGGACTATATTGAACTTGATTACAGTTTATAAATAGTTAATATTTAGTAACTAGAGGATCTACCTAGCATTGCTCAGGTCCTACTGGGGGGGGGGGGAGGGTGCAGTAGTCAGGCAGGAGGCTGGGTGTGTGGAGACACTCAGGGCAAGGGAGTGGTAGGTGCGGGGAAGCTCAGAGCAAGGAGCTGGAAGAAGTGCATAGACTGCCTGGGGCTGTGCTGGTTGGCTGGTGGTGGCTCCCATGGCCGTGGTGCAGCAGGGGTCACAGTGCCAGGGTGGTGGCCGTTCCCCCAGGCTCCCTGCAGTGGTGGCTCTGATTGGTTTAATAATCATTTTATAATATATTACGATTGCTTAGTTAAATTTACTATGTAAATTTGGAGCAAACAGGAAGTAAGTGGGGGGAAAAAAGGGAAACCAGGAAAAAGGAAACTGGATTCATGCAGGCAGAGGCATGCCTCCCTTACCCTCCATGCTGCTGCTTCAGACACCGAGGCAGGAGTGCGGGAGCAAGCAACTCCCCCTGAGCATTGGCTCTAGCCTACTCTCCCTACCCCATTGCCTTTAGGGGAGGCAGCAAGGGGGGATGGATAGGTACTGGCTCCTGCTTCCCCCCCTTTCTGATACAGTGGTAGCAGGTGTGGGGGGAGGTTGTGCATAGTCATTTGGATTACCAATAAACATAGCTTTATTGGTTAATCATTGAAACAGCTATATGCTAACTTCCCGGCATGCTGCTGGAGACATCCTTTGTTGACCTCATGTGCCCAATGAGGACATGCACCTTCAGCTTGGTAAATTCAAGTGCTAAAAAGTCAACCTTAATATTCAGGAAGTCAGACTACTAGATTATCAAAACAGTCCCTTCTGGCCTTAACTGCCACAGAGGAGCACTGCTGACTCTCAGCATTTGAAGGAAGTGCTCTGGCTTGCCACCTTGCTTACCCAGCTTTCTCACTTGCAAGGAAAGTGACACACAATGTAGTTCTTTCTGTTCTGCATTCTGTTCTGGCAGATCCAGGCTCTGACCTGGTTATATGGGAACTAGCAAAACCACCCCTGCCTGAAGTGGATGGGCAGAGCCGGCCCACATTTTGGCACCTGAGGCAGGGAGCTCAAATGATGCCCACATGCCCCCTTTTCTTCTGCCTGCCTGTTATGTCTCTTGTGCCCTCCTTCCTTCAGCACAGCACTCCCCCATCTCTGTGCATCTAGAGCAAAGAGCATACATATGTACCAGCAGACACACCATTTTCTACACTCTTGGGTCCTAGTGGCGTCCCTCCTCCCCCCAAGTCAGTTCACTTCATGGTAAGGCCAGCCCTGTGGATGGGGAGAGAAAGCTCAGGGGACTTGCTTCTAGGCAAAGATATAGCAAGCACGCTGGTCCAGAGCAGGTGAATGTGCTCTACTAGCAGGATGTAGGGGGTCGGAAATTCTCACCTAGGCATCTCTCCTATGCACTCCTGGGGGCAGGAGGAAAGGGCCTCAGCGGGTTACAGGAGAAAGGCAGAGTGGCTTGGTGGGAGTCAGAGTATGGCTTTTGTTTGTTTTGCCCTATCGCAGCTGATTGTGGTAGGGGATGGGGCATTATCTAAAATGAACATAAATATAACAGCCTCCATGCTAGGTCAGACCAAAGGTATACCTAGCCCAATGTTCTGTCTTATGACAGTTGCCAATGTCAGGTGCCATAGAGGGAATGAACAGAACAGGTAATATGTAAGCCTACCCATTGCTCATTCCCAGCCTCTGATAAACAGAGGCTATGGCCACCATTCCTACACATCCTGATTAATAAGCATTAATGGACCTATTTTTCATTAATTTATCTAGATTTTTTTTTTAAACCCTGTTAAAGTCCTGGTCTTCACAACATCCTCTGGCAAGGTGTTCCACAGGTTGACTGTGCATCACGTGAAGGAATACTTCCTTTTGTTTTAAACTTGCTAACCTATTAATTTCATTCGGTGACTTCTATTTCTTATAACAAGTAAATAACATTTCCTTATTCACTTTCTCCATACCTGTTATGATTTTGTAGCCCTCTATCATAGCCTCCCTTAGTCTCTTCTTTTCCAAGCTGAAAAGTCCCTGTCTAATCTCTCTCCACATGGCACCCATTCCAAACTCCTAATAATTTTGGTTGCCCTTTTTCTGAATTTTTTCCAGTGCTAACATCATGGGCATACCATGGCTTCATACAGAGGCAGTAAGATATTCCCTGTCTTAATCTCTATTCCTTTGTAAATTATTCCTAACATTGTTTGCTTTTTTGACTGCTGCTGCACATTAAGTGGATGCTTTAGAACTATCTATGACTCCAAGATCTCTCTTAAGTGGCAATAGCTAATTTAGTCCCCATTATTTTGTACATATAGTTGTGATTGTTTTCCAATGTGCATTTCTTTGCATTTATCAACTTTAAAATTCATTTGCCATTGTGTTGCCCCATCTCCTAGTTTTGAGAGATCCTTTCAAAGCTCTTTAGTCTGCTTTGGACTTAACTATCTTGTGTAGTTTAGTATCACCTGCAAATTTTGCTACTTCATTGTTTATTCCTTCCTCCGGATCATTTTTAAAGAGGATTGTTCCCAGGACAGAATCTTGGGGGAATACCACCACTAATTCTTTTTCTCCATTCTGAACACTGACCATTTATTCTTACTCTTTATTTCCTATCATTTAACCAGTTATCAATCCATGAGAGGACCTTCCCTCTAATCCAGTGTTTCCTAATTTTATTTGGCCACAGAACCTTTTTAAACTCAAGAATTTTGAGGAACTCCTACAGCCAGGAGGAAAATTTGTCAAAAAACCAGGAAGTAACACTTTGAGGATGCAGAGTAGCGGGGAGGGGAGGTATCTGAAAGCTGTCAGGAAACCAGAGATGGAGCCAGCACACAAAGACATATGTCTCTGGGGGAGGGAGGAGGGAAATGATTGGGTTCTTGTGGAACCCCAGGGTTCTGCAGAGCACCATTTGGGAAACACTGTTTTAATCCTATGACAACTTACTTAAGAGCCTTTGGTGAGGGACCTTGTCAAAGGCTTTCTGGAAATCTAAGTACAGTAGATCCACTGAAAATCATCATCGTTTACATGCTTGTTGATGTCCTCAAAGAACTCTAGGGCTGTGTCTACATTGGCATGATCTTGCACAAAAGCAGCTGTTTTTTGCACAAAAACTTGCTGTCTACACCGGCCACGAGTTCTTGCGCAAGTACACAGATGTTCTAATGTATTAAATCAGTGCTTCTTGCGCAAGAATTCTGATGCTCCCGCTCAGGAATAAGCCTTCTTGCGCAACTGTTCTTGTGCAAGAGGCCAGTGTAGACAAGCAACATGAATTTCTTGTGCAAGAAAGCCCTATGGTGAAAATGGCCAAGAGAGCGTCTACACTAGCATGGATGCTCTTGCGCTAAAGCATATCTCTTATACAAACGCACATGCCAGTGTAGACGCTCTCTTCTGGAAGAGTTTTTGCACAAGAACTCTTCCGCAAAAGAGTTCTTGCACAAGATCATGCCAGTGTAGACATAGCCTGGTATGGTATGATTTTCCTTTACAGAAATCAGGTTGACTCCTCCCCCCCCCCCCAAAAAAAAAACCCCGAAATGTTCATCTATGTGTGTCAATTCTGTTCTTTACTGTAGTTTCAACTAAAGTCCCCGGTGCCAACATTAGACTTACAAGTCTAATTGCCAGGATCACTTCTAGAGCCTTTTTTGAAGATAGACATCATATTAGCTATCTTCCAGTCATTTGGTACAGAAGATGATTTTAACGATAGGTTACAAACCACAGTTAATCCTACAATTTCACATTTGAGTTCTTTCAGAACACTTGGGTGAATGCCATCTGGTCTAGGTGACTTGCTACTGTTTAGTTTATCAATTTATTCCAAAACCACATCCAGTGAGACCTCAATTTGGGACAGTTCCTCAGATTTGTCACTTAAACAGAATGGCTCAGGTTTGGGAATCTCCCCAACATCCTCTGCTGTGAAGACTGATGCAAAGAATTATTTAGTTTTTCCATAATGAGTTTCTCATCCTTGAGTTCTTCTTTAGCATCTTGATCATCCAGTGGCCTCACTGGTTGTTTAGCCAGTTTCCTGCTTCTGACGTATTTGAAAAAAGTTTTGCTATTACCTTTGAGGTTTTGGCTAGCTGTTCTTAAATTTCCTTTTTGGCCTTCCTCGTTGTATTTTTACACTTTGACTGAATGTATGCTCCTTTCTATTTTCCTCACTAGATTTTCCACTTTTAAGTGATGCCTTTTTATCTCTCATTGCTTGTTTCACTTGGTTAAGCCACAGCGGCACTTTTTTGGTTCTCTTAAATGTATACCTCAAATTAAAAAAATACAGTAAGTTGAGCCTCTTATTATGGTGTCTTTGAAAAGTTTCCATGCAGGGATTTTACTTTTTGGCACTCTGTCTTTTAATTTGTTTAACCTCTTAATTTTTGTGTAGTTCCCCTTTCTGAAATTAAATGTCACAGCATTGGGATGCTGGGGTGTTTCTCCCACCCTGGGGATGATGGTCACTCTTTCCAAGAGGTCAAGCTATTGTTCATCTGTTGGACCAGACCCTGCCCTTCCCTTAGGACTAAAGCAAGAATTGCCTCTCGTGGGTTCCAGAACCAGCTGCTCCAAGTAACAGCACTTTAAGGGATTAAGAAACTTTATCTCTGCATCCCTTCCTGAGGTGATGTATGCCCAGTCAATAGAGAGATAGCTGAAGTCCCCCTATTACTGAGTTTTTTTTAGCGCTGTCAAGCGATTAAAAAAAATTGCAATTAATTTCATTGTAAAATAATAAGAATACTATCTATTTAAATATTTTTGTATGTTTTCTACATCTTCTAATATATTGATTTCAATTACAACAGAATACAAAGTGTATAGTGCTCACTTCATATTTATTACAAAACATTTACACTGTAAAAAACCCACGTCAGTTCACCTCACTGAAGTATTGTAGTGCAAATTCTGTCATGAAAGCTGAAGGGCAAGTTACTCACCTGTGCAGTAACTGGAGTTCTTTGAGATGGTTGTCCCCACCTTAGGTGCTTCAGCACCACTGAGCTTGAGGTTGGAGATTTGTGACAGTAGTACCCCTGGCCAGCCACACGTGCAGAGAGTCTGTGTGTGCGTTGTGAAGAAGTTACTGCACATGCGTGGCTGGCCCCCCTCAGTTCCTTCTCTGACCCGGGTATGTTGTACCCAAAGCAGAGGGGAGGAGAGTGTGTATGGAGCACCCAGGGGGACACAACCATCTCGAAGAACTCCAGTTACTGCACAAGGTGAGTAACCTTCCCTCCTTCGAGGAGTGTTCCCGTGGTGCTCCACCTTAGGTGACTACAAAGCAGTATTCTTGCTGGGAGGCAGGAGCTTCTGCTGGTGAGGATCTGTGATGGACAGTATTGTTTGTCCAAACCTTGTGTCCGCCTCAGCAAATGTTTGGATTGTGTAATGTTGCATGAAAGTATGTGTTGAAGCCCGTGGCGGCCCTGCATGTGTGTTCTGTAAGCACGCCGCGTAGGAATGCTGTTGTGGCTGCCATGGCTCGAGTGAGAACGCACTGTATGTGGTGGCTCCCTCTGTGCCAGGGCATATGCTAGTCTTATGCATCCAGATATCCATTTGGGTAGTCTGTTTTGATATGGGTAGCCCCTGTGATCTCTGTGGATGAAACGAAGAGCTAAACGAGCTGATTCGTTGCAGGTAAAAGGCCAGGGCTCTTCCGACGTTGAGGGTATGGAGAACTGCCTCTGACATCCTTATGGGGTTTTGGGTAAGTATATAGGTTCATTGCAGTGGAACAAGTACTTTTGGGAGGAATTTAGGGTGTGTTCCCAGTATTACCCTGTCTTGCAGAATATTGTGGGGGGGGGGGGGCAGCCATTAAGGCTGCCATCTCCCCAACTCATCTGGCTGTGATCACTACCAAGAAGGCCACCTTCATTGATAAATATAACAGCGAACAGATAGCAAGGGGCTCAGAGGGTTTCCCCATAAAAGCTTTCACCACTAGGGTTAAGTTCTGTCTGGGTACTGAGTCCTGTCGTGGAGGAAAGATATTGTGGAATCCCTTTAGAAAAAACTCTTGACGGAAGGGTGTGTGAAGACTGAGTGTCCCTGTATAGGGCCATGAAGGGCTGAGATAGTGGCCAGGTGTACCCTTATGGAGAGGCCTGCATTGTGTATTTCCAGTAAGTATTGCAAGATGTGATATTGCTGTGTGTATGGGTTCATAGATATGGGTTGCACACCAGGCCTTGAATCTCTTCCATTTTTGGATGTAGGTCTCTCTCGTTGCAGGTCTTCTGGAGTTTGAGGATGAACTGAATTGCTTCTGGAAAGGATCTCTCCAGGTTGTTCAGCCAATTAACATCCACACCTGAAGATGCAATTTGTGGATGTCTGGGTGGGGAATCTGCCCTTCCTCTGTGTGAGGAGAGATGCGACCAGTGGAAATCGGGTGTGGAAGACAGTCGGTCATACGTAGCAGATAAGGATACCATGTCTGCCTGAGCCAATTGGGTACTGCTACTATCACATTGGCCCTGCGCTGTTTGATCTTCAATATCACCCTGTGTATGAGGGAACAGGGGAATGCATATGACAGGTGAGCCATCCATCATATGCTGAATGCGTCCCCCAGTGAGTGGGGACCTATGCCTGCTCAGGAGTAATATAGGGGGCAGCAAGCATTCCTGTGGGTAGCAAATAGATCCAGCACCAGGAATCCCCATTTCTTGAATAGGTGGGTGAGCATTGATCAGTTTATCTCCCACTTGTGATTTTGCGGGTTAAACTGCTTAAACTGTCTGCCAGAGTGTTGTCTTTGCCTGGTGAGAAGTTACAACCAAAGTTATGTTCTCTGTGATGCACCATTCCCAGAGGTGCCCAGCCTCCTGGCATAATTGGAAGGATTGTGCCCCTACCTGCCTGTTGATATAGTACAGCGTGGTGATGTTATCAGTCAGAATCTGATCTGTTTTGTTCTGGATTAGGGGAAGAAAGTGCGTGCAGCATTCCTGACTGCCCTCGGTTCCAATAAGTTTGTGGTTTCTTCGCAAGTCCATTGACCTCGGACCACCTTGTGATTTATGTGCGCCCCCCATCTTAGGGGTGAGGCATCGTCATTATTGTAATTGATGGTATGCTGCGTCGGAACGGCACTCCCACGCATATGTTGTCTTATGCGAGGGATGATTTTATCTTGTTCAGTATGGACATGCGTTTGTAATGGGTGGGTTCGTGGTCGGTAGACTGAGCATAACCAGGCATGTAGTGGTCTCATGTGAAGTCAAGCATAGGGTACTACGAACATTGCCGCTGCCATGTGCCCCAATATTTGCAGGCATAATCTTGCCATCATGATTGGACTGTTCTGTGCTGTTGCTATCAGGTCCTTGATGGTCACCCATCTGTGGTGAGGCAAGTAAGCTCTGGCTTTCATGCAGTCCAGATGTTCCCCTATGAACTCTTCAGTGATTGTGTTGGAGTCAAAATGCACTTTTTGGTGTTTATTTGTAGACCGAGATTTTCGAAGAGTGTTTTTGCCAGCATGACTGCTTGCTGCTCTTCTTGCTGTGTGCAGCTCGCTATGAGACAATCGTCAAGATATGGGAATACTAAGATCCTGTTCTTGTGTAAATGTGTGGTGACCACTGCCAGTATCTTTGAAAATACTCTTGGGGCTCTTGATAGTCCGAATGGAAGCACCCTATACTGGAAGTGTTTCTTCTTTATTGTAAAACGTAGGAACCTTCTGTGTGCCGGGTGTATGGATATATGGAAATAAACATCCTGAAGGTCAAGGGTAGACAGCCATGCTCTTTTCTCTAAGGCTGGTGGTATAGTCAAAGGTGACCATCTTGAAACATTGGTATTTAACAAAGCAGTTGAGTGTAAGTAGATCTAATTGGTCTCCAGCCACCCAACTTTTTGGTGGTGAGGAAATAGTGAGAATAGAATCCTCTGCCCGTGTTGTTCTAGTACCTCCTCTGTAGTTAAGGCTGAGTAGGTGTTCAGTCTCTTGAAGAAGCAGTATCTCGTGAGAAGGGTCCCTGAAGGAGGACAGGGAAAGAGGTTGGGGTGGGGTAGTTGGTTATGAATGGGATGCAGCATCCTGTTTTCACTAGCACCCACCTGTCAGTAGTAATGGCTGACCATGCTGTATAAAAGTCAGCTGGTCTGTTGCTAAACACTGTGGATGAGGTAGATTGCTGCTTGAGAGATTTCAGGGCTATCAGACACTCGACCAAAGCTTCAAAACTGTTGCCTGGATGTTGAAGGTTGTTGGGCAAAGGCTTGGTCGGTGGGCTGTCTCCATCTGTTTGGTCTCTGATGTTGTCTGTTATCGTATTGACGTTGGTGTTGATTGAATGTTGTGTGTATCTTTGTTGGAATGACCTGTTTTGCTTTCTTCTCACAACAGGTTCCTGAATACCTAAGGTTCTGAGGGTAGCCCTTGAGTCCGTCAAAGTGTGCAGAGATGGATTTGTGGACTCTGCAAAGAGCTTTGTACTGTTGAATGGGAGGTCTTCTACGGTGGACAACCTCTCTGGGGAAATCCCGACAGCTGGAACCAGGAGGCTTATCTCATTACTACGGCTGCTGTGTCCATAGAGTCCAGCACGGCCTGCAGGGCAGTATGGGATATTAATGTGCCCTCTTTAATGTGTGTTTTAAATTGATCTTTCTTGCTGTTGGCAGCAAATCAATAAAGGATGTCAATTGGTCAAAGATCTGGTGTGTGTATTTTGCTAATAATGCGGTATAGTTAGCAATTTTCATTTGGAGGTTTACTGATGAATAAGCCTTTTTTCCCATTGCATCTAATCTCTTCCAGTCCTTATCATATGGAGTTATTTATGCTGTCTGTTGTTTTCCCCTCTGGTTTGTGGCTTCTACTATGACGGAATCTGGTACCAGCTGAGAGAAAAGAAATTCTGCCCCATTGGGAGAAACGTATTATTTCCTATCTACACGCTTAGAAGTGGAGGTGGTTGATGCCGGTTTGAAACATATATTTTTGGCAGGGTAAATGATTGCCTCATTCACGGGAATGGCAGGCTTTGGATGACAGGATGTTTGTAAGCTTGTGTTGTGTCTGTGGCACATCAGAGAGAGATCTCCAGGGTCAGTAACTCTCTTACAGAAGTCTTGAAACAACCTAAAATCGTTACCTGTATTTGGTGGCTGGATTATGATAGTATCCTCTGGAGACGTGGAGGAATTCTGCGTGGGTGGAGAAGGAGAGGACCACTGTTCTTCACCTATATAGTCCAGCTCCTGTTCCTCCGCATCAGAGCTGTATTGCTCTATGGTATGGCTATTTGGTGCCTGTGCCTTTGGTGATTGGCTCCTTTGCTGTGGTTGGGTAGGCTGTTGTTGCCTGTAGGCTGCCCACGGGTCCCAACATGGCCAGGTAGGCAGAACCTGAGTTGGGAACCACTATGGTATCTGCCATTGCTGGGTGTGTTTTTGTGCTTCTTGAGAGGTACGTCGCTTTAAATGCGACGGTTTGTAGACATCTCCTCATTGTCACAGAGAGGAGACAATAGAACTAGCCGGTGAAATTTACAGGTTGCACCGTGAGATATTTGGTGTACCACCAGTGCCGAGGAAAGGCAATCCAGGTGGAGTTGATTGAAAACTCCGCTGCAATCGTAAACTGTGACAACAGCTACGCAGTGGGAGGCAGGCAGCTTGTGGCATGGAGAGCGATGTTATTGGGAATGCCAGTTGATTAAGCGGAAGTGGTGCCAGGTACACTTGCAGTGCCGGCGGAGCTGCCTTTGTTGATTTGCTCGCTCTCTGAGTCTTGTGAGAGTGGTGTCTGCTCGGCAAAGAAGCCAGTACCACAGCTATTTGGCTCAATGCCACTGTGGAGGCTTTGCTCTTTGCCTCAAGTGGTTTCTGTGAGGAGCCCTGTGAGTGTTTAGGATTCCGGCTTTTCTCCTTGCCGGTTCCCGTCGTCTGATTGTTATACCCCATCTGCGGGGTTGCCGGTGCAACTTTTTTGTGGGGAGCATGTTTCCTCAATAGGGAGTCAGTCCCCAAAGAAGAATAGGACCCTTTCTTGTTTTCACGGTCCTTAGGGCTCAACCCGGTATGCGCCGCCACCTTCGACTCTGTCCCAGATGATATTTGTCTGGGAGGAGCGGATTGCTTTAGATCAGACGTTGACTGAGCTTTTTTCTCCATCTACAGCAGCTTCAGTTGTAGCTCCCTCGATCTCCTGGATCAGCTGTGAGCTTTTGGCACTGTGGGCAACTGTCAGGGAGGTGTTGTTCACCCAGACAGCGAACACACACCGTGTGCCCATCAGAAATTGAAAATGATAGCCTGCAGCTCGTACACTTTTTAAACCCAGACGAGCCTGGCATGTCCCTGAGAGCCGGACTGTGCAGGCTTAGCGTGTGGCTTTTCGCGCTTGTCCAGCGCTGTTAAGTTTTTTTTGGTGGTGTGTTTTTTTTTTTAAAGAAGAAACTAGACTGTCTGAAGAGTTAGGTTATAGCTATTAGGAAGAATTCCTGAGGTAATTTTTGGGTAAGTACAGAGGAAAGATGTAGTTGAAGGAAGACTGCTGATCAGTGACCGCAGCTGATGGCAGTAGAGAAGGAACTAAGGAGGGAGGCTGCCCGCACATGTGCAGTCGCTTCCTCAGAATGCGCACGCAGACTCTCTGTGCGTGTGGCTGGCCAGGGGTACTACTGTCACAATCTCCAACCTCGAGCTCAGCGGCACTGAAGCACTTAAGGTGGAGCACCCACGGGGACACTCCTCGAAGAACTTAAATTCTTCTATATAATCAATATATTTGTGTCTTATTCAAAAGAGTCCTTTTTTAGCTTAGCCCCAGCGGTGGGCGGCACAGGGCCGGAGGGAGGTAGACTCTGCCGTGGGCAGTGCAGAGTTATGGGGGGCTCAGGGGTGGGGGCAGCAGTGCAGAATTCAGGGGGGGGACTCAGCCCCAGTATTAGATGTGGAGGGAGGGTCGGTCCCAGCCCCAGGAGGCAGAGAGAGGGTGGCTTGGGTGAGCCGTGCTGGGAGAGGAAGGGACATCTTGGGCAACCCCCCTGGGCTGTTTTATTTAAAAAAAAATATGGGCACCTGGGAGGGGAGAGGGAGGGTATCAGGGTCTTAACTTTTCTTGTTTACTTCTCCTTTGGAGCTGGAACCACAGTTTCAGGGTTTTTTCCCCTCCTTTCTGGCTGCTTTGTTTCTCCTTGCGCCCTCTGGTGGCAGTTTGCATTACTGCACCTTACCAGAGATGGTCTCTAGAGCAGCTCATGCTGGTTTGCTGACCTCTGCAATTAATCCGAATTAATTTTTTAACAGTTAATTCTGCCCTGCACTAATTGCAGGCATTAACACCCACTAATTGACAGCCCTAATTTTTATATGGAAACCCCTGGAATCCAGACTAAAGAACAGGGACAAACACAGCAGCACTAATATAGAGATTTTATTGTAAATGTATTGAGTCTTACAGCACATTGTCTGTCACAACGCTACTGAACTGAGTGGGAGGTTTTGGCCAGCACATTGTGACATTGACACCCACAAGAGCTGAAAGCAGTTTAGATTAACCATGTCTGAATCAAAACATCCAGGTACACATGCCCTGACCCTCTGCTGCCTTAATTGTTTGCAGTCACTTTCACCTGTGGAAAGTTAGACCAAATCGGAATTGTGCTCTCACCAGAGATCAGTGTCTTAAACCCACTGTCTGCCACAGATGGAAATAAAACAAGACACCAGGAAGGGGAGAATCAGAAGTATATCTTCCCTTCCCCCATTCCTCTTGTTTGCCCTCAGTATGGAACAGCAAAACAGTCTGAGCAGATAAAGTCTCTTCAGAGGATTCTAGCTTTGCTTTCACTGTTGGATTTACAAAACCAGGGAGGATGAAATGTAAAAGTGCAGGAAATGAATTTGTCTTTTATCCCTTCAACTGAAATTTGAAAACCACTGGTTTTCACAAGTAGAACTGGGAGGTCAGTACATGGTTTCAATAGCCTAGTGTTTGGTTATTTACTGGACAGGGAGGACTCATATTCAGTAGGATATCTGTGGTCTCTTTGTTTAGATGGAAAGAAACAATCTACCCACCTACAAAAAATGCCCACAGTTCCATACTCTTTTCTTTGCACCCACCATCATACCTCCAGTTTTCTCAAGAACCAAGCATCAAACACTTCTCAAAAGGGTCCAAGAAAAAAGCAGAATCTTCATCTTGTAACTCACATCTGCCTAAGCTTGTATCCTAGTTAGCTCTCCCTCAAATGAGCCGGGATGCTTGGTGTGAAGCATATGGAAGTAACGGAGAGGCATTAACTACAGATCTCAAAATGGGCAATTCTAAAGTTATGGCTTCCATACAGCAGACACAAAAAGACTCTTAAGTGGTGTTGGAATGAACCAGAGACTGTTTCTGTCACACAGGTGCAGATGCTGCATGCCATGCCCATTACTGTATCTTTTGGTTAAGTGCCATATTAGAGTGAAAAAAACCAGACTGTACAGTCTCTGTTGGCCGGCTTTCTCCCTACCCCCAATTTGGTTTCTATGCTTCATTCTCCTTTCTTCGGGTTACATTAAGTGCACAGAAATATATAGCAGCATTTGGACTGAAACCCTCACGCACACCAAATAGCACATTCCAGGAGGTAACACACCACACTACGGCCTACCCTCAAGATGTCAAGTTTTCAGGATAAAGAGCAAGAGGAAAAGGAGGAGATGGAGGCAGCGAAGAGGAGGAGCAGCAGCACAGGAACACAAGTTATGTTTCTATACGAGGACAGAATCAGGGGCATTCCTGTGTTAGCACCAGGCTGTGACACTGCAAGAGACTCAAAGTAGACAGGCAGAGCAAGAAGAGAACAAATGGGTCTCTCCACACAGTACTGCAGGGGCACAGTCTAGTGCATTCACCACTCTCTGCAGGACCTGGACAATGGCAGAGATCTGCTTGGCCTCACAGGGAAGCCCCACCTTGTCTTCACAGAGAAGGAATTCCTTTTCCATACCCGAGAGGTTAACCCAGTGATTGCTAGAGGTCCGACCCCTCACCCACAAAGCCAGTCTGAATCAAACTCCATGGAAAGAGAAGCAACAGAACCTGTACGTGGAGATATTCTGAAGGGACACAGAACAGAGGTACCGTTCAGAACCCACCCTTTTCATTCTTCTACAAACTGCCTTTTGTACGGTGGAAAGAAGAGTCTGAGTCTAAACACACCTATTGCTTTGGGGGTACTTATACAGGCAGTATCTGTGAAGTATCACTTTCCAACCCACAGGAGGAAGAGGTTGTGGTCTCCTATTTAGCCCTAAGTCTTCAGACCAGCATAGGAGCGCGCTGGTACCAAGATAGGCCCCCTGTACTGTTTCATCTGAATTCCTCTGCTTCAGACAGATATGGGATCAAGGAGGGTTGCTGAGAACAGTGCATCTGACTTTGGTGTTCAAATGTTGCACCAAAGACCTTCACCATTACAGGGGAGGCAGAGCCGTCCCTCAAATCTGTGAGCAGAAAGGCTTGGCATGGCCAGCGTCCCTGTCTGGCATTCAACTGGAAGCTGTGGCGATAGGTTTCTTCAGGTGCTGGCTCATGAGCTCTCTAGCACGCGACACCTGGATGTGATCGTAACATGAGTTGCAGACAAGGACTGGATCGTAGAGCTGCTGATCAGGAATGGGCAGCTTCAGATGACAGCAGCCAGCACAGAACACGTTCCCACAATTCCTGTTAAGAGGTAATAAAAGTAAAGAGTAGTGATAGTGGGGAATGGGACAAAGTGACATCTCCATAAAAAAGAAGGCTGTGTAGAGACTGGGGGTAAGGGACGGAGTCTAGGACCAAACAACCATCCAGCATGGTCTTGAAGGCATTCAAACCTGTCTGCAGTAATGTTCAACCATGTGGGAGTTAAGAGATGTTAGCTGACATGTTTTTAAACACCATCTGCATTCTTAGTGTAGACATGGCCAGAGGGAGGATCAGAGACCCCAGGACAACGATAAGAATCACAGAAGGTTAAGGCTGGAAAAGACCTCAGGAGGCCATCTAGTCCAATCCCCTACTCAAAGCAGGACCAGCCCCAACTTTAGGAGAAGTATGTAAGAGGATGGCTGGATAGCAGGGATGACTGCAGAGGGACACGGGGGCACCGGCCTCATGACCACCTCTCCATGGTGTTCCTCCTGCCCATAGTGTTGGGGGGAGGGGGGAGACATGCCCCTCCAAAGTCTCCCTCCATGTGTTGCCCTTTGTGATCAGTGAGCCTTTGCTGGGAGGTCCGAGGAGACAAGAAAGGGAAGAACAGAGATTTGGTCACTTAGGGTGCGTCTCTACTGCACTGGTATTTCGAGGTAACTAGCATTATTTCAAAATAACAATGCGAGCGTCGACACAGCCATTCCGTTATTTCAAAATGAATTTGAAATAATGTATGGCTTATTCCGAAATCTGCAAACCTCATTCTATGAGGAATAACGCTTATTCCGAAATAGCTATTTTGAAATAAGGCACGTGTAGATGCTCCATTTCTGCTATTTTGAAATAGCCCCTCACCAGGGCCATTTTAAGTTATTCCTTCCCAGTGCCTCCTGGGGCACTAAATCGAGACAGTCCGACTACATTAGGGAAGCCTGCCTCGGACTCATTTTGATGCTTCCCTGCAGTGTAGACATGCTATTTCAGAATAAGCTATTTGGGAATAACTATTCTGGAAAAGCTTATTTTGAAATAAGCCTGCGGTGTAGAAGTACCCTCAGGGATTGGGGAGAAGATAGAAAAGAACAATGGAGCTATGCAACAGGTATGAGTTTTACCTGCAGTGGTGCCTTCGTTTGGCTAGCCAGAATTCACAATCACAGTTAAAGCAGTGTGATGCCATATGGTCTGGAACCCAGCGTGTGACCTAAAGAACAACAACAGCCTTCATTAGCACCTCACCTCAGGAGCCTGTAACAGGCCTGTAAAACAGTACTGTGAGGAGGACATCTTGAGACCGGAGTAGAACTCTCAGCATGATACTGGGACATAAAGCACGTTGAATCATGTGGTTGGTTTGCAAAGCAAGGCACAGAGGCACAGCCTGGTGAACCTACACCTCACCTACCACCAAAGAGCATGGAACTGCCCCCAGGAAAGCCTGCCCCCACATCCTCCTACAGCCTACCTCGCAAGGGAGCCAAGACCCAGTCCTGCGAGCTTGCACAACAGGAACTACTGCACTGAGCAGAGTGTCCATCCTATCCTGTAGCATCTATCACCTTCAAACAGACAAAGCCCCCGCCCGGATACATATGCAGCTGTGCACAGATGTACCTCAGTCTCTTTCTTATCAACAGGCTCCCAGCTTGCTTCAGACAGACAGTCCTCACTGTGATCAGAGAAGAAGTCCTCGGTGTCACTGCTGTCCGATTCCTTTAGACAGGTCTGCAGAGAAAAAGCCAGAGTCACAAAAGCCAACCAGCCACTTCCAGAATAGACCAAAAGGGAAGTATCTGCTCCCACCCCTTCAAAATGGCTCCTAAAGGAGCAAGAGACACTGTTGCTCCCCAGTGTCATTCCTCAGGTCTTGGGAAATAAAAGAAAGACTGGATGATAGCACACTTGGGCGTTAGGGGTGTGTCTAAACTACATGGCTCCGTTGATGGAGCCATGTAGATTAGGCTGATTGGCAGAGGGAAATGAAGCCGCGATTTAAATAATCGCGGCTTCATTTCAATTTAAATGGTTGCCATGCTCTGCCGATCAGCTGATGATCAGCTGTTTGTCGGCAGATCGGGGCAGTCTGGACGCGCCGCGGTCGACAAGGAAGCCTTTGTCGACTGGCGCAGGTATGCCTCGTGAAACCAGGCCAGTCAACAAAGGCTTCCTTGTCGACCGCGGCGCGTCCAGATTGCCCCGATCTGCCGACAAACAGCTGATCATCAGCTGATCGGCAGAGCGCGACAACCATTTAAATTGAAATGAATCCACGATTATTTAAATCGCGGCTTCATTTCCCTCTGCCGATCAGCCGAATCTCCATCGACGGAGCCATGTAGTTTAGACATACCCTAGGAGAGCGAAGGCCAGGAGGAGGTGGTATCTCGGACAGGAGGAACTCCGTTCTCTCCTGGGAAGCAAAGGCAAGGGGAATGTAGAACCCAAGGAGCTGGGGAGTGAATCATTATCCTAATAAGCATCAAACCTGCACACAACAGGAAGTGATTGGTAAGAGAACACATGAGCCTGGCATCACATGCTCCCCATGCAATCAGGGGCGAGCAAGATGTCCCAGTTCACCAGTGGGTCAGATACTGTGGGAGATGGCACTTGATAGGCTGTTACTCACAAAGTCATCTTCATAGTCCATCTGGGGCTCCGCCAGGGGGGCACAGCAGTAACGTATATCCAGCCTTAACTGGAGCTCTCGCACCTGCCTACGCAGCTGCTCCACTTCCTGCTTGTAGCTGGCTTCGATCTGCCGCAGCCTGTGCTGAATCACATCTGTGGGGAAGGGGAGCCCGTCGTCATCCAAATAGAGGGGAGGCACAGGGGAAGGGCTGCTCTGTGGCACATGCTTGGAGCCAGACACCTGCTTCACATGGCAGGGTAACCACAGCCGGCTTGGCTTCCCTGCAGGACCTGCACAATGTGCGCTAGGATGGCCGGAGCAGACTGGTGGTTTCACACCTTCTCTTGGAGACCACTGGCTACTTAGACAGAGCCCTGGCACCCGCAGCTGCTTGCTGTTCACCCTCTTGTTACAGCAACTGTAGGAAAGCAGCCGCTTGGTTACTGTCTCCCCATTGGGGAGTGACATCACCATCCCCTGGAAACTGTCCCAGTTGGAAGCCAGGAGAGAGAACTCACTGGTCTGGCTCTGGGAAATGGGCCTTTGCCATTGCTCCAGCGGCACCGTCCCCACCTGGCCCATTTCCTCACAGTGCCCACCGCTGCCAGTGTCTCTGTGGCGATGCAGCATGCCTGGCGTGGGGCCTGGGCTGTTCTGAGAAGAGACACTTGCTGCTTGGGCGTCCTGGCTGGGAATGCCCACTGCAGGATTTAGGGTGTCTTTAGGGTGGTTCACAACATTCCAGCTTCCATTGGATTCCAAGCCAGTTGCTTTGGAAGGGTTATAGGGACAGGAATCAAGCTGCTCCCCAGTTCTGACACAAGTCCTGCATAAGTTCTCCTGTCCAGGATGGTTTGAAGATGGACTGATGCCATCCACAGCCTCCAGATTCACCCTGCGCTCCACTTCTGTCTCGAGAAAGATGTTGCTTGCTGGCGGAGGCGCCCAGCCCCTGGGTAGCTTGCAGTGCGCTTGCTGATCAGTGCGGCTGTTGGCGTTTGCCGTGGTTTTCAGGGGCAGAGTTTTCCCCTGCTCCACTGGCACCTGCTGTGTTTCTCCCATGGCCATCACACTGCTTTCCTCAAGGTGCAGCCCAGTGTCCTCTGTGCTGCCATGTCTGGGCTCCAAGGCCACCCTGACCTCCTGGCAGTGGTTGTTCAGGTTTGGATCACTAGAAGTACGGGTCAGCGGGCTGCTGGAGTCACCGGCAGAAAGCAGGTCGTCCATAGACCTTGTCTTTGGTAACCTGGAGCCAAGAAACAAAGCCGGAGGCTCTGGAGAGGGACCTTTTAAGACAAAAATCCCAGCCCCTGCTGCTCTGTGCCACCGGGGCATTTGCTGCCTGAGACAGGGAGAAGGGAAGTGGCCAACATGCATGGCGAGGGTTCTGACTAAGGGTGGGATGCACCGAGGTTTGACTAGAGAGCAGTTACAAGGGCTGCATTATTTGGAGTTTAGATTTACAGCAAACATGTCAAAAGGGGGCACTGGTTCTGGGTTCTTTGCCTGCCATTTCTTGGGTTAATCAAAGGGTGGGGAACCTCAGGCCTGGCCCCCAGCTTGTCTGGATCTGGCCCGAGGCTCAGGGCTCCCCCTGCGTTGGCAACTCCTGCCCCCCTGCTGCCCCACCATGGAGCTGGAACACACAAAATCTAGTAGGCTGGGCCCCAGGCTCTGGTGTGCAAGGTAACGTGGGGAGTGTCTCCTCAGTTGGGGCACTACGTCAGTGAGGGTGGGGTTGGGGGGGGTTTTGTTGTGGTTGTGTCTCGTGTGTGTGCAGCCCGGCTGATTTTTCTGTGGGTCAGTGGCTCCCAGCCCCAAAAGGGATCCCACCCCTGCTTTACTCACTTCACAACTGGGATTCAGGGGTCTAACCAGCCAAGAACCTCTGCTAATATTTCCCCTGGTGTGAAGGTGAAGGCAGAATGAGAATTAGGCCGAGTGCACACAGGTCAGCTAGTCACTGTCACACAAATTTCCTCTCGCTGCTTGCTATGGAGAGAAATAGGCTTTCCTAGTGCAGCCAGCACCACGTCTGGGCACCTGTCCCCCTCCCTTGCACCTGAGGACCTGTTAGTGTTTGCACCGCTGGAATGCCACCCCAGGCACATTCTAGTGGAGCAATCAAAAAATCTCTATTATGGCAAGGAATTGGGCGCTCCTTTCCAGGTGTCCCAAGGCTACCCTGGAGAGAGGGGTGACACGCATGTTCAGGACACTCTAGATCAGCAGCTCCCAACCTTTTCCAGAGGGGGACCCATTTTGACAATTCAGGAAGACTTGGTGACCCAGGACAATTCAAAAAAAGTGAGTGACTGGCTCCTTAAGAGCCACGTGGGGAGACACCTGGCGACCCTTTGGAAATGTAATGGTGACCCATAGGTTGAGAGACCCTGCTCTAGATCTTGTCTTTTCAGAGCCATGGTGCTGGGTGCTTCTCTGGGGGGGGGAGGGGTCTGTGTCGTCAGCAAGCGAAGCAGAAAGAAACTCAGGACAATGGTGGAAAGGGAGGCCAGGACTGGTCCTCCTTTCTCCCTACCTGTCCAGAGATCTGCCACTGAACTCCTGGCTTTGGGATCCCGGGGGCAGATAACGGTCCATGCCCTCCTCCCCAAGAGGACAGGGGTATGATGCTGGAAGGTACACTGCTGTCCAAAGATGTAGTGCTCGCACGTGGCACACTGGATGCAGCACCTGCAGGAGACATTTACACTGAGGGGCAGGACAGAAGGGAAATTCTTTCCCAACCAAGGCAAACCAGCCTCCCTTCCCTCCAACCCAACTACCCTTCCCAGCCAGTCCTGGCTGCTGGCCACAAGCCCATACAGCTGGGTTATGGGCTCCCACTCACCTGCTCGGTGCCAGGCATGTAGAGGAGGTTGTGAAAGTTCTTGTTGCCAGCTCTCAGGAGCGACCACACAGAGCAGGTGCGTTTGTAAATGTTGTGCATCTCTCGCTCACAGGGGCTGTTGCCCAGGAAAGTCCCATACAGGCAGGAATATGTGTGCTGCACCAGTTTCACCTGCACCGCCAAGAGGAAAGAACAATTGCCAGGGCCTCTGAGAAGAAACTCCCACCCCACTTAGCACTGCTCAGATCCTTATTTCCTAACAAAGGCTTTGGCAGAAATGGAGCAAATGAAGCCACCTGGATCCCTCAGGCTGGAAGGGAATCTGGCAGAGAATGGGAGACGGCAGCTGCAGTGCTTCCAAATTCTCTTGGAAACAAAGTGGGATTGCAGAGACAGTGGGAAAGGTGAAATTATTCCACATGGCAGGCCCTGAAGTACACATCCCAATGAGAATGAGGGGACTGCAAATTGCTACACAGTCATTCAGCAGTGTCACGTGTACAGCAATTCAGGTCAGAATGTCACTCAGGAAAGGCATATTCTTCTCAAGAAACTGGCTCTTTCAGATCTATGTAATTAAGTTTAATCAATTTGAACAATTAACATATGGACTAATTAGAGACTACTTTATGAAGCAACTGACAACGAGATTAAAGTAAGGATACTGCAAGAAGGCTTGACTTTGCATGCAACAGCAGACATTTGCAGGGCTTAGCAAAGCTGTGCTGTCCTGTCCAAATGAAAGTATTAACAAGCTGTGAAGAACTAAAATGCATCTACTTAAAAATACTTACACCAGTGCAAGTGTAAATGTACAGAGAGTAGATGTGTTTGTAACATGGTTGAAACTGAATTCATCATAAGGGTGTCCAAGCATGACGGGAACAATGTTGTGCAATCAAATCAACCATTTTACAAGAATGTGTCACTTTCAGCACAAAATGCAAACAAATAAAAAAGCAAACTATATCAAATTAATTCATATATAGAGAAAAAAATTCAAGAGCTCTTTGCTGGGTGTTTTATTAAATTTGCAGTTACTCTTCAATAGGTTGATTTGGGACACTGGAAATCAAGGAGCAAAACATGAATTTTAAAATCAAAGTTGGGAATTGAGTGCAACTTATTCACAGAAAGTATTTACAAAAGAATGACCATCCATTAAAATACAAGCCAGCAGGCAAAAATGAGCAAAACCATTCTAGTAGTTCTATAACAAACTCAGAATTTGAAATAGGTAGGAAGGTGTGTGTGTATTGGGACGAAGAGCAGTCAAACATGTAACAGGATGGAAAAGTTGATTAAAGACTATGATGTGGTGTTTATCAATATGGAAAGCCATTACAGGGTTACAATTCCCAGTGACAGCTAAGTCTGCGAGCAGGAACACAGGCACCACGAAAGTTCCATCAGAACAGACGAAAACCTTACAACAGAACTAGGTTGAGCAGTGCAATTACAGGCAAGCAAGCAAATAGGGACATCAACTGGCAGTATTAACAGTGCAGCCACCAGAATCAATCTAACTAGGTAAGGATTTGTACTGATGCAAAAGCTCCCTACTCCAACCTCCATGGTTTACATGCCTCACTGATGGAATGATATGCATTTTCTCTCCTTTCCTTCTCAGACACCTCATTAGAAAACCCAAGCCATAATAAAACATCTTTCACGTTTGCCTAAGTCCACTTTGCTTTTCCTTAGCTGTCCTTGTGCCTGAGCTCATATTTAGAAAGAAATAAAGAGGTATTTGCTTGCACAGCTCTTACCAGGAAAGCTTCATTAAATTCAAACAGGCAGGGGAACTGCTTGAGCAGCTGATGAACGGAGTCTAGCCACTGAAGAAACACTGGACACTGCTCGTTCTGATCTTCCACATTCTCGTGGTGCCCACAGCGATCACCAAATTTGTGACCAAAATCGAGCCAGTCTGATTCAATCAGCACCTGAAAACCCTGTCAACAAAGAAAAGTGCTAACTGCAGTGCCGGGTACCCAGCAGGGCAAGGCAGCTCCGGGGGCTTCTTGCACTTGTGTTAGGGTTAGAAGCAAAGTATAATGAAAGCTGGTGGATACTGGGCTTTATGCAAGGACAAGGCCTCTCTCACAGTACTAAACAGAGACTTTCAAACCCTAGCATCCAAAGATAAAGACATGGCTCCTAAAGCCAAACAGCCTAATGCAGTGTTTCTCAACCACTGGTACGAGTACCATTAGGGAAATTCGAGAGAAGTCTGGGGCTACGTCAACAACTGAAATTTGGAGAAAACTGAATTTTTGTTTTAAGTTTTACAGCACTATTATTTTTGTACTTTTTACACCCACAAATTTCATCGCACGCCTGGCTACAATTAAGTTGTTTAAACAAATGTGTTGCAATGGTAGAAAAAAAATTGTGTGTCTGAAAACTGTAGGTACTGGGGGAACTGTAGGTACTGGGGGTACTTTTTTTTTTTTATTAAAGGGGCACTTTTTTTAATCAAGGTTGAAAAACACTGGCTTAATGTATCACAATTGAGTGGTTTATAGATCACTGAAGAATATGTGGGAAAACCACTCCCCAGCACAGGCTGCTCTCAGAAATTGTGACACAGATATGGCAATTTCCTACAATATCACTGGCAGATATTCCAGAATTATGTTAAAATATCTTTCGGATCCACTGCTTTAAATTAATGGTTTACTATGTAATATTGTGGACCAAGATTGCATGCAACTTTTCAGGACGAGGAGGACAGGGAGATGTGACGAATGTGAGAGCTGGGGGTTCAAAGGACTTTATTAAACAACATGCCAGACAAGAATTAACTTTTGGAACAAAAGGTGGGGAGTGATTTTCCTGGGACATGAATGCAAATTCCCCACCTCTGATTATGCAAAAACCCAGCCTTTTGAAACTATGTCCTGAGAAGCGAGCCATCGTCTGCTGATCACTAGTTACAAGGGGCCAAAATCAAAGGCCCGAGCTGAGACGGATATGAACTGGTAACCATGGTGAAAATCCAGTTGAGTTTTGAAGGACTGACACATACCAGTCAGTGCCCAAATTGGAGTGGGGGGACCTTTGGTAAGCTTTTTAGCATTCATGTTTCCTGTAATGTTTTTAATATATTTTCTTTATAATGCTTTCACCCTAAGAATCAATGTGCTTGCTTACACCAATCATAGACTCTAGAAAGAAAGCAAGGTACACATACTTGCATACAAGTACACATACTGTCCTTTAGGAGGCATGGATTTCTAGAAATATCACAGTGTATGCAGAGAACTAAGCAGCCTGGACAACCACAGTCAGGAGTAGGGATATAAATGACTAAGTCACTTCCCCCACCCTTGCCGCCTTTATTAGAGGAAGTAAATGTGTGGTTGCGCAGGTGATGTCGGAGAGAGGGCTTTCGATTCTTCATCGATGGGACTCTGTTCTGGGCACAAGGATTGTTAGGAAGAGATGGGATCCACCTAACCAAGAGAGGAAGGAGCATCTTTGCGGGTAGGCTTGCAAACCTAGCGAGGAGGGCTTTAAACTAGGTTTGTTGGGGGAGGGTGACCAAAACCCGCGTGGAGTGGGAAAGTTGGATACTGGGAAGAAATGCGAAGAGGAACGAGCAAGAAAGGAGGACCCCTGATTCGAATGGAGAAGATAGGGCGATCAACTGGTTATCTGAGGTGTTTGTACACCAATGAGAGAAGCCTGGGCAACAAACAGGAAGAACTGGAGGCCCTGGCCCAGTCCAAGAAATATGATTTAATTGAGATAACAGA